>NW_022985555.1:859056-1171522 GCF_010093815.1 Pseudovirgaria hyperparasitica
TACTTATCGGCGATTAAGGACCTTAGTCGATATAAAGTAACGTAGATTTACGTGATCCGATAATAATTCGATCTAATATATAGAGCCTTCTAAATAATATCGCTATTACTTAAAACTCTTAATAATTATAAGTAGTTCCTAGTCGTGCGTGTTATAACACGTCTCTATATCCGCTATTTTATAGGAAAAGAAAGCGACCGGGTGCTATTATACCTTATCTTTTATATCTTTATACGGTTAACTAATAATTCTAGTAATTATAAATCCTAACGCGTTAGTTTCGACCTAAATATACTTCTTAGAATCGAAATACCTAAGAATTAGCGTAGTTATAAAGTAATTCTTTAATAATTAGAACGTATCTCGCGCTTCCGGCGTTAACTATATCTTAACCGACTTAGCTTTACGCTATACTCGCCCACCTATAGAGATTTTACCGCTATTCTCTATAAGTTTATTAAGCGGCGCCGTAATTCGTAAGAAGCCTATAATAAATTTTCGATAATAGTTTACGAAACCTATAAATATTCTAATTTAACGTATAGTAGTAGGTTCTAGCCATTCTATAATGGTCTTTACACGCTCCGGCTCTATTTTTAGGCCGCCATATATTATAATAAAGCCGAGAAACCCAACTTCTTATTAGTGAAACTTATATTTAGATAATTTTATATAGAGTTTATACTACCTTAGATAATTTAGTACCGATTTCACGTATCCTTTATAATTCTATATACTATTAGAGTAAATTAGTATATTATCGAGATAAACTACGTAAATCACGTTAAGTAATTCTACGAGTATAGTATTAATATATTCTTAAAACGCTTCTGGCGCATTTATTAGCCCGAATAGTATAATAGTATACTTAAAATAACTATATCTAGTCCGAAATGCGGTTTTCTACTTATCTCCGCGACAAATTTAAAGCCGGTAATATATATCTCGTAAATCTAGCTTCGTAAAGTACTTTACCTTTATTAATTAGTCTAAAGATTTACTAACTAGCGGTAATAGGTAACGATTCTTCTTAGTTACTATATTTAGTACCTAATAGTCGATATATAGACGTAAACTTCCGTCTTTCTTCTTTATAAAGAGAATAGGTGCGCCGGCCGATAACGTACTATAACGTATCTAGTCTCTTTTAAGGTATTCTTTAATATATTTACGAAGAACTTCGAGTTCTAGTCTCGAAAGTAGATAAAGTAGGCTATAAGGGACGTCTGCTCCCTCTTCGAGCTCGATCTTTAGCTTATATAGCCTATAATTAGGGAGAAGTAACGTATCTCCTACTAAAAACATATCCGCATACTACGAATATACGTTAGATAGCGTGTCTTCGCCCTGATTATTACTATCGTCCTCGTCTTTATTAATAATTAATAAGAATATAAGATAGATTAGCGATAATCGGGTCCGCACGGCGAGGTTCTATGCCTCCTTACTAATAGTTACGACTTACTAGTATAATTTACTATGGTATCGTTAGAATATTAATATCTCCTTCTAAAAATCGAGGATAGGGTTTAGGCGTCTAAGCTAAGGCATCCCTAGAATCATATTCTATTAGCTAATATTAGCCACGATAAATTTATTAGACATCTACTATTTTATTATCTTTAAGTCATGAACTTCGTAATTCGTTATAGCTTTACCTAAAGTTCTAACTTCATATCTATTAACTACGATGGTTTAGCTAACTTTACCGAGATTATATAATAATCTATACTCCTTTACGAGAATCGATAAAATATAGTTATCTTCTATACTAGTATCTACGAGGGCCTATATAGTTTTATTACTATTTACTATAGGTAACGATACTTTTAGTAATATTAGGTCTTTACTCGCCGGAAGGCGCTATAGCTCCTTCTAAGTATATATAATTTAGCTAAGGACGCGGTTAGGTCTCGTGTACTAGTCTATTCTTTTTTCGGATTCTTATAGTTAGGTGAAATATATTCTATTTCTCTATACTTATAGTAATGAAGTACGCTATAATCCTACTATTTTACGATAGGCGTTATATTTAAGCCTATACCTTATCCTTTTCCGTGTTAAGAAGCACCGCCTTAATTATTTTGGTATCCTCTTAACGCGTTTCTACCCCGATTTACGCTCTTCTAGCGCTAATCATGGTAAGGTTACTCTTAATCGAACGTATTCGATCGACCTCGTTTCTAACCTATATAGAGTTCGTCGGTTTTACCTAGAGAGCCGCGTTCCTTAAGGATGCGGTAGTATTTATTAGCTTTCTTCTCTAATTTATATAGATAGTTAAAACTTAATAATACTATTCCTAGTCTTTCGTGGATTAACGGAAGTAGTACTTCGCGAAACTAGAATATACGAATATTTTCCTATAGCGTAGGGATATTATCCTATAGGTTTTAGAGGTATTATAGTAGTTAAGTAGGTGTCTAGTTCGGTTATTATGCCACGCTTCTTAACTTAGATAGTGCCTTTCTTTTACGTTCTCTATCCGTTCCGAGGGTGTTTAGTATAAATATAGCTAAATATTCCTAGGTTATTATAGATAGTAGCTACACTTCCTTCTATCTATTCTATTAATCGCGGGATTATAAGTCTAGGTATCGTTCTCTAAACGAAATGCGTTATACTTTAGTAGAAAAGAGTAGAGGGTTATCGAGGAAGTACTTTTCGTAGTCTCTCTTCTAGTCTTTCTACTCCTTTTAGTTCTTCCCTATAAATATAGTCAGGTCTTTAGATTTTAGTATATCTAGAGAAGAAGTAGAGTAAATCAGTAACGAAGCGGCCGGGTATACGGTGGATTATCGTAACTCTAATGGTAGGTGAACTAATTCCGCCTGAATTAGTATAGGAAGTCGTCCACCTACTATCGTTCGGCGTAGTTCTTTAAGAGACTCCTTAAGTTCTTATCTCTTTATAAGGAGTTTCGTACGTTCTACCTATTCTTTAAGGGTTTAAATCTCTTAAGTCTAATTTACGACGTATTCCTAAAGTTTAGCGATAGTTTATTATAATACCTTACGTGGCTCCGCCATAACTCGTTATCCGGCTTTATATTATTAGAAGTTACTTAGTGTATCTACTATTTCTTCGTCTAAAAGCTCCGTGATTTAGTCTAATATTTCTACTTCTTAGTTAGAAACGGCCGGGATTAATACCGATTATAGAGAATCCCTATTATTTAATATAGTATTACTTATCCCTATAGTAGATCGTGTCGATCTTCTCGGTTCTAGTTAGACTATCTTAACTATAGTACTATATAGGGAGTAATTTAAATATAAGAATAGGGTTATTAGATAGTAGTATAGTTAGATAGAATAATAGGGTATATTCTATTATAGAACGAATTACTACCGAACTCTTTTAGTAGGAATCCGAGAGTATATATATAAAGGGACGCTAATCTATCTAGCACGTAACTGTTTACCGCCCTTTACGTTATCTCCTAACCCTATTAGCTAAGGTACGTATAGGTTGGGTCCTACCTAAGGCTAAGTCCTAACAATCTATAAGGTTAGACTTACTATTAAGGCGATAATAGATACTTAGCTTATTCTTCTCTTATCTTTTAGAGCCCTTTACCTTTATTTTATCTAAGTATTACTCTACTTATAATAGCTAAGATAGAGATTATATAACTAGAAGAGATAGAGATAGTAGCGAGAAGGGTAATAGAGATTAGTACGAGTAATAGAGTATAAGGAAGTCTAATTTTAGGCTATCTTATAATACCTATAGATATAAGTCTACTAGATCCTTATTATCTTACTTAAAGAAGTATTTCTATATAGAATAAAGATATATAGTAGTATAGTATATAACGTTTTCCTTTACTAGGTTATAGTACTTTACTAGCCTACTATAATAAACCTTTTCTACTAAGGATACGGCTTATCCCTAAAGTAGTCCGTTATATAGAGTATTCTAGCTTTTCTAAAGATAAAGATACTTAGAAGACTTAGAGAAGTATAAGTAGATTTATAGTAAGTATTAATAGAGTATAAATAGTAACTAGCTAGTAGGCGAGTAAAGTAGTAATTATATTAGTATAAGTTTAAATTAATTATTATAGAACTATCTCTAGAGATCGGGTCTAAAGGGTCTATATAGTTCTACTAAGGTCCGCTAATTAGAATACTTATTCTAAGTATTTAGTATATTACTTAGAATACTAATATTCTATTTCTAATTATCTAGTAGGCTACTTAGAATACCTATTCTAAGTATCTATAATTAGCTCTCCCTATAGATACCTACCTTAGCCTTAGGTTATTACCTAGGGCTATCTATTATATTATAGGCCCCTCTTCTATATATTATACTATCCCTTATACTACTTATACTATAGTCTATATATCTTTCTATAGCTCTAGCTAGTAATTTATTATATAATACCCCTTTTAAGGTACTTCGTCCTAAAGTACTTCCGTAGCTACTTATAAGTAGAGGGTTATTCTAACTTCCTTTAGTAAGGAGCCCTTCTTTCTTTTCTTTTATTATATCTAGAGTTATAAAATTAGTTAAGTCTTCTAAGTCTAATCCGGCGAAATAGAGAGTTACTTTATCTATCTTAATTAATTATAAGGGTAATAAGATACTTTTTCCTTACTTATTTTATAAGAAGTATAGCTTAATCTATAGAATAGTATTTATAAAGTCTAATAAGTATTTAGAGTATATTTATTAAGATTATTTAGTAAGTAAGTATAGAATTAAGGCTTTAAGTAAGTTATCTTATAAGTTTTCTTTCTTTTTATTAGGACTAGTAAGTAATATTTCTAGATAAGAAGATTTATTCTAAAAAGACTTATCTTAAGCTAGAGAAAGAATATACGGCTACTACTTAGCGAAAAGCTTAGTAGAACGCTTAGACCGCCTTTATATATCTAGAGCGTCTAGAGAAGTAGTAGAAGCTATTAGAGTATTATTAAAATAATATACTTTATTAGAATCTATTAGTAATAGACCTTAAGGAGAAGAAGAAGTAACTTAAATAATAATAGAGAGTTACTATTAAGGAGGTTCTAAATTCTCCCTTAGATTTTAATAATTCTTAGCTTAGTATAGAGGACTAGGTAAGTCTAGGTTTATTTAATAGAACTTCTATAATAGTTACTAGTAGTTCGTTAAATATTCCCTAGGTTTCTAAGTATTTAATTCGTGTCTATAGCTCTTCTACTTAATTAGATATTCTAATATTTTATTACTAATTCTAGATTCTAGAATCTTTTTAACTTTAAATTCTTCGTCTATAGCTTTAATATTAGTTTTAACTTTTATATTATATAGTACTAGTTCTAGTAATAAGATATAAAATACTAGATATATTCTTATATTCTAAGATAAAGATAGCTTATAATTAACTTCTAAATTTTTTTATTTTATTTAGAAAGGTCCGATCTTCTTAAAGTCTAGTTTACTATTTAGTTATTATATCTTAATATTTTTCTATATAAGGAATACTAGGTCTCCCTCCCTTAGAGATAGTCTCTTTATTCTCTTTTAATTTATATATTTTATTATTCTTTTATTTATAAAGGAAAGTTTAGTTTATAGCTCTAAGTATAGCTTATATAGTTATTCTACTTTAATCTTCGCTTTTAGTATAGACTATTCTAGTTTATAATTATAGCTAGCTATAGAGTTAAATCTATAGTTCGTATAGAACGGTAAGGTTTTAGTTATTAAGGTTATTATACTATTATAGGCGAATTAAGCTAGTAGTAGTAGTTCTATCTAATTATCTTATTATTTATTAATATAGTATTATAGATATTATTCTAGTATTCTGTTTAGAATCTCTATTTATCTATCTATCTATAGATAATAGACTATTAATAGTTAGTAGCTCGTTCCGAGCTATTATACTAGGCTTTTCTAGAAGTTTAATATAAAGAGCTTATCTCTATTAGATATAATACTATTAGGTAATCTATAGTTTACTATAACTACTTATAGAAATATATAGACTATTTCTTCTATATCTATATTCTTTTAATAGAGTATAAAGTAGGCGTACTTTATAAGTTTATTAACTACTACTAGTATAGTATTATACTATACTTATAAGACTAGTTCTCTTAAGAGTAGTAGGTCTATCATAAAATCTATAGAGATTATATTCTCCTTAGTATCTATATATTAGATCTTTATAGAATTCTTTAATAAAATAGTAGGTCTTATCTCTAGAGATTATACTTCTTCCCTTAGGGTCCTTAAGTATAAATTCTTTTTATATTACTATAATATATTATATTAGTCTAAGGTTTCTATCTTTAGTAACCTCTAATATAGTCTATTCTATAGTAGGTTCTTTTTACTCGTATTCTACTTATTAGCTAAGGGCATTAGCTCTTCCGTTTTTAGATTCTTTATATTACGGGAATACAATGTATATATAGACGTAAGAGTATTTATAGAATATAGTAAGTTTAATAAGGGAGGAAGCCGGAGTCTACTTAGCTTCCTTAAGATAAGGGATAGAGTACGCTATTAAAAAGAGGCTTACTTAGCTTCGTTAAGCGAGGAGAGAGTAGTAGCGTAGATATAGTACGCTAGCGTTAAGTATACCTAGGGTCTACCCTTAATATTACCCCCTCCCTCTACTTATTTATTACTAGAGCCCGCCCTAGCCGTGGACCGCTTATAAGTAAGTATTATCTAGCTTATTTCTACTGGCTTTCTAGAAAACCCTTAATAAAGCTACTCTCCTATACCTAGTTATCGTAGTAGTAATTACTATTAGCTTATAGTAATACTTATTATCGTGTACGACGCCCCCTAATATAGGCCTTAGTAACTAGACTTAACGTCTACTATTAGACCGTAGCGCGTATACCTTCTATTAAAAGAATCTACCTATTAAATCTATTATAGATTATTTATAGAAGATGGTTTAATTCCTACGTTAGTAGCTCCTTTTATATCTATATCCCCCTAGTACTAGGTAGATAGCTATCTATCTAAGAATAGCTTTCTAACGTGGTAGTATCTATTATTACTCTAGTAGTAATAATCATTATTATAGGACGGTAGTAGCCTCTATTACCGCCGTATATAGTACTCTCTATAAGCTAGGCTACTTAGACTTAATATATATATTCGCGTAGTAAGTCTAGCGAAATTCTACTAGACTTACCGTCCGTGCGTCTACTTTAATTTAGCCCTATACCTCCTTAGGCCTTAGCCCTATATCTCCTTAGGTCTTAGACCTATTATTAAGTATATAGAAGAAAGGGTTTAGTTCTTCGATTAAGGACTATTTTTATATTAATCTATCTCTTACCGGGTACTTCTTAGTTAATAGGGTACCTATTATCGCGTACGCTAGGACCATTTACTTATCTATTAAGAGTACGTGAATAAGAGTTATTTATATATTTTTAGAGTCGTACGTAAATAGATATTCGTATATTATAGATGTTCTATTTACGATATCTTATTTACGAAGGTCTATTTATAATTTTAAGAGTCCCGAGTATAAAGGTATAGTTTTCCTTCTATTTTCCTAGACCTTAATAATCTCGTCCTTCTCTATTATAAGATTAGATTCTCTCTCTTTATCTAGTCGGAGTCTAGTTACTAACGCTTAGGTTCTATAGATAAATAATATTATCTACTACTAGGGCTACGCCCTAGCTAGTAAAGACTATACTAACTAAGCGGTAAGTATTAGACTCTATATTATTTATATCGGGCTCCGTGTTAGGGCTGACACTAGGATAGACTTAAGTAGACTACTATGGTCTAGTACGGTCCGTAACAGGTGGACCTAGGTTAAGCTAGCTAGAATAAGTAAGACTACTATATAAGTAGGCCGTATATACTTAATTTCTACTCTTTAGAAATTAACCTCGTTAGAAGAGTAGACTACCCTTTTAAATATATTCCCGAATCCTTCTATAACCTATTAGACTACTATTCTACGTCTATAATCCTTATATTTTAATTCCTCTTTATATAGCACGATGGTAGTTTATAGAAATAGCTCTAACTACTCGTTATAATACTCGTGGCACCGCCTCTTATAGTAGATCTTCTTCTAACCTAAACGAGGAGAATAGTCTATCTATAACTACCCCTACTAATAACTATATCTTATAGGCTATTATACTGATAACTCGTATAATATTCTATATAACTATAGAAGATATTATAGAATACGAGGATAGAGTCTATTATACTCTATCTTGGTCTAGTTTAAACTATACTAGACCTAACCTTAATATAAGGCTAGACCTTATTAATATTAATAAGTTAATCTATTAGAATCGCCTAATATTAACTATATCTTATAACGACGTATATACTAGACTACACGAAGAGAGGTAATAATAGATTTAACTCGAGTAATAACTACGCGAACTCGACGAAGCTTAAGGACGTACTATAAGACTTAAAGCTATATTATACGCTTTAGTTCTAGTAACGACTAATCTATATTTATATAGACCTATACTAACTAAAACGATCTATTCTAGTCTACTACTATCCTAATTACCCCGACCTAAGAAACTACCTTACTTTAATAGTAAAAGTAGAAAGAGTTTCTATATATAGGCTTACTAATATAGCCGATTATTCTATCTATTTACGAACGATAGCGATAAAATTAGATTCGCCTAGAACTACCTTAACCCGACGCCTTTAGAACGTTAGATAGTATACTAAATCGAATATTCTAAGGATACCTATAACTAGGACACGTTCACTAAATTTCTTCTCTAATATTTTAGTAATAGAGCTAAATAACGCGACTAGACCTAGGGCTATATCTTCGAGACTCGATAACGAGATAATTAGTTACTATTATAACTTCTTAAATACCTTCGGCCCCTCTAGAGAGAAGCCGAAGAAGATTATATAATTTAATAGTATAATAACTTTAAACGGTCCCTTATTCTAAATATAAAGGACTATCTCGATCTTATAATAATAATCCCTATAGATCTCTAAGCTCTTATAAACCTTACGGAGCGATACTAGTATATAATAAATAATTAACGCCGCGCTAGTATATAACTATCCCTTATAATCTAATCTAATATAAAATTATCTAACTAAAACCGATTTAGTAATAGATCTCGCGGGATATTATAAGGCTACTACTATATCTTAAATTTAAAACCACGCGGATTATATTATAGATCTCCCTACTAATTAATATATTAGGATATAAGAACTAACTCGTATAAATAATCTAAAGTTACTTACTATACCTATAGTAGAATAGACTATATAGTATCTAAGTACCGTTCGGGGAAGCTACCGAGTGCTAATATAACTAACTAACTAGTTATATACTATAAGTACTAGTAGCTAGAACATATCGCGCCTAACTATCTAGTATAGAATATAAAAAACTAATAGCCTATAAGAAACCCTTATAACTTATAGACGCGACTATAATAGAGGGGTAATCCGCTAAATAGTATATTCAACTATAGACTAGACCTATTAAGGTCCCTTATAGATAATATTAGACTATAATACTTAATAGTAGGTTAGCTACTAACGTTATATTAATCTAACGAGTATAAGAACTTAACGCCGATATCTAAGCTCTAATAGGTACTATATTCTATAGTATTAACGGTTCTATTAAGTTATATAGTATCTATACTATTAAATATAGTATCTAGAATAGCGGAGAGAAATAGAAACTCTACTACTTAACCTTTATCGTGGTAGATAGTCCCTTTAATATAATTCTAGGTATACCGTGGCTTAAGAAATATAACCTAAAACTAGACTTCCTTAAGAAGATAGCTAGCTAGCGTATAAACCTACCTTAATAGGAACTAGTATAGCTTATTAATAATAAATAATTCTAGAAAGATTATAAGAAGGCGATCTCTACTATCTATATACTCTTACTTATATAAAATGGCGAGCTTAGTATTAAAGTAGACGAAAACCTACTATATTAGTATAAAATATACTAATATATTACGTTAGCGATCGATTCCTCCGAACTACCTTAATACTAATCTACCGACCTTACTATTAATCTTAAAGACGGCTAGTAACCTCTATATAGACCTATCTATTAGGACTTAGCCTTAGGTAGAACCTAATCTACACGTACCTTAGCTAACAGGGTTAGAAGGTAACGTGAAGGGCGGTAAATAGTTACGTGCTAGATAGATTAGCGTCCCTTTATATATATACTCTTAGATTCCTACTAAAAGGGTTCGGTAGTAATTCGTTCTATAATAGAATACACCCTATTATTCTATCTAACTATACTACTATCTAATAACCCTATTCTTATATTTAAATTACTCTCTATATAGTACTATAGTTAAGATAGTCTAACTAGAACCGAGAAGGTCGACACGATCTACTATAGGGATAAGTAATACTATATTAAATAATAGGGATCCTCTATAATCGGTATTAATCCCGGCCGTTTCTAACTAAGAAGTAGAAATATTAGACTAAATCACGGAGCTTTTAGACGAAGAAATAGTAGATACACTAAGTAACTTCTAATAATATAAAGCCGGATAACGAGTCATGGCGGAGCTACGCGAGGTATTATAATAAACTATCGCTGAACTTTAGGAATACATCATGAATTAGACTTAAGAGATTTAAACCCTTAAAGAATAGGTAGAACGCACGAAACTCCTTATAAAGAGATAAGAACTTAAGGAGTCTCTTAAAGAACTATACTAAACGATAGTAGATAGACGACTTCCTATACTAATTCAGGCGGAATTAGTTCACCTACCATTAGAGTTATAATAATCTACCGTATACCCGGCCGCTTCGTTACCGATTTACTCTACTCCTTCCCTAGGTATACTAAAATCTAAAGACCCGACTATATTTATAGAGAAGAACTAAAAGGAGTAGAAAGACTAGAAGAGAGACTACGAAAAGTACTTCCTTAATAACCCTCTACTCTTTTCTACTAAAGTATAACGCATTTTATTCGGAGAATAATACCTAGACTTATAATCCCGCGATTAATAGGATAGATAGAAGGAAGTATAGCTACTATCTATGATAATCTAGAAATATTTAGCTATATTTATACTAAATACCCTCGGAACGGATAGAGAACGTAAAAGAAAGGTACTATCTAAGTTAAGAAGCGTGGTATAACGACTAAACTAGACACCTACTTAACTACTATAATACCTCTAAAACCTATAGAATAATATCCCTACGCTATAGAAAAATATTTATATATTCTAGTTTTATAAAGTACTACTTCCGTTAATCCATAAAAGACTAGGAATAGTATTATTAAGTTTTAACTATCTATATGAATTAGAGGAGAAAGCTAATAAATACTACCGTATCCTTAAGGAACGTGGCTCTCTAGGTAAAACCGACGAACCCTATACGGGTTAGAAACGAGGTCGATCGAATACGTTTAATTAAGAGTAACCTTACTATAATTAGCGCTAGAAGAGCGTAAATCGGGGTAGAAACGCGTTAAGAGGATACTAAAATAATCGAGGCGGTTGTTAGGGCTGACACTAGGATAGACTTAACTAGAATACTATGGTCTAGTACGGTCCGTGATAGGTGGACCTAGGGTAAGCTAGCTAGAATAAGCGAGACTACTATATAAGTAGGCCGTATATACTTAATTTCTACTCTTTAGAAATTAACCTTATTAGAAGAGTAGACTACCCTTTTAAATATATTCCCGAATCCTCCTATAATCTATTAGACTACTATCCTATATCTATAATCCTTATATTTTAATTTCTCTTTATATAGTACGATAGTAGTTTATAGAAATAGCTCTAACTACTCGTTATAATACTCGTGGCACCGCCTCTTATAGTAGACCTTCTCCTAACCTAAATAAGGAGAATAGTCTATCTATAACTACCCCTACTAATAACTATATCTTATAGGCTATCGTACCGATAACTCGTATAATATTCTATATAACTATAGAAGATATTATAGAACACGAGGATAGAGTCTATTATACTCTATCTTAGTCTAGTTTAAACTATACTAGACCTAACCTTAATATAAGGCTAGACCTTATTAATATTAACGAGTTAATCCGTTAGAATCGCCTAACGTTAACTATACCTTATAATAATATATATACTAGACTATACGAAGAGAGATAATAATAGATTTAACTTAAGTAATAACTACGCGAACTCGACGAAGCTTAAGGATATACTATAAGACTTAAAGCTATATTACGCGCTTTAGTTCTAGTAACGACTAATCTATATTTATATAGACCTATACTAACTAAAACGATCTATCCTAGTCTACTACTATCCTAATTACCCCGACCTAAGAAACTACCTTACTTTAATAGTAAAAGTAGAAAGAGTTTCTACGTATAGGCTTACTAATATAGCCGATTCTTCTATCTATTCACGAATAATAGTAATAAAATTAGATTCGCCTAGAACTACCTCGACCCAACGCCTTTAGAACGTTAGATAGAATGGTAAGCCATCGCTACGTGTGTCCCTTTTGTAAATGGCTGTGTTCCTAGTATAGTAGTCGCGACGAACTTATAAGTATCTCTCCTAGGTATTATAAGTTCTCTTTAAACGCACGACTTCTTATTAGTTCTCTTTTATAATAGGACGGGTCTATATAATACTCTTAATCAATTCTTTAATAGCTAAGCCTAATAATTAATACCTATAGAGGCCCATGAACGTAAGGAAAGGTCGAATAGTCGAATATTAGTAATAGGGGAAGCGCGCCAAGTAGAATGACTAAGGAAAACGCCCTCCTTAAATATATAATAAAGCTATATAATCGAGCTAGGGACACATATATATAGGGCTGTAGGAGCGGCCTTCCACATATACCTCCCCGGCCTATAGAACTACTACCCTTAGTAGTATAGTAACCGTATAAGAAACTATATAAAGAACGCCTAAAAGAAAGACCTTAATACGAATAAAATGCGCCCCTAGTAAACCTCTCGGCGCGGGTAAACCTTAGCCCGGATTATTAGTTAAGGGTAGCCCTTAACTAATAATTAGGTAGGTTTTTAGGCGCCTAATCTTAGTACTTAAGGTCGCGAGCCAGCTCCTAAAGAATTATATCGCTTATCTTAGAGAGGTTAGATTCCTCCTTATCGGATAGTTCGTTAGGCCTCTTCTATCTATAGAAGTTCTCTTTAATATTATCTAGGCCCGCGTCGGACTCGAATTTCTTAAAATTAATTAGCCGCTTAGCGGCGCGCGCCTCGTTAAATTCCTTCTAGAACGACCTATCCCTATAGACTAGCCTTTCCTACCTTACTATTTTCTTAAAGGTCTCTATAAATACCCTCGAGCCCTCCTTAAACCAGGCGTCTACCTTAGCTTTAAGTTATTAAGGACTTGCGTTAAGCTACATAGCTACCTCTTCTTTTACCTCCTAGCTATCCTATCTTTTACGGCCGACTAATACGTTACTAACGGCGTTAAAACTCGGGAGTTAAACTACGGCTAGGAAGGTAAAAGGAATCGCGCTATATTTATTAGAAAATCCTAATAGAGACGTGGGTCCCGGAGTTAAATTCCTATGAGCTACTACGAGTTATTCCTATGTACCTATTTTAGGTACTTCCATTATCATGTAATTAGGGCTAATCGCGATATACCATGGAAGCATTATGCGTCTTCCACCCTTTACGGGACCCTAGGCGCCGTATATTATTAGTAGGCTAGAGATACGCACTTTAAGGGACTAGTAGGGGACCGGGACAAAGGGACTAAATCGTTTCTTATTATCCGTATTATAGATCTTATCGTTAATAGCCGTGATTATACCGTTTTGATTAACCCTCTCGCGGAGCTTAGCCTTCGACTACCATTCATTTAAGAACTTATAGAAGCGGGGAATAATTATAGTATAGTCGTTACTTCGTTCGTCGTCGAGACTAATACTCCCCTAGATTATATTAAACCCGTGTCTATCGCTAGAATCGAGGATTCGATTAATGGCGTTATTAAGATACTTAAAACCCGTCTTATCGCCCCTATCCTAGGACTTCGTATAGTACGGGTACGAGATTAGATAGTAGTTAAGATCGGGCCGAAGAGCGATATAGGTAAGCTAGTAAAGTAGGCATTACCTAATAAACTATTAGATATAGGAGTAGTATATAGTTCGTAGCCAGCCATAGTTCAATTTCTTATTAAACATACGCTAGTAGTACTTATATATATTAAATTCATCCCTCGCGAGTTCTAGAATACTCTTATTAAGTATAGAGGTTGTCTTTTTAAGTGGCTCGAAGAGCCCTTTAATATTAATACTTCTAGTACGTTCCCACTCGTCAAAGAGTTACCTACCTATCCTACCATCCTCCTTCTAAATCATAAATACAATACTAGTAAGGATGGTTTTAATATTAATAACTTACTTCGGGGTCTCTAGGGCCTAGTAATAATAGATACCTAATACCTCTATCGGATAAGGTGGCCGCGTATACTTCGCGAACTAGGTATAGCGGTCCTTATAAACTTTAAGAGCCCCTACGTTATCTCTAAACTCATATACTATTTTAAGTCTCGCTACTAGGTTTAAGTAGGACACGCTAACGAGTATATTATTCTTTCTAGCCACGTCTTAGTAATACTTATAGTAGACTTTATATAGAATAGCTATATTACCTATCTACGCTTTCTAGTGTACTAGTAGAGCCATTCCCTTAATACTCGTAAAATTCTTCTTTAATAATATAGCTATCTTAAAAGTCTTCGTTACTAAAGGCGCGTATTAATACTTCTTAGGCTTATCCTCTTCCTCGACTAATACTATTATCTTAGAGTATAAACTAAGAATAACCGGGGATTATCGTGTAGGCGCCCCTAGTAATTACTAAGGGCTAGTAGATAAGGCACGTCCGCGAGTGGGTTTTATCGGCGTGGCTATAACGGGTACTAAAGAGGTTCTTACATGGCCCGGTAAGGGACGTATACTAGTAGTAGTAGAAGGAATACTTACTTCGAACGGACGACTAGCTTTAAAGAGACGACGTACTACTAAACTAGAAGGCGTGCTTCGTGGAGGGGACTTTACCGTAGGCGTTACCTACGCTAGTTTTAGCGACGGTAAGGTCTAAGGCGGAGGCGATATACTTATCTCTTTGATTTATAGGTAGTATTCGACGGGCCTATAAACCATTCTACTTATCCGTGACTATTAACTAGCGGGAATAATAAGTCCTGTCTTATTATGGAACGTTAGTTTATTTTATCGGCTAGGGTAGTTCGAGAGTTACTAGAGAGATAGACCGTCCTCGTTACTATCGCTGGCTAGAGCGGCATTAATATTAGAGCTCTAAAGATATACCTTAATTCCCCTTCCCTTCTATCCCTAGCCGATTCGGGACTATAGGGATACGTTTAACTAGTTCCTCGCTCTCGCCCATATCCGCATTCGTGAGAGCGCTACTAGCTTTTCTATAAAGTTCTATATTTACTAGAGCTGTCTAAGGGCGGATTAGAGTAACTAGCCGTTATTATTAGAGAGGTCTTTTCGCTAGTTTTATAGAATCGCATTTTTAGCTTTTAGGATGCGGGAGTTAGTATCTCTTCCACGACGAATTATCTTATAGACTTCTTTCGGAATAGAGGAGTTAATCTTTACCTTACTATACCCTATTACGGCTCCTACTTCCTAGAAGAGGTTAACTATACTACTTAAGAGCTATTCTACGAGGCTAGTAATATAAAGGAGATTATTAAACGTATCTAGAATATAGTCCTATCGCTCTTACGGGTCCTAGATAGCGATAATTTAGTTAATAGTAGACTTATTTACTTCTATAGCTTCTATAGCCTATCTATACGGAGTAGTAGATGGCCTTAATACTATAATAGCCGTCGATAGCCCTACTTTAGTACTTATAACTCTTAACTAGAACCGCGTCTATCTTATTAGTACTTAACGATCTTATAACTCTTCACGGGTAGGCGTTTTCTTTTTTAGCGGGGCTATTATTATTATCGGTTCTATCGGTAAGTTACGTTCTAAGAAGAGGTAGTTAAGCGAGGCGGAAGTAGAGGAGGAGGTTTTATTAATTAAGGAGGTATAGAGAGGTGTAAGAGGGAAGAGTTATATACTATCTTAAGTTCTCTTTTTATGCCTCCTCGAATGCCGGGTATATAGTGATTTTTATAAATAATCCTTACTAACGGCCGTAGGCCCGTATACGTGTCGAATCTATGAATGAATATATACTAGGTATATAGAAAATCTATAAATAAATGTGTCTACCGGGTATATAGCGGAATCTATAAATGAATAGATACTAGGTATATTCTTATCCTTATAAGACTTTCTATAAGTATCTTTTTCTTCTATACCTTCTCCTTCTTTTCTTTCTTATTAGTTTCTAACGGGGCCCGTTCTATAGTAACGAAATAGGCCTTTAATGGGTGGGCTTCGATTACACGACCGGCTTTAATATATAGTAGGTGGAATTCGCGTAAACGCCATTATGTCTTCTTTTAAGCATTGCTTACTTTAATAATAAGTTTTATTATTTTATAGTAATAATAGGGTTTATCATCCTCTTTTAATAATAGAGTTTATCGTTCTTTTTTAATGATGGAGTTCATTATCATGAGACTACTTTTATAAGTATCCCTTCCCTCCTTAAAAAAACTTCTATCCCCTAGAAGGAGATGTTAATTCTAGGGAAACGTAAATATTCTTCTCTATTAAAGTCTTACGGAGTAGGAATTACCACTTCCATCCGGGTTCGTGTAGCGTCATCGAGGTGTTCCGTGAGTTATTTATAATAGTTTTCCTTATTACTACTCTCCTTATTTTCCTTGGTAATTCTTCCGATTAGTAGTCGCGAGGGCTCGTTATAACTCTCGTTACTTATATTTCTTATAAAATATTTCTTTAATCTATGGCTAGGAAACGTCCCTCTAAGTATAGCTCTATTAAGCTCCGCGAGCTTATAAGTATAATTAAATATAGACTAGATTCTATATGGCCCCCTCTAATACTACCTTAGCTTCCGCCCTATATTCTTCTATTACTATAAGTTATATAGAAGGATAATCATGTTAACTAGTAACGACTCTTAACGAAGGTAATAGTCGTTATTCTATACCTCTCTCGATTTCTTACGCGTTTATATCGCGTAGGCATGGGCCTCCTTAAGATCCTCGGATCTTCTCTTAAGTTATCTAGCTCGAAGAGTAAGTAAGTCGGACGTCGATCGCACCTCGTTCTAAGGGAGTATTCGGAGCGACTCGAATTCGACTTTAATAGGTATGATTAGTTTATGGCCGAGCACGAGGTATACGGTACTATACCCTATACTAGTACGTGTCGTTATTCTATCTACCTAGACGACCGCATGGAGGTAGCTAGGCTAGTTCTTAAATCCGCTATTAGTTATCTTCGCGAGAGCATTAGCGAGTAGTATAAAACTTCTCTTAATAATTCTATTTACTTAGGGATTATACATAGATATAACCTTCTAATAAATTCTATAGAGTCGGAGGAGCTCCTCTATAGTACCTATATTTTCTCTACTACTATTATAGGTAATTTTAGGAATAATTCTATATCTATAGATTACGTTCTTAAAGAGGAACTTTACGACGACTATGGATGTGGCTACCGTATATGCCTCCGCCTTAGTCCATCCGCTTAGCTATTCTTATATAGATACTACTTTACTATACCCTATAGAAGGTAGTAGCGTCGTTACGTCTAAGTATATTCTTTACTAAAGAATAGGCGTTATAACGTGGTAGAGCCCTTTATTAAGACTTCTAAGGAGTTTACTTCGTTATTAATATTCGTTATAGGTTTTCACGTGCTATCGCACGTCTCTATATATACCTATCTACTAATACTTATCCTTAATCCTTCCAAGGGTCCCTTCGCTATCTCTATAATCTATCTCATCGTGAGTGGCGGTAATTATACGCGCCCTAGTATTCGGATCCTTAATTACTTATATATATTAGCGATACCTATCTTCTCTCTACTAGAGTATTTAGTTACGTACGAGGAACTTTAGATAGTTAGTTATAAAGGTCTTATACGCTTGGTTAGTTAGATCGGTTAGCCTCTTAAGTATAGTAAGGTACTTCGTAATCCTCTACTATTTATCGCTATATTTATCTATTAAGGGAGACTTAATGGCGGTATAGTCGAGTATCCCTATCGTGTAATCTCTCCCGCTAATAGGCTTAATTAATAACGTCTCTAGCACGTCTATATATAGAGCCATATCCACGAACTCGTCTAGATTAAAGGTAGGGACGTCTAGTGGTTCTTCTCCTTCGTATATCCGTAAGATACTATCGGCGACTACGTTACGCTTTCTAGGTACGTGTCTAACTATAAAGTTCTATAGCTAAATCCACGCGAGCTACCTAGTAACGAGCGCCCCTAGTAAGTTAGTTACGGTACGGTTAATTTAAGCGACTAGAGTATTCGCGTCTATTTCCATAATAAAGTGCGTACTATAGAGGTATTACTAGAACTTCTATAACGCGTAGAGGAGGGCTCGGTACTCTAGCTTCACGGTATCGTAGTTTCTCTTAGCTTTTAACTATATTTCTCTATTATACCGCGATAGCTAATATTTATAATTCTTATTCTCCTATATTAACGTAGCTCCCTACCTAACGTTACTAGAGTCTACTACTAGGATTATATCTCCTATACCTATTCTATACCGTAACGTTATTAGTACGGGAGTAGTAGTTAGAGCTATCTTTAGCGCGTCTATCAAGGTCTACTCCTTAGCTATCTACTACTAGGCTAATTTATTCTTTAATAGTATAAATAGCGGTAATGCGATAATAGCGTACCCGGGGATCTATATCCGGAAATATATATAAACGCTAAGGAAGGCTCGCACATTTATCGTGTTTTTATAGGGTTTCTAGTCTCTAATAGTAGTAACCTTTTTATTACTCGGTCGCCTCCCTTTAATGTCGTAGACGTATCCTATAACGTTAGCGGCTTTAATATACTACTAAGTCTTCTTACTACTTAGGGCGTATCTAGCGCGCTCTATATCCGCGAGAACCTTATCCACGTTAATTAAATATTCTAGGATATACCTACGAATTCTAGGCAGGGCCTCCTTAGAGTTATATTTCGTCATGGGTCCTTTAATGCCTAAGTTATCTAGGAATGGTAGAGCCCTCTTCGGGATGTGTTCTTATATAATAGTTAATATAATCCTAACGAACTAAGCTACTAAATTAGTAGCCCCTTAAGGTAATATTATCCTATATAGTAATTCTAGGGGCGTTATAAACCCCGTTAAGTCTTAGTAATACTCTACTAATAGAATCTAATCGTATCCTAAGAAGAAGTCGGTAAACGTTAAGACGGCTATCCCCGTAAAGTACTCCGAGAACTCTTTATATAAGGGCGGCGTGGCCGCATTACGAATAGTAACTTAGTTAATTTCTATCGCCGAATTAATTAACCTATAATCTCGTTCCTTATTGGCTTCCTTCTTCTTTTCTACGAGAAAATAGGCGTTTCGATAAGGACTACTATAGGGCTCGAGCCTTCCGCTATTAAGACGCTCTTTTAGAATTATAAGTACCTTCCTATAAAGGGCTCTAGGAATATTAAAGTTCTTAGTCTACTATACCTTATATTCTACTATTCGGATCTCCTACGGAGGTACCATCTCTTCGTTAAATTTACTAAGGTATAAGAATTTCTATACTAGTACTTTCTCACGATATAATAAGATTATATATAGTAACTTAAGTTCCGCGGGACGTAGCTCTATTCTAATCTTTAGCTAACTTATACGTAGAGATGTTAGACGTGTTCCTAGCGGGATAGTTACCCTTTAAGGCTCTATTAGCCTATTAAACGCGTTAAGGCCTAGGTAGACGGCTAGAAGAAGTACCTACTATGCGATTGCTCGTTTACGCTAGTCTAGATACCCTAATAGATTTCTAGGAACCTTTCGGTGGGCTTTAGAGTCATCTATAGGGTGTACTTTAACTCCCTTTCTTTTATATATAGTAGCTATACTAAATCCCTTTAATACCCCGGATGAATACCGTCTTTAGAGGCCGGTGGAGCCTACTATAAGCCGTTCTATTATTATGCCTTATTTATATATGAAGGTAGCGTACCTTACCGCCATAACTAGGGCGGCTAAGTTATCTTTTCTCGATAACTAAGTAATATTTTTAGGCTGGATTTTCTCGGAAAGTAACTCTATATAACTTATTTCTATATCCGTATAAAAATATAGCCTATCCTCTTCGTTAGTAGGTTTACCGGACCCTATTTAGTGCGGATTATTAGTTAAGGGTAGCCCTTAACTAATAATCTAGCTTAACTCTAGCTTCCGGCGACATACTCCGCTATATAGTTAGTCTCTAGCCACGGAGTTACCCTCCTTCTCTAAGACTAGAATATACTTATCCGGACTAGTTTCGAAGGTTATATATTCTTATCTATATACGGAGTAGACTATTAAGAGTACTTACCTAGAGGCTAACCTCTATACTATAAGTAAGGCCTATCTAGTATATAGCTCCCCTAGAATAAGGTTATAATTAAGTTTACTATATATAAATATCGAAGTAGCCGTAACGATCCGACCTATGCGGATAGAGTATTACTATACTATTCCTATGAATAGAGTACTATGCTAAGTAGCGCTAACTAAACTCGAGTTCTTTATATATAGTAGAAGCGAAGATATTACTAGCCTAAGACGCCTTATAGTATCTAGTCGAATACTATTTACCTATGCGCTACTATTAAA
Source organism: Pseudovirgaria hyperparasitica (assembly GCF_010093815.1). Classification (NCBI taxonomy): domain Eukaryota; kingdom Fungi; phylum Ascomycota; class Dothideomycetes; order Acrospermales; family Acrospermaceae; genus Pseudovirgaria; species Pseudovirgaria hyperparasitica. The sequence continues at coordinate 879,785 of NW_022985555.1, forward strand.
TAGTACTATACTAGTCGCCCTTTTAGGACTAACTTCTACGGGGTACCTCGGATACTTAGCTACTAGCCTTACTATCCCTTCCTTAAGCTAATTAATATCTTATTACGTGATAGCCGTCCCCGTGGTATAGAGGGGTACTAATATATTAAGTTTATTTATCTCGGGAGCTATAGTATAGTCGTTTCTTCCTTTCTTCTCGGCTCTCTCTTCTTAAGTCTTACGGACCTCTCTAGCTATGAAGTTAGGGGCGCCCTTCTCGAATACCGCACGATATAAGTCGCTATTAAGGCTTAATAGTTTACTAATAGTAATGTTTATAGTTATCCCTAGAACGCGCACTAGCCATGCTTCGCTAGCTTCTATACTTAGCCGCTATCCTTCGCGTAGATAGTTATTAAGCTTAACGCCTTGGATACGTATCTTTTAACTAGGATTTAGGCTATCCCCTTTATCTATCTTATCCTCTAGCGCTATTGGCTCTTATTTAGACGTTCCCTAGTCGCTACTCTTCTCGCTATCCTTCTATTCCTCGATAATCCTTATATACTACTCTTTACGCATTCCACGGAGACGGGTAATCTTTCTTTCCTTAGTATGATTAGATGTACTCTTCGTAATCCCCCTTCTAGATATTATAAGTATAGTGGGCTCTTCTAGGGCTATCTTCTTATAGATATATCTATTACTAGCTACGTTAAAGCGTTCGTAGAATTCTATATATCTATCTTTCTTACTCTCGGGTAACATGACTTCTTCTTCCGAATCGCTATCTACTAAGGCCTAGTAGGGACCCTTCGTAGGTTTTATACTAATACTATATACTAGCACTCCCTATGAAGCGTTAATATTTACTACGGACGTAGAAACCTTTACTCCTCCTCCGTACTAGCTTAGACCGTTTTAAACCGTTACTATGTAGTTCCGGATAGCTTATAGAGTAGCTTATAGCCCTACCGAGGAGGGTAGTAATAGGATTTCTTCTCTATTCGCCCCGAAACGCCCTTAGAATACTTATACCCCGTTAATATTTAGTAATCCGTCTCTAATATATTCTACTATCTCCGGATATCTATATATTAGGTAATCTCCTCTATACGTAATATATACAATCGGTCTTCGAGGTCTATCCTAGGCTATAACGCCTCCTTAGGAGTCTCGGGTAGAGACGTATTCTCTATTCTATATATAATTCTATAGATAAACTTACGTTAGTTCTATAGGCATGCCTCGTACTTAGGGATATACTAAAAGATTTAGTCTTCGCGCCTACTAGTTAATAATAGCCGAAAGTAGCTTAGGTTCGTACTTCTTAAGGGATAGGAATAAGGGATTAGAGGTAAAGTAGGACTTTATCTTAATTAACGTGAGGTCTAGTTTACTAAATCTCTCTACTATCTCGTTAAACTTATCTAATTCTAGCGTAACGTGTACTGCGACTAGAGAGGGGTAGTTAAATTTATTAGTTCTTCTTTCTTCATGTGACTACTCTTCTAAGCCGGTCTTCTTACTCTCTATCTTTGATTTATAGTATATGGCTATGGCTAGCTCTTATGCGGCTAAGTACTTATTAATACGAGCTAGTTCCTTAAGTACTCTAGCCTTTTATAATACGAAGCTATAGATAATTACCTAGTCGTAACTATATGCTTCTATTATAAGTTAACATTTCTCTATAGCCCGAGCCTTAAGACTATTAGGCAGCCCTTCTAGGAAGAGCTCTATTCGCGAATACGAGCTTAGGCTTCCTTTAGCCGTAAGTTTCTCCGTAATAATACGATACCGGGAGTAGTATATAGAGAGAGAGTAGGATGGGTCTACTTTAACTATTTCCACGTATTTTCGGATAAAGTAGATGGTACCTTCCTCGAGGGCAGAGTTAAATAGAGAGAATTCCTTTAATAATTCTTTACGTAGCGTGGTCTACTACTATTTCTAAACCCTACTTATTTCTTTAATAGTAGGACGGAGATGGTCCTCGTAGTATAACGGTAGGGAGATTATCTTCTTATTAGGCGGAACTTCGTAGTTTATATATATATCCTCGTACTTCCGAAGGAAGGCCGTGATATTTATTTCTTTAAAGCGCTTGGGGGCTAGGGTAGGTAGAGGTACTATCCTTCCTTATCGCGCAAATGCTACGAAGAAGTTAAGTATCTCTCTACGAGTTACTAGGTTGTTATTTTAAGCTTCTATCGTACTATTACTAGTAGTAGGTATACTAGTAGAGACGCTAGGGGTAAGGTTATTAGTTAAGAGATTACCTTAACTAAAGGTTAGCCTAATACGTCTACTTATAACACCTATCATCCCTTCTCTATATTGACTAATCCCTTTATAAGATAAACTATTACTATCGTCTTTATCGATATAAGGTTCACGGTATCCTACTTATATTATTATCTTCGTGTAAGGCGTTCCTAAAGTAGTATACTCGTATAGCCGTGTTTATAAATAATAGCTATAGTAGTACTAAATAGGTTATATTTATCGTTTTTAAACTCTTCTTTGCTACTTCATCTGGCCCTATTTTATATCCTATTCCCCTAAGACATTTTCGAGTCGCGCTATCACCCGTGTTAGCATGCGTATACTTTTTACGGCTACTTTTAAGAGGCTAGCCCCTAGCGACTCTAGACTCCCTATTTTCTAGACTCGTGGCTTCGATCTAGTAAGTCTAGACTACCTTATTAGGCACGCTATATACTTCCCCTAAGCTAGTTTCGGAGTTCTAATCTCCCCTATAAGTTTATAGTCCGGGTACGACCTCTAAAATTATAGTAAGCCATTGCTACGTGTGTCCCTTTTATAAATGGCTATGTTCCTAGTATAGTAGTCACGACGAACTTATAAGTATCTCTCCTAGGTATTATAAGTTCTCTTTAAACGCACGACTTCTTATTAGTTCTCTTTTACGATAGGACGGGTCTATATAATACTCTTAATTAATTCTTTAATAGCTAAGCCTAATAATTAATATCTATAGAGGCCTATGAATATAAGGAAAGGTCGAATAGTCGAATATTAGTAATGGGGGAAGCGCGCCAAGTAGAATGACCAAGGAAAACGCCCTCCTTAAATATATAATGAAGCCATGTAATCGAGCTAGGGACATATACATATAGGGCTGCAGGAGCGGCCTTCCACAATAGTATACCGAATTAAATATTCTAAGGATACCTATAACTAGGACACGTTTACTAAATTTCTCCTCTAATATTTTAGTAATAAAGCTAAACGACGCGACTAGGTCTAGAGCTATATCTTTAAGACTTAATAATAAGATAATTAGTTACTATTATAACTTCTTAAATACCTTCGGCCCCTCTAGAGAGAAGCTAAAGAAGATTATATAATTCGATAGTACGACGACTTTAAATAGTCTCTTACCCTAAATATAAAGGACCGTCTTAACCTTATAATAATAATCCCTATAGATCTCTAAGCTCTTATAAACCTCGCGGAGCGATACTAGCGTATAATAAATAATTAACACCGTGCTAGTATACGACTATCCTTAATAATCTAATCTAATATAAAATTATCTAACTAAAACCGATTTAGTAATAGATCTCGCGGGACGTTATAAGGCTACTACTACGCCTTAAATTTAAAACCACGCGGATTGTATCGTAGATCTCCCTACTAATTAATATATTAAGATATAAGGACCGACTCGTATAAACGACCTAAAGTTACTTACTATACCTATAGTAGAATAGGCTATATAGTACCTAAGTACTATTTAGAGAAGCTACTAAGTACTAATATAACTAACTAACTAGTTATATACTATAAGTGCTAGTAGCTAGGATATATCGCGCCTAACTATCTAGTATAGAATATAAAAAACTAATAGCCTACGAGAAACCCTTATAACTTATAGACGCGACTATAATAGAGGGATAATCCGCTAAATAGTATATTAAACTATAGGCTAGACCTATCGAGATCCCTTATAGATAATATTAGACTATAATACTTAATAGTAGATCGGCTACTAACGTTATATCGACCTAATAAGTATAAGAACTTAACGCCGATATCTAAGCTCTAATAGATACTATATTCTATAGTATTAACGGTTCTATTAAGTTATACGGCACCTATACTATTAAATATAGTATCTAGGATAGCGGAGGGAAATAGAAACTCTACTACTTAACCTTTATCGTGGTAGATAGTCCCTTCGATATAATCCTAGGTATACTATAGCTTAAGAAATATAACCTAAAACTAGACTTCCTTAAGAAGATAGCTAGCTAGTATATAAATCCACCTTAATAGAAACTAGTATAGCTTATTAATAATAAATAATTCTAGAAAGATTATAAGAAGGCGATCTCTACTATCTATATACTCTTACTTACGTAAAATAGCGAGCTTAGTATTAAAGTAGACGAAAACCTACTATATTAGTATAAAATATACTAATATATCGTATTAGCGATCGATTCCTCTAAACTACCTTAATACTAATCTACTAACCTTACTATTAATCTCGAAGATAGCTAGTAACCTCTATATAGATCTATCTACCCTCTTTTAGAACCTAAGTTATAAGCCCTTTAAGAATATATTAAAAAGAACCTTATATAAGGATAGATTAGGCCTAGTATATCCCTAGCCGGAGCTCTAATCCTCTTTATAAAGAAGAAGAATAGGAGTCTCTATCTATATATTAACTACTATAGCCTAAATAATATTACGCGAAAGAATCGTTATCTACTACCTCTTATCTCTAAGTCTATTAATAGACTAGAACGCGTAAAGATCTTTACTAAGCTTAATCTATATAACGCCTACTATCGCCTTCGTATTAAGGAAGGCGATAAATAGAAAACGGCTTTTAGAACCCGTTATAGATACTTTAAGTATACCGTGGTCCCTTTTAGACTAACTAATGTACTAGGCACCTTCTAAGCGTATATTAATAACGCGCTAGTAGGCCTACTTAACACGATATATATCATGTACCTAGATAATATTCTTATCTTCTTAGATAACGAGGAGGAGTATATCTAGCACGTACGTATAGTCCTAGATAGGCTAGAAAAGTATAAGCTATATATTAAGCTATCTAAATACGAGTTCTATTAGAACTATATTAACTTTCTTAGCTTTATTATTACTAATTAAGGTATAACTATAGAGAGAGATAGAGTTACTACTATTATAGACTAGCCTAAACTAAAATCCGTTTAAGATATACGTGTCTTTATTAGCTTTACTAACTACTACCGAAAATTTATTAAACACTTCTCCCGTTTAGCCGTACTACTTAATACGTATACTACTACTACCGACTTATCTATTATAGTCCGTAGTAGATAGAAATAGCGTAATATTAAATTATAATCTATTAAATTAACTAAGGTCAAAAGAATATCCTTTAAGAAGATTAAAGAAGTATTTATAACCGCTCTATTACTAGTATACTTTAATCTAACTAAACCTATTCACGTTAAAACTAATATATTAGAATTTATAATCTTAGGTATACTCTTCTAGCCTAGACTAATAGAGTCTAAAAAGGTCTAATAGTATCTAGTTACGTTCTTCTCGCGTAAGATAGCTAATATTAAGACTAGATATACTATTTATAACTAAGAGCTACTAGTAATAGTAGTGTAAGGAGGCGGGCTCCACGTACCAACCAACTATACCAAAAGGACCGAATCTTGAAGCTACTACTTCAAGGGTAGAGCACACTGCTTATATACGACTACTATATATATATATAATTAACTAGTAGGCCACGTGCTCCTCACGTGCCTAATATTATCCCTCTTTTTAAAGGCGCGTGTCCTCACGCGTCGTGGGCATACTACCTTACGAAAGATAAACTAAACTAGCCGTAACAGGCCTAGTATAAACGATGTACACACACAACCAATACTCGCAATGCCGCCTCCAGCACCAGACACGCTAACTTACCGTAGTGACGTTACTACCATGTTATCCGTCACGTACACAAAGCACACGTGACGTGGCTAGCTAAACGGAATCGTACGAAATTCAATAACGGTTGACTAGACCGAGAGTTAAACCCGTGACCCCATAGTAGCTTTAAGATTATGTAAGGAGGCGGGCTCCACGCACTAACCAACTACACTAAAAGGACCGAATCTTGAAGCTACTGCTTCAAGGGTAGAGCACACTGCTTATATACGACTGCTACACACATGTATAATCAACTGGTAGGCCACGTGCTCCTTACGTGCCTAACAAGTAGAGTCGTTTAAGTAGTAGCAATATTATCTTAAAGGTACTATATATAACGTTAAGTTACTAACTAATTACTATAACTTAAAGGGGTTTATAAGTATAATAGTTTTAAATCGTCGATAGGTTCGATAGGCTAAGTAGCTTATAAATTTCTACTTTATAATCTACTATTAACCTAGAAGTATAAACCTAGCTAATAGAATATTAAGAAGACCTAACTATAAAGAAGGCGCCTAGAATTATAGTAGCTATAGGGTCCTAGAGTAGCTATAGGTCTAACTCTTAAGGACGAGGTTAGATAATAAGTTATCCGATAATTAGTAAGATACTAATACTAATACTAGTAATCGAATTTATAAGACTAAAGCCGGTAACTAAAGACGCGGTACTAAAGTCTCTAGTAAGCTATTTATTAGCGCTATTAGGGAGGGCGATAGTACCTAGCGTATATATTAAGTAGACCTCGCCTAGTTAATTATAGATCTATAAAAGATAGACCTAATAGTTTTAAAGTTATATAAAATATAGTAAGATAGGTTATTACGGACCGAAGTAGACTATAAGTAGACCTTTATAGATAGCTTACTCTACTATAATAGAAAGTACTATATACCGACGGGTAACGCACGATTTACTATAGTTAGCCGATACTATAACGCTAACCTAGTAGGATATTTCGGGTATATATATACCCTAAGCTCGATTTATTAGTACTATTTTTAGGAAGATATACCTAAGTACGTCGAAGAATAGATAGCTACTTATCTAATTTATTAAAGAATAAAGGCACCTAGGTATAAGCTATATAGAAACTTATAGCCTCTACTAGTCCCCCTCTTTATATAGGAAGATATTACTATAGATTTTATAGTTAACTTATCTCTAAGTAAGATACTTAGAATAAGTTATAATTTAATTCTTATTATCGTAGATAGACTTATAAAGATATCTAGGTACGTCCCTATATAGAAGACGATTATATTAAAAGAACTAGTATAAGTATTCTAGAATAAGATTATTAAGGTCTATAGTATACTAAAAAGGATCGTTACGGACTAAGGGAGTATATTCATATCTAAATTCTAGATATTATTCTACGAAATGGCCGGTATAAATAGAAATATATTAATAGTATTCTATCTATAAATAGATAGTTCGATAGAGCGATAGAACTAAACGCTTAAGGCCTACCTTCGTACATTCTATAATTTTAAATAAGACGACTAGACCTCTCTACTAAGTATAGTAGAATTTATATATAATAATAGTTATTATAGTATAATAGGTGTTACACCCTTCTAGACGAACCTAGAACATAGTCTAAGGATAGGTTTTAAACCTTATATAGTCTAGTTCGACCGAATAATAGATGTTAACGTCTATACGTAGAAACTAGCGATTAAAATCTTTAAAACTACATGTAACTATCGCGTAATAATCTAGTAAGTAAATAAGTTATATATAAAGTAGTATAATAGATTAGTTAAAGATTAAGCGTATAAGGAGGGAGACGAAGTCCTCCTTAACGTCCGTAATATATAAATATCGCGAGTAAATAAAAAGCTTAATTATAAAATGGCTGGTCCCTTCCGAATCAAACGTTATATTAGTATAAGAGCCTACGAGCTCGACCTAGAAAACGATATAAAAGTCTATAATATATTCTATATCTTATTACTTAAAAGGTTTTAATCTAATATATATAAACGCACGAACGTATAATTACACTCTATTATACCCTAAGATAGACTAGACGTATATAAAGTAGACTATATTATCGAATATAGGCTCGACTAGAACGGTATCTAAAAGTATCGAATCTATTAGAAGAACTATACCGAGGATAAGGACACCTAGGAACCTATAGTATATATCTTAAGTACCGCGATAGCTATATATAAATAGAGGTTATAGGATAACACGTTACTACCGTAAACCTAGTACCGTTAGGGCTATTATAAAAAGAAGAAGGATACCGTAAAGAATAAAGTATTAAATTACGAATCCTAAACGCATACTAGGAAAACTCTATAAGGTAGCCCTATAATTTAAGTAATGCACGGTTACTAAACGCGAAGAAAACATAAATAACTATTATAGACACGTAACGCGATATATTATAATAGAATAATATAGAGAAGTCTAGAATAGACTAATATAGACTATTATACACGAGAAGAATATAGGACTAAGAAACTAAAAAGATACCCTACTACGGAATTAAACTCGTAATATATAATATAAAAGGTTAGAGTACCCGAACTAATAACTACTAGACTACTAGTTCGGGTACTCTAATATAATTTAGAGAGATAAACTAATTTATATATAATACCTATACTTAAGTAACTTAAAGGAAATTAGAACCTAAAATTTAATAGTTATAGAATAAATAAGAATGTATATAATATCATTAAGTTAAGAATTAAATTACTAGAAAACTAGTAGATAGGTATCTAAACGGTCTAAAAAGGACTAAAACGGATAGAAACTAGGTAGATAGAGCTAATATATACTATATAGAAACCCTAGTAAATAGAGCTATAGAGCTACTCCTCTATCTTATTATTACTCTTAGAGTATAGTAAATAAACTAACTAAGTAATAGAGCGACGGAGGTTAGAGACCTTATCCTCTAGAGTAACCACGCGCTTAGTTAGAGCCTAGTAAGACGATAACTAAGCGCTAGAGCGGAGCGACTAGACCTAAAGTTAGCTAACGCGGTCTAGAATAATCTAGAATAGAATATATACCCTCTTATAAGGTAACTTAGAAGGAGAACTAGTAGATCTCTTATAAGACCCGTTAGTAGCACGAGGCGGACGGGAAGAAATAGTATAAATCTCTTCTACGGCCTTAGTAGCTAAAACTAACTCCCTAGAATAGGTAGTCTAAGCGCTAGGAATCTCGCGGCGACTAAAAATTATAAGCTAAGGTTAATAATAATTAACGGTTTCTAAACTTATACTTTAATAACCTCTAGAAAGAGCTTATAGCGCTCCCTAAACTCCCTATATATAGAAGCTAGGTAACTACTAGAACCGCCGAGAGTCTCACGGACGCGAAGATTATTATATATATCTTATATATAAATAGGAACCTAAAAACGCATTAGTATAGATAACTTTAGATTACCCTAGACTAAAATAGCCTAATAGACTTATCTAAAGATAAACTTTACTAAGAACGGTATAGCGGTAGTAGTAGATAGAGAGCTTAAAGATTAGGCGTATAGGCCTATCGCGGTTAGTAGAGTAGTAGCTAATACTAGAGTTAGAGTAGAAGAGATATTTAGAGCTAGTAGCGTGAGCCTTAATATACTTAAAGTATATTAAACTATAGTTCGCCGTTTTTCTATAGCGTAAACTACGACCACGTTTAGTACCTTTAGCAACCTAGGCCTTATTATTACTAGGGCTAGGTTTAGAGTAAATATTAAGGTCCTAAAAGGACCTAGAGTAACTAAGTTAGTCTATATTAGACCGAAAAGAGGAATAGTATTTAGAGCGAGGCGGCGAAGGCGTAAACTCTTAATTATTATCTATAATAAGATCTTCTTTATCCTCTAAAGAAGGTAGAGTAGATAGGCGGCGCGAGTAGATATAGATAGGCTTTATAGCTACCTCTTCCGTAATACTAGTACTAGGATTACCTAGATTAGAGTAACTAGTAGCTACGTTAGTAGTAATAATAATAGTAGTAGTAGCCTTAGCTACCTTCTTCTCTAACTTAGAGCGCGCCTTTATACTACTATAATAAGTGGATTTTTTAGCCGGTATAGCTAGGGTAGAGATAATCCCTTTAGAGCGAGTCTTACGAGAGAAGAAGGTAGGCTTAGAAATAGGACTAGTATTAGACATCTATAATACACGTTAGCTAGAGATCTAAGAGTAGAATACTCGTTCAGCCTTAAAGGCGATTAAAGAAGCTAAATTAGTAACCGTAATAACGCGAATAGATTATATAGGACTAGCTCTAACGAAAATAGACTACTCTAGACCCGAATAGATCTAAACTAAAGGAGATAGTATACGAATTAATAACTTACCTTAAGAGTAAGGTAGATATACTAGAGAAGAAAATTTAGAATAAGAGAACTAAATATAAGCTTAGTTAATATAGCGGTTATATAACCCGCGGAGCTACCTCTAAGGTAGTAGCTATAAAGCGAGGGATAAGCGCGTATATAAATAAAAGTAAACTAGAGCTTAAGTTTACTAATATAAAGACTATTAATAATATTATATAGATTTAATTAGATGCGCGTATAAATATAACGCTTATAGAATTATAGATTTATATATAGCTAAGTACTTCGGGGCAAAGTATAAAAAGAAGAAGGATATTATTAGAGCTAATACTAGAATAGACTTAACTAGACTACTATGGTCTAGTACGGTCCGTAATAGGTGGACCTAGGTTAAGCTAGCTAGAATAAGCGAGACTACTATATAAGTAGGCCGTATATACTTAATTCCTACTCTTTAGAAATTAACCTTATTAGAAGAGTAGACTACCCTTTTAAATATATTCCTAAATCCTTCTATGACCTGTTAGACTACTATCCTACGTCTATAATCCTTATATAAATAAGATATAAATCTTTAAGATAGTAGTATTTAGAATACTATAGAGGGATTTAGAGGCTTCTACGTATATCTTTATAATATAGCTTCTAAGAGTATCTACGCTTAGCTATATTACTACTTCTATCTCTAGATTTACCTTTATAATAGTATTATAGAGATAGCTATTTTTAATTACCTATAGAGACTAAGAGTTAAGAATAATCTACTTAGCTATTAATTAATTAAAGCTATTAGATTAGAAAGTCTTAATAAGTAGATTTACTATATTCTATTCTATCCTTAACTTCTTAATTATTATCTTAAGTATATTACCTTATATATACTTCCTTTTTCTATCTCTATATATAGAGTATTTATTATAGAGATATTCTACTAAGTTTATTATTAAGTCTACCTTAAATCGTCTACCTAAATGTCTCTTATAATAGTATATATAATATTACTAGTACTTCGCTCTATTATTTATCTATTAGAGATAATATCTATATTACTAGATCTAGCTAAAGCTATTAGTCTACTTAAATATCTCTATAGACTTAATAAAGGATAAGAGACGTTACTAATTAATACCTTTATATATAGACTTATTATTAGGGTTAATAATTGTAAGGAGGCGGGCTCTACGCACTAACCAACTACATTAAAAGAACCGAATCTTAAAGCTACTACTTTAAGGGTGGAGTACACTACTTATATACGACTACTATATATATATATAATTAACTAGTAGGCACGTGCCTAATAATATCTCCCCTTTTTAAAGGCGCGTGCCCTTACGCATTATAGGTATCTACCTTATAAAAGATAAACTAAACTAGCTATAATAGGCCTAGTATACGCGCTAGCTATACTTGGCCTAGCATAAACTATATGCACATAATTAATATTTATAATACCGCCTCTAGTACTAGATATACTAACTTACCATAGTAACGTTACTACTATATTATCTATTACATATATAAAGTACACGTAATATAGTAAGCTAAACGGAATCGTACGAAATTTAATAACGGTTAACTAGACTAAGAGTTAAACCCGTGACCCCGTAGTAGCTTTAAGATTATATAAGGAGGCGGGCTCTATATACTAACTAACTATACTAAAAGAACCGAATCTTAAAGCTACTACTTTAAGGGTAGAGCACACTACTTATATACGACTACTATATACATGTATAATTAACTAGTAGACACGTGCCTAACAATAATAGAGTTATAATCTAGATCTTCTATACTATCTATATTATCTAATTCTATTCTAGAGGACTCTTAAACTAGATAATTATATAGATTAGTAGATATAGGCTCGTATAGAATAGGGCTAATACTAGAGAGAGATAGTATCGTTAAGTTATAGATAGTAGTATCTTAAGTTAGTATTAGGTTCTAAGATATATCTTAAGGCTTCTTTATATATATATTACGCTATAAACGCTCGGTCTAGCTATACTACTTTTTAAATATATCTTAAGAGTACTTCTTAGAGGTATAAATAGACTACTAGAATACTATATTAAGGTTATTAACGCGTAGTTATTAATATAATAGTATTTAATATATATAGTAAATAAGAGAAGTTAGTCTACGGCCTAACTCCGGTACTTATAAAATTAGAATAATCTTAATACTATAGTCTATATATATATATATATATACTTTAGTTTAGTTTAATTATTTATAGTTTAATACTATCTTAAATTAAAGTTAAACTAAAGTGTTAGTTCTTAGTAAGAGGCCTTAACTAAACTAAACTAACCAGTTCTTGAGGCGGTCGAATTGAAGTTGAACTGATTGATAGGAAGTCTGGTATTGGTAAGTTTCGGCTGACAAATTCTAGTCGCTTTATTTCATGCTCACGATATGGGCATAGCTAGGGAGCACCCAGTCCATTCAGTAGACTTGATGGATAGATAAGCACGATAGGGGCTAGATTGTGTATTGGCATTTGGGAGACGCTTGCGCTCACTATCCGGATCCCCGATGGATTCATCTATTATGCGCTAACCGTATATGGATGGCGATCAAGGTAAACCACCAAATCGAGACACCGTTCATCAACACCGCTTTCAACATTGACTTTCCCTTTTGACAGCGGTGGAGGAAAATCAAGGAAATGTCTACCATCAACTGGACATGGATAGAGATAACAGAGGCAGTGAAAACCAGGACAAAGCGCCGATAAAAAATTTCTTCACGAGCATCATTTCTTACGACGCTAGACCATCCGCGGGAACCTGGATGACAAACAAAGCACCTGAAGGATCAAAAAGCCGCTCCAGACTACACGATGCTCGCTACAACACCTCGCCTTTCCCTCCGTGAGTTCACAGCAAACGACGTAGACTCGTTCTACGCCCTAGAGTCAAATCCTGCAAACGCCCGCTACCAAACATGGGAACCACGAACCCGTCAACAAAGCTCAAAGCTTGTTGATGAAGCCATCAACAGCATTTTAATACAGCCCAGGAGGGTCATAGAACTGGTCGTCGAGACTGGCTGCGAAACCGAGACACCCAGATTCATCGGCCGTGTTGGGTGTATGATAGCCGACAACATCGCAAACCTGTGGTTTTCTTTCTTGCCAGCGGCTCAAGGCAAAGGTTATGCGACAGAAGCGGTGAGAGCACTGATTACTTTTCTTCACGACGCACCTGCCGGAAACCTGGTTGCTTTTGAGACCCTACAGATCGAGTGTGATCCACGCAATACAGGAAGTCGTAGGATTGCCGAAAGACTTGGCTTCCAGAAGATTTCAGAGGAATTGAATGTATACAAATGTAAAGGCGAGTTGGTTGGCTCAGTGGTTTATGAAACTGGGATCCAGGGTTGGTTGAAGTGAGAAAGTGTCGACCGATGGGCGCAAATGCTGCTCAAGAGCAGTATCGATACGACAGTTGATGCCAGAAGAAGCCGCAAGCCAAGGTTGGCGATATGCGTAGGATAGTCGTCGCGTTCTCAAACTTCCCTGATTTACAATTCGCCTGTTCAACGCCGGCAGCCTCTTGCATCATGGATGTCTTTCCTTTCATACGAGTCAAAAGTCTTTGGGCTAAGTCTTTGCAGCCTTATCATACCAACTATCGTAGACTAGGATCCTATACTTGCGTATTTGCACTGTCGAAGAAAGCTCTCCCTGAGGCCGAGGCTGTCATAGTTGGTGTCGTTGGATGGTGGTTCCTTTTCCGAAATTTGTTCCTCGTGACTCGTTTTTCTGATAATCGCTTTTCCTCAGCCAGCTATTGCTGGCCTATCGTCATTAATACCGGATTTTCTGGCTTCAATTCTCTCTCAGAATCCGCCATGGCAGTGATTTTCTTGAGCTTACCCATCTAAGCATTTTCTTCATCGAGATTAATCTTTGCCGATACTGGCTTCGTCGATGCTTGCTTTGGTGGAAGGACTCTCCTCGAAGTCGACATCTTCTACCGGGAGTGTCCCAAAGCTTATATACCCGAGATTAGGCTCTCCAAAGTCATATATTTCAGAGCCTAGGCTGTCGTCAATAACTTCTTCTGTTCCTCCCTCAAGTCTACTGGCTGCGGTACTAGTATCTCCTTTGGGGTTTCTTGCCTCCGCTCTCGCTTGACTTTTCTGTTGTCTCCTGATACGACCTTGGGTGTAATCTCGTATGATCTCGCGCTCAATGCTCTGTTCCACCTCCTCATCTCTCTTGAAAGTAGAGAGACTGAGTGCCCAGAACTCTTTATCGACCTCCAAATAGTGCCGGACAAGCCAACGCAATTTCTTCTTCAGGACCTCGTGGAGAGATGTCTGGTGCTGTTGGTCTAGGAATTGGAACAGCCGCTCTGGCACCAGTATGCCCCGGAAGTGTCGCTGAAGCATGTTGGTTGCAAAGCAACGCCGCTCATAGCTCCCACTTGGAGACAACAAGGCGTGGTATAGCTCTTTGTAGTTGTCCAGGTTCGACAAATACTTTTTAAATTCTACCGGAGTATTCTTCATTACACTATTGTAGACATTTTTGAAACGGTCAACGTGCTTTGAGCTGTGGTTATTTACCGTGCAGTCGTTCTCATCTTTGAAGTCAGGTAACAAGGTGGTAAGCCCTGCCCAAAGTGGTGCATAATGGGCATTATGCCACCCAACTACCCCACTGATCTGGATTTTCCCGTTGTCATTGACGAAAAAGACATTGCTGGCATTGAAGCCAGGGATCGTGAGTACGAACGAAGGTTCTTCCTTAGATCTCGTTATGTTCCGTGCTACGTGTAGTGGCATACTCTCCAACGACATGTGAAGGAAACTGTCGATTGCTGTTGTACCCAAGGACTCAATGCCTTCATTTGTTTTGTCGATGAGACGAGCAAGCTCGGTGATAGGAAGATGAATCTCTCTACTGAAGTCACGAGGCTTTCTTTCTTCGTCTAAAGATTCAGTGATCGAGATATACGCTGCCGTCTGCCCTGTCTGCGCAGTGACCATACCGACTCTGTTCGACCGCCGCGAAGTCAACTTGCCCAGCACTTCTGCGACGGCTTCAAATCCCCCTAACATCCTGAGCCCCGCCTTACGGTCATTTCTCTTGCTGGTAAGATATGTAGGCCACCTCTTTCCTGCCTTCATTACTTTTCTCTCCGGGGCCCCATTCAACACTTCGTCGCCTCGGACTCCTTCCACGAAATCCATAAGGATGTATGGTACGCCTATCTCGCTACGATCCAACGAAGTCTCCCAGCAATACACCTCCGGCACCGGAATGCTGGTGTTATTCTTGACGTACTGCATTGTTGCTACCTCGGACCGCAGGAGCGCCGCTCTCTCCTTCGTCCATCGACCCTTCCAGCCCGCGCCTGGCACCTTCACCACGACAGCCTTCTCGTTGTTGCATAGCTTGTATACAGTATACTTTGAGCCATAGTCACGATATTCGAGATTGTAGGTGACTTCAGGATCGTCCGTAGATCCCATTAGCCCTGTGACCATAATCTCCAGCTTCTTCTGATCTATGCGCAGAGTGTCACCCCACATCCAGTCCTCACCGGTACCATCGAACGTATCGCCGTGCTTCTGATATGGGGTTTTGTAGATTTCGGTGATCGGAAAGAAGTGGACGCGCTTCGGCGTTTTCGCGAGTTCAGCAGAGGGGGGTTCATCTGAAGCGAGGACTGGCCGATCTCCAGACCTGTGCCTGATACTCTGCTTTGCAGCGTCGACGAATACCGCCGTGCTTTCCTGGGAGGCTTCAGGACAGCTCTTCTCGTTGACAGTAGACTCCTTCTTCTGTTCTTCCACTTCCTCATCTTCCTCCTTCTCCATAGTGCTTCTGGCACCCTCCATTTGTCTGACAGCATCGCTCGTTGGAATAGTGGCCCAAGTTCTAAGGCGCTTTGGGCGGTGGAGGGCGTTGTCGTATTGATCGGCGTTTGTGTCTCCGATAGGTCGTTTCATAGGCATCGTACTGCGATTATAGCATGAAAGATATGTCCTTGATGACGGTATGATTTTAGTATAAGGGGTCTTATAGACGATTGTTCGAGACTGCGCTGATGATATGGTACGAACTCAAAAGTAGATAGGGCAGAATGCGAAGAAACGGGGGCCACCTCTTCAGACAGCAGAGGTATTGAGTTCTTACGCGACTTTCCAGATGCTGAAATGGCATTGTGATGACGAGTTGTGTTAGAGAGACTACACTGTGCATGCCAGGAGATGTGACAAACATACGCCACCACGCCAAGACAGACAATAGAAATTGGGGGGATGTAACAAGAGAGAGGCAACCAAGTTAAGAAGAATGTTCAAGTAGTAAGATGTGAGTAGTCATGGATCAAAAAGAGCATTTCATTGATGATATCTATAGGGAACAAGAATAAACGCTCGGAGAAAAATTTGTAAACACCAGCCGGAACTCTTTCCTCCAGGTCAAAAGCGCTAGGATATCTGTAATTAGAGAATGTTAGCGAAGTGAGCTTCTCAAGTCAGTGATGATCTAAGATCAAAGGCGGACTTCAACGGATGGCCAAGTAGAACTTAGCCATCTTATCAGCGAGAAGATTGGTTCTGCTCATTTCCAGCTACAACCACAGGACAACTTGCACTCCAGTGACCTCTTCCACTCGTAGTACATCGACTTGAGCTTCCTTGTGAAGGAAACCTAGCCCGCACACACATGCGTACCCAAGCTTCAGAAATTGTGGACAACGCCTGGCAGCTCTAAACCAAAGTAGACCTCCGTCGAGAGCTGCCAGACTGCCACTAATCTCCCCACCAGTCAAGATTCTTCAGCCCGCTCGCAGTGAGTCCCACATCAAGCTTGGGGAGACCACCGGTATCCGTTTTAGCCCGACCGGTCTCGTGGTTTCATCACCGGTATCAGATAAATCCAATTCATCGCATGGTACTTCCACCGGTATCAGATAGATCCAATTCATCGCATGATTCGACCACGCGAATCGGTAACCCTGATTCATCGCATGGCCTCCCTTCCACTTGTAGCTTCCCCAAAGTCCTGGGGATCGTAATCTTGACAAGCAAGGAAGTTAGTGAGCCCTCAGCAGCTTTCTCATCCACAGCCATTCCTACCCGTGCGCACCAGCTCAGGCTACATGCTCTGTCCAGGAAACAAGTCCATCAGACATTGCTCGCCGCCGTTGCCAGCCTGACGAGATCATTGGTCAGACCTCCGGCAAAGTGACTGATGGCATGCAAGCTAGACTGTGATTGAGCCAGCTCGGAATAAGAGATATTGGTTTTCATTCATCGAAGTATACGTAAACTGAAGTGGAGGTAAGTTACTCACAAGAGAGCTCAGGTTGCTTTTGCCACCGGAAGCGAATCAGAGCTTGACGTTAAGCTTGAGTGAAATGCATGAAAATGATAGATAGGGATGAAGAAAGAAGAAGCAGAAGAGGAGGAGGTGGAGGAAGAAGAAGAAGAAAAGAGTTTGCAGACAGGAGGGAAGAGTGAGGCGGAGGAGTGAAGATGAAGGTAGAGAGGATGATGAATGGGAAAAAAACAAGTGGGCGAGCTCAAATATATAGCTTTTTGAACTGCCGCTAACAGAAAGCACAGTCCATCACTGGCAATGCTATTCTGCCACCGCTGGTGAATGGCCAATTGACGAGGGGCATTTTGTCTCGATCTGGCATGTCACGGGACTGTCTGTTTCGGCGACGGCAGCGGTGACGTATCTGGAGCGCAGTGGTTCGCCGTGCGCCATTCGTCCAGGTAGTCCCGGAAGCAGTTCCCATGAGCAGGGCTACGCCTATTCGAGACAGCTGTATTGTGGTGGTGACGTGCTGAGAAGTTTGAACAATGGGAGATGAAGTGAATCGTGACATTTTACGTTCGCCGTTGTCCCAAACTAGTTCCAGCGGCATGGCCTACAGTCATTCAGGATAGCTGTATTCTGGTACTTACTCGACTACCGAAGGAGCTGATGGTGAAGTCTATATTCGGCTCCGCTACTTGGAAGTCGTTTGGGAGACAGTGTATGAAATTGTATTTTCAAGTACTATGGATACGGCACACTTGAAGGAGTAAGGTAGGAACGAAGCAAATTGTATGAGGAGAGTATCCATGTTGAGTTAGCTGAAGTTGTACTTCGTGTCTTGCAGTTCTAGGGGACTGAAGCCGAAAGAAATCTCACGATAGTAACATGGGCGGTGTACTAGGGAGCATGACAGCAGCCGCTGGACTTCTACCATGTACTTAGTGAACTGGGAATCTTAGTTCAAGTAATGACATATCTTGGTCGAACATGAAGAGATGTTATCGGTGGAAAACGGAAATTATTCATGAGATGCAGAGGAGCTAGAGATGGACAGCAAGGAGAGTAGAAAAAGTTTACTTAGCTGCCTGAAGAGCTCTTTTGTCTCTTCTTTGCTTGACCCACTGTCCAAATGGAAGCCATATCTCTTCCTTCTGCGCTGGCTTCAGAGTCGCAGCAAGCCCACTAGTAGACGTAGCCACAAAGACTCTCGCACCATGCCATATTCCACCGCAGCCGTCAGATTCTTCACCGTCCTGACTTCTGCCCATGTTCTCCTTCTCATCCTGCCACCCATAACAAAACTCCTTTACATTAGGACTTTTCCCATGGCGATACTTCCATATACTCTCCCATATGCCTTTACCAACAATACACACAGCCTCAGGCTTATACTTTAGTATCTTCTCATCTAATATTCTAGTGCCAGCAACTTGTTCCGCCTTCGACAACTCCGCAGTATCCTTCGTTGGCCGCGAAACAATGTTTGTGTTGCCCATTGAGTATAGCCGCGGTAGATCCCCGTCTTCTTCAGGGCGACACCGCCTATCCGTACAACCTGATGAGTGTAACAGTTTCCAGAAGAGATTCGAAGGATGTGCGTATGCGTGACCAGATGTGGCAGTTGATATGCCAGGATTAGCGCCTATGAAGATACAGATGAGTCCAGGCTCGAGGACGTCGCGTAACCCCGGGAGATGTGCATATTTCGAAGGGTCGGCATATTTGCTTGACGATCGGCGCTTCTTGGGTGTTCGAGAAGGCGAGTTCGACGTTGACTTGGTGACCGCAGATCGGTTCCGTCCGAGGGGTGGAATGGCTGTGGAATGAGACTTTGAGTGAGGGCGAGCTATGGACACGTGCGATGCCGTAGTCGGCCTTGATCGTAACTCCCGATGCTGGAATTGCTCCAATCTGCGTGTGAAGCTCGGAGGAGCGGTGGGTTCGCCTTCGCTGGCGTAACTATCGCCATCTTGAGACTCCTCGGTGACGCGAGACCTAAGCATGTCGCAGAGATCCGCCCACTAGAGACGTAGAAGAGTCTGTCTATCACCCGGGAAGGACATGCCAAGTCAAGCGACGCGTGCATCCAAGCAGTGATCTGGTCCTCATCATCTCGAGGCTTGTAGTTTGCGTTTGAACATTACGGACTCGGAGAAGTGACGTCTGGAACAATGATGAGATTTACCTTTGGTCGTGACCAACTATTCAGTTCTCATTTCTCACTGTCAGTGTTCGCAGACCACGCCCCTTGGCGGCAGCTATACTCTTGGGCTCAATCTCTTCACAGACCTTAAAAGCGCTTCATTGGTTCTTGGCTATTTAGGAACTGACTCCTTTGAGCGCATTGGGATCCCATGAGTGCCACTCTTTCCCAAATTAACACCTTCCTCATATCGTTGGTTCCCATGAGACTTCGTCGTATTTGAACTCGCCCTCCTATAACATGAGCGAATCACTTGCTAGGCTCCTGGGAACTCGAAACATACCGGTTTTTGGCAGGAGAATACTACGTAGGACCTACTCGAACCAACGACTCACACCTCTACACATCATCAATTTAAAGAATAACTTTCCGCTGTCTGTGAACAGGCCTCCTGACGGGTAGAAGAAATAGCCAAAGAGCTACTAACACCGGCATAAAGCCAACTCTGGGGTACCAGAATACCCGATATATGCTCATTGGCATCTTGATCCGGACCTCCCATCAATGTGTTCACTGCGAAATGACTTCATTGGTATACAGGCGCTGAGCGTTACCGAAGTAGTCGACTTCTTGATGTGCTCGTGGCAATACCATTTACATTTACCTTGAGGGGGTTTAATTCTACCATGCGTGAATTCATCTTCCACTGTGTAGCTATCGATCATAGACTGTCCGCGGCAGGAATCTCCGGATATTTAGAGAGACAAGTCACGCACGGTAGAAGAAATCACAAAGCACAGCAATATCTACTAAAACCACATGCCAAAGCTCAGTGATCTATTCGTACGACGCATTGGACATATGTAGATTATTTGGCTCAACAGGGCGGGACCCGAGAGATGCAATCACAGTATAGTACACCTATTCAGCGGGTCGTTTCCCAGCATTGCATCTCTCAGATTCCGTCCCCGTCTCTGCCTCTTCTCCTCCTCGCTCAGGTCCTCGTGGCTGTATCCCCACCAGATGGCGACCCTTGCGTGAGCCAACAAACGGCCCTCCGCCCCAAAGTCCTCATCCCAGTCGTGTTTTCTCAGGGCCGTGCATCCGGGCAAGCCAACGAACCTGACCAGGGGCCGGGCTCGCCGGACGTCGTCGACCCACTGCTGGTCTATATCCGTCTCAACCTCCGGGCTGCCAATCCGAGGCTTCTTGTCTACCCAGTCATTGTTGATCGCATGATGCTCGTCCGGGCTGAACGCCTGTGCCGTCTTGCACGTTGGGTGACGGTAGACCACCAATGGGTCTTTTCGCATCTTTAGGTGCAGCTCGGCAGCAGCTTGCACTATGGTAAGTAGGGACAGGATCATCTTTCTGTGGAGAGTATGTTCTTCTTTTGCGTCCATGAAGACCAGTCGTGAGATCTGTGTGTTCTTCTTCCCGATTAAAGGTTTGAAACCTGGATTGAGCGCTAGGATGGGCTGTAAAGCATCGAAGATCTTGATCGATATACGGTGGGTTTCCCAGCCGTATTCCTCTTCCCATTCGGGAGCCTTTTCAATCCTTTCCACGATCTTCGCGAGGCATTCGTTGTATATGAAACCCCCTGGATTTGTTCTATTAGCAGGTAAACAAGAAGACACAGACCTGTCGACACTGACCATGGCCATTCTTCGATAGCACCTTTTTTCCCATCTTATATATCTCCTTCACTTGGCGTCTTGTTGCACCACACAGTGGTCTAGAAATAACATCCTCATGAATAATCTTCCCGATGATTGCGTAAATCAGAAGCCCTCTATCTTCGTTCTCAATTACCATTTCAGGCCATCCTCTCAGCGCGGTAGCTGGAGCCATCTCCTTAACGGCGCAGAGGAGATCCATACTAGGTCTTTTCAAGGGAACACCGTCGCCGTCCAAATCTTTGCCTCCCTGAATGGTGAAATTGCAGTACGTACCAATGAATCTTTTGATTCGTTTATGTATCAAAGCGTACTGACGTTTGACAAATGCATCCATACGGCGATATGAAGCCAGTTCGTCTTCCTCCAACAACTGTGACTCGGCAGGGTTGGTGGATTCGTGCTTCCGGTGGTCACAGTCCGCTCTCACAGGTGTCTGTGGATCGCTCAGTCCTCTATCAGGGCTTCCATCTTCACGAGCTACGCGCTCTTGTCGACTTTGACCTTCGCTATCGAGATCGTCCTCATCCTCGCTCTGGCCCACTGGGCTGCGCTCAGATGTTAGGTCTCGATCAACTTCCGAGCGAGTCTCATCTTCACTGAAACTACCCCCAGCCTCACCAATATCCAGATCTTGGACTGACTGATACTGCACATCTTGGTCAGTCCCTGGCTCAGATCTCTGTTCAGGGGCTTCGATCTGGCCTGACTGCAACTGGGTGTATCGGGCTATAGATCTTGCTTTTCGTGTTTGACGAGTTCTAGTCGTGGTTTTGAATGTAATGCCTTTCCTTGAAGGAGTGGGCGAACTCATGGAAGATTCAGGAGGAGAGGATGTATGTTGCCTTTTTCGCTGTGTGTCGTCGTCAATATCGGAATCAATGGACCTGCCACGTTTCCTGTTTTCTGTTGGAGAATTTCGAGAGGTAGAGGAGATCAGAAGAGGAGCAGCATCGTCCACCACTGCTGCTTTAGCCTTTCGCATGTCGGCATTCTGTAAGAGTTAGGCTGCAAGATAAAAGTAGTAAAATTCACAAATAGATGTCCCACCTTTTTGCGAACAGTCCTCATCACCTCACTGAGGTCTTGCTGATCGTCAAGCTCCGGCTGAGTTTGTCGTGTTGGATAGGTGCGGCCCGTCATAGTGGAGATTGATGATCTGGTAAGGAGACTTGCAAAGATAACTAGCTTCTCACAGAGACTCAGGACGATTTGTCGATTTCGAATCGCAGAGAACGAATGAAAGGAATGGGATGGAAGAATCTTGAAGAGGAATTTATTGCGGGAATTTGAAAGGCTTTTGCAGAACAATGGCTCCGCTATTGAACAGTGTTTGCCAGCAAACAATACAAAGAAGCCAACACGTGACATGCCTCTCCCTCAATGAGACCATTGAGCTGGCTGGAAACAATCCAATCGTCCCAATATCGTCAATAGAACCTTGTTACAGTTGGTTCTTTGATCGCAAACGACATTGTGCTTACCATGTCCAACGTATGCGCAAGGGGTGCGCATTACTACAATAGTGGTCGCAGAAAGACTCCAGCTCTAGGCACTCTATAGCGCTGTCTATAGACGCTGAATATATTGGGTATCACTAAGCACTACTCTGCACTCTGTCAAGTTTCGAACTCCTCCTTCTTCTCCATGTTCGCCGCAACATGTCGCCTCAGCGCAGCCCAGCGGTCTTGCACTGCACCACTCATCTTCTCTTCTGTACTCCTTACGACGCCTTCTTCCATAGCCTGTCCGTGTGCCGAAGCCATCGCGGCCATATTCATGCTCATGCGCTGCCGCTCAAGTGCTTCGATTTTCGCTCTCTTCTTCGCCACACCCTTCGTGGCTTTCAGACTCGTGGTGCCCTTTTCCTTGCCTGTGCTTGATTTTACCACTCTTGCTTGTCCCACTACCTTACTGGCATTCTCTGGACTGACGCCATCATCTGGAAGGGCATCTGCTAAGCTTTCTAGGGTGGCGACGAGTTTCTTATTCGGGCGGCGTCTTTTGGTCACTCTCTGATTAGGTGCTGATTTTTGGATCTTAGAGATGAGGACAGAGTGCTTGATAGCTTGCTTGTCTTTCTTGGTAGTGGTAAAGGTGGAGGTAGGTGCAGGGTACGACGACGGACCCGATGCACGCTTCGCAGTCTTGCGTATGGGAGCCTGTCACAATGAGTGTGCGCACATGCAGAACGCTCTTGGCTACCTACCATATGAGTTATTACAGTTCGGCGAGGTTGTATGACTTGACGTTCTCGAAAGGGTGGGCTTAGAGCTTCGAACTTTTTGGCGCCACTCGCGCTAACATGTTTTAAAAAATCGTGGGGTTTTAGCCACAAGTCAACGGAGTTCATTCCGTACAGTACAATCTACATCACAGCACATCCAAGAGGGACTTTTAGATGTAATCAAAATCCATAGATCTGCCTCGGCCGTCATTATTTCGTAGGTTTCGTGTCCTTTCTCTGCTTACCTACAACATACATCATCCTTGCAGGTTTGATAGCATAATCTGCTGGGTCGCAATCGAGCCAGAGCACTCTAGTGTCGGGCCCGTTCTGGCAGAGGTCTATAAAGCCTCAATTCTTGAGTAGATCCGTCCTTCATAGGGCAGAGCAAGCGACATGATCCTACCTGCAGGATGCTTTGCGATCTGATCGGCCAGCAGTTCCGTGGAGAGTTCCGCGGAACCAGTATGTGAACTAACCAAAGGAGCTGCACTGAACCTCTCAACCACTGTCGCCACTGCCTTGCATTGGCATCGAAGATGGTTGGCCTCCAGGAGTAGTATTGCTGGAATGCCTCTTCTTCTCTTTCTTCGCCCATCGTACTAGAAATATATTAGTGCATCGTGGTTTCGAAAATAGGTGCGGATGACCTTACAACCACAAGCATTGCACAGAGTTTTGGGTCCGTTGGGACCTTTTCTCCACTCTGGCGAGTCAAGCGTCCCGCAATCCGTGCATACATACTCATCCGCGACTTTCAATTTCTTCTTCTTGTCCGAAGACCCGCGGTTGTCTTTATCGACAAGTATAGCGATACCTGCGTCTCCACGAATAAGCTGCGGGCTGGTGTCACCAGTGCTTATGCCTTTCGCCCTTTCCCCGTCCCTGTAGTGTAGACCTGTGAGCATTTCGATTGTTTCAATGTGTGTTGCTCCCTCGTAGCGCGCCATCTTATCGTTGATACTATCCGGCTTGGAGGCTGCCAGAGCTTCGTCCAAGTTCTGTCGCGTGAGAGCCGTATTCGAGATAGTCGGCTTGGCTGGAGGAGGCATGCCGTTATATTGAGCCATGTTGTCGCTCACTGACCGTTTTCCAGTTCGAGTTTCCGATACGCTTGTGCTGGTGGGACCAGTCTTACTCTCCGCATAGGCTCGGTCAGCGGCCTCATTTTCTTCCTGTTCTTCCCGTTTCAGTTCGGCTATCCGTTTCATTAGTCGCTCATTTTCGATCTTGTGCTCGAGGAACGAGTCGAGCAGAGCAGCATTCTTAGTCGGGTATGGCCTAGCCATCATGAAGAACCCTCTACAATAAGTATGGCCTCCATGTGTACCAAGAGCCACCGGCTCTGAACTCAGATGCGCATGTCCATGCGATTCAAATATTACATATGTCCCATCTTCTTTGCGAAAGCGGTAGAAGAACCGCAGACTGTTTCCGGACGCGATAGCCTCGTTGAACTCTTTGATGTATATACCACTGTCATCGGGATGCACGTATTCGTTTATGAAGTGGCCAAGCAGTTGGCCATGGTCGTACCCAGTAAGCTGTTTTGCAGAAGGCGAAACATAAAGAATACGGCCATCAGGAGTGAGGATATGGAGAAAGTCCCGTATTTCTTCTAGGACGCGCTGGGACCAGTTACGGCGCTTCGTAAACTCGGTCAAGGTGCTGCCGGACAAGTTTGGATTTTGCATGCCATAGCCCGTCGGCAGCGGACCGGCGCCAATGTCATTCATGTTACCGCCGTGCATTGCGAAGGCATGGCCAGGGTCGGTTGACGAAGCGTGAGGCATAGAGCCATGGGCGGCGGAATGGCCGTTGTACGGGTAGACTGACTGGGATTGAGAATCGGGATCGAGCGATGACAAGTCAAGGTCCATGGGTAGCAAGTCATTGTCCATGGACTGCATCATGCTCATGCCTTGTTCGTCGTCCATCATGACCCTCGAAGGATTGCCGGACATCTAGCAATCGAAGATTAGTTGTCATACCGGGCTGGCGAAAGACGCGACACGGACGTGAGCATAGGCACGAGCTGTGAGGCTAATAGTAAGAGGTGTGATGGGACGACTTACATCGCCCTGCATAGTGGAGCCATTATGGTGGTACATGGCGGGCTCTGGACTCCTAGGTCACGCCAGACGGTAGGCAAATCTTGGGAGACATGCAACGGAAAAGGCCGCCGATGCGAGGTTCTCCAGGGCTGGCGAGCAATGATCGAGGTGCTGTTGATGGGCCAAGTTGATGCTGGCGATATGATGCGCATTTACAGCGGGGAACTGAGATCATGAAGAGCTCCTGCGCCTCTAGCGGCGCCATTTTGGCCTTCTGCCTTCTTTTTCCCATCAGCATTTTCGCTTTCCCATATCTGGCTGGGGCGAAGGTCTAGTAAACTGTCAATCACTGCCGATCGGGGCATAGTCGGCACGTGGGTCTCTTTCGATCGACCGTCTTCCGTCACGTGCTGACGTGTCACCATCGTCGCGTCTTCGTAAGGCGACAGGCTGGTCAGAGCTCACGTCACGTCTCTCTCCAACTGCGGAAGGTGAAGGGTATTTTGTCGCAAAGAGCTGAGGGAGACGACAGACTGACAGCAGCCAGCGCTAGAGACTGATCTCTCAGGATGTCGAGCATAGCAAAGCTCTCTATACAGGGCGTCCGGTCGTTTGACGACAAGCGCCCGGAGATTATCGAGTTTGGCACGCCACTCACTCTTATTGTTGGCTACAATGGATCCGGGAAGACGACAATCATTGAATGTCTCAAGTATGCTACAATGGGGGACCTCCCGCCCAACAGCACGCGTGGTGGAGCCTTCATCCACGATCCAAAGCTTGCTGGTGAGAAAGAGGTGTTGGCGCAGGTCAAGTTGTCATTCAGATCCACAAAGGGCGTGAAGATGGTCGCCACTCGAAATCTCCAACTGCAGCTCAAGAAGACCACAAGAACGCAGAAAACGTTAGAGGGCCAATTGATGATGGTTCAAAATGGCGAACGTACGTCCATTTCAACGCGTGTCGCAGAGCTTGATCAGATCATGCCCCAATATCTAGGTGTGTCTAAAGCTATACTGGATTCTGTGATATTTTGCCACCAGGACGAGAGTTTGTGGCCTATGGCTGAGCCTGGGTCTCTCAAGAAACGTTTCGATGAAATCTTTGAAGCACAGAAATACACCAAAGCAATTGATAACATCAAAATCTTACGTAAGAAGCAGCAAGAAGAACTACTGCAGTACAAGACAGTCGAGCGGTTTGCCAAGGAGGACAAAGACAAAGGAGAAAGGGCCGAGAAACGGTCGTCAGAACTCTATGAAGAGCTCATGAAAATGCGAGCAGAGTACGAGGCGGGCGAGATCGAAGTGGCGGAACTGCAACGCAAGACGGAAGAGGCTTACCAGATGGCTGCGAAATTCGAAAAGACTGTCGCTCGGTTAGAGGGAAAACGAATTGAAGCATCCGCGATCGAACGTAATGTCGTCTCGCTCCGAGAGAACATGAAAGAGATGGAAGACACAGATGAGGAACTGCAGTCTCATCTTGATAGGTACCAGGAGCGTATAGCACTCTATCGAGACGAAGCCGAAGTCCATCGTCAGCGGTACTCGGAACTCTCACACGAGCTTGACGAGAAGCGCAAAGCTTTGAGTTTAAAACAGCATGAAATCGGGAAATATGAAGCCCAGAAAGACCACCATGACCGTCAGGTCAAACAACGCGAGACATTGATCAAGGAAACATCAAGGCGTCACAACATCCGAGGCTTTGAGCTAGACATCACGGACAAACACGTCATGGACTTTGTGGAACGCCTTGGAAAGCTAGCTCGTGATTCCAATACGGCATTCGAAAAGGCCCGCAGAGAGATGCATGAGGAACTGCAGCAAGCACAAGAAATACTCAGTCAACATAGTGAACGAAAATCAGCTCTCAATCAAAGCAAAGAGAACTGTAGGATTCAGATCGGATCGAATGATGGGCGAGTGGCGACTCTACAGAAAGATATGAATAAGATATCAATCGACGAGGGAAGTAAAGCTGTTCTTGAATCGACAGTCGAAGATCTGCAAGTTCGACTGGAAAAGGCCCAGACGGAGGAGGCGAGCACGGATTGGGACTCCCAGATTGGTGATTGCAACCGAAAGCTCCGAGAAGTAGAAGAGAGCAAAGAAAGATTCGACACGGAGCTTTATGAGGCGACAGCCAAGGCTGGCGAATCTGCCCGGCTCGACCTATTAGTGAAGGATCAGAAAGACCGACAGTGCAGCCTAGATTCGATGAGAGGAGCCTACGACAAGAAGCTTGGTTCTTTACTAGGTCAGGAAGTAAATCCTTCCACGCTCGAAGATGTGTTTCAATCGGAGCTGAAGATCAAAGTCAATGATTGCATAGATGCTGAGGCCCAGCGAGATGGGGTGGCGCGCGAGGTCGAACAACTCGATTTCAAGCTTGCAACAGCCCAAAAAAGCCTCAAACAGAAACAAGCAGAAGTCAGACGATGTGCGGATATGGTCCAGCGCGCCCTGAGCAATGGTGAGCCTGTTGAGGATCTCCCCTCTGTTCTAGACGACCTTGAGCTCAATTTGAAAGTGCTCAGAGATGATGCTAAGAGTTATGAGGTGACGGCTCAATATTGGAATAAGTGTATGGAGTTTTTCAATAAGCACAAGGCATGTGAACTTTGCAAAAAAGGTATCAAGGAGGGGAGAGAAACAGACAAATTCCTGGAAGAACTTCAGAAACGTATCCGCAAATGCTCTACCCAGGAAGGTGAATCTGTGGCGGCAGAGTTGAAGGAGGCTGAAAGTGAAATAGAGGTGGTGAGAAACGCCAGACCAGCCTACGAGACATGGTTTCGCCTCAAGAATGACGAGATTCCACCATTACTCTCGGAGGTAGAGGCGCTAAACAAGAAAAGGCAACAGCTTGTCATCAAGCAAGAGGAACATGACTCAATTCTCAAGGAGAAAGACGACGAGCGGCGTGATTTTGAGACATACACCAAGACGGTCCAGCAGATCACCAAATATCACGCTGATATAGTCACTTTCAAGAAGCAGATTGAAGAGGTTTCTGCAAAGCAATCTCAGATTGGTGCATCAAGAGGCCTCGAACTGATCAAGGACGACCTAAAGGGAGCAAATGACCAAGCACGAGGGCTAAGGTCCACTCTGACACAGCTTCAGGGAGATCGCGAGAGATCTCGAACCACAATTAGTGCGCTTGAGCTCGAGGTCAGCAATACCAGATCAAAGCTCAGCACAGCAGCATACCAGCTGAAAGAGAAGGCCAATCTGCAATCACAAATTGAAGACTTGCGAAAGCAGAATGATGTACAGCGGGAGCAGATTAAGGAATTGAGTCGTGAGCTACAGGCTTTGGCCCCCAAAATTGAGCAGGCACAGATCAAATACAACGATATCAAACAGCGAGGAGATGACAAGCAGCGTGAGCTTCAGCAAGAAGCAGCGAAGCTTTCTGATAGTCTACATCAGCTGAAGTCGGCTAATGATGAGATCAACGCATACGTCGATCGAGGAGGCGACCAGTCTCTCGCCCGTACCCGCCGAGAGATCGAAAACCTGGAGAACGATGTGAAAGGGATCGATGAAGAGATACGAAAGACGGCCAAGGATGTAAAGAAGATTGAGGAGAGCTTGCGCAACACAGATGAAACCAAGCGCGCCATTAACGATAACTTACGCTACAGGCGTGGCGCCAGAGATCTCGAGAGCGTCCTGAAGGAAGTCTCAGACCTCGAGGCTGAGAACGCTGAAGCAGATATGGCTAGGTATGATGACGAGGGCTCAACATGGGGCAGGAAGCGCGACAAACTGTCAGGTGCACAGTCGATCCTGATGGGTGCGATGCAGTCGAAAGACGAGCAGCTACAAGGGCTTATCAAAGACTGGGAGACGGATTACAAGGACGCCAAATACAAGTACAAGGAGGCCCATATCAAAGTAGAAACGACCAAAGCTGCAGTCGAGGACCTGGGTCGATACGGCGGGGCTCTGGACAAAGCCATCATGAAATTCCATACAATGAAGATGGAAGAGATCAATCGAATTGTCGACGAGCTTTGGCGAAACACGTATCAAGGGACCGACGTCGACACAATCATGATTCGATCGGACAATGAGACGCTCAAGGGCAATAAGTCTTACAACTACCGTGTAGTAATGGTCAAACAGGATGTTGAGATGGATATGCGTGGGCGTTGTAGTGCTGGGCAGAAGATGCTTGCTAGCATTATTATCCGACTCGCTCTCGCCGAATGTTTTGGTGTCAACTGCGGTTTGATTGCACTGGACGAACCGACGACAAATCTCGACCGCGACAACATCCGATCTCTAGCACAGTCGCTTGCGCAGATTATCAAAGTTCGTCGGCAACAAGCCAATTTCCAGCTGATTATCATCACGCACGACGATGAGTTCCTTGATTACATGCAGTGCGGAGATTTTGCAGATGTATACTTCCGGGTCTCTCGCGATGAGAAGCAGAAGTCGCAAATCCGCAAACAGCAAATTAGCAACGTAAGTCATCATGGAGCGTGACTGTGGTCCTGGAAACTAAGTTGATTTGATATGCAGGTGCGACTCGGTTGACGTGCTAGGTGGGCGTTCTTCATAACGTGTCACGGCCGATACATTCATGTCTTTCTATCTCTGTTCTGGACTCCTAGAGCGTGGTCAAATGTGTTACGAACAGTTACGGACTATCGACTGTGGCGCAACAGGGGCATTTTCTGTGGTGTGGCGTAGCATTTCAGTTCTGCATTTTCGAGGCGTTCTAGGCTCTTGCAACAAGGCAAACCCGATCTTCTTATCTATTGTCTACGCGCTGAAACAATACATTGTCGGTGCTAATACGTAGATGATAGCCCCATGTATTATCATCATCTATCTCGACGCCATGTAGGCTGTCGCCGTTGCGCGGTATACCGTGGCTGCTCCACCGAACCTCCAACCCCGCAAACATGCACCAAGCCGTCCCTGACATGGACCTGACAGCGGCAAGCCCTCGTAACGCCATTCCAAGCCGTCTCGAAGACTTTGACACATGCTGGAGTTGCAACATTGCGACTCTTCTCTCGTATGTGACCCGAAGTACACCATGAAAGGATGCCCAGGAATGCGTCATCATAAGGCTTCGTACATCCCATCCATATCTCAACATATTTGCGGATACAGCCGGATCACATTCTTTACGAGCATCGCATAGCTCGTGTGACCGAGACATGCGAACAACGACAGCGAAGTTACACCGACCGATCCTATCACGGTCGTCGCTCTGCGCGCAGTGACCCGCTGGGGCTTGTCTATGTATCCCAGTCACCATCTTCCTGGTCTTTGGGTCTCCTCGTCTCTCGGTCTCTGTCTCTGTCCCCTCAATCCCACTGATACCCCGCGAACAATGGCTTAGAAGTCATCCAGCTGACCAGTGCTAGCCTGCTGTCGTGGCCGACGATGTGGATAGCTTCGTCCACCAGAAAGCGGGGGAAGTGAGTAGTGATCACAGTCACGGTCGCATTCAATCACGTTGACATCGGCATCTTGGAAGCAGAGGCAGAAGCAGAAGCAGAAGCAGAAACATGGACAGATCCGAGGGCCGATCATAGTTTACGCCTTCGGCGGCCCCTGACGACCACCAGCCAATCAACGTACGAGATCAAAGCGGATATGGGGTCGTTGGGCTTGCTGAGGCGCACCTTGGCGCGCATATTCAGGGCCGCGTGGCGCAACTCTGTGACCGCGACCATAAGCTTGTTTTCATTTTGGGTTACCCGCATGGATATCATTAATCACCACCGAAAGATTTTGCTTGCTTCTGCATTCTGCTTTGAAAACTCCGCTCACTTACTTGACGTTGATGGCGCGGTTGGGCCTTGGCCTAGTTCTTGGGAGACAAGATCCTGACCCCCTACAGCCAGCACGCATGATGATGACCTCCGCGAAAAGCTGCATTACAGGAACAAGGGGTAGGGGGGCTGAATTCTATCTACTGTTTGCTATCGTGTTGTTTATAGTGGTATCCAAGGCTAACACGACATGATACTCTAGTGCTTGTGCCCGTGCACACCTCACCAGTCAAAGTATCCATGCTTGGCTCCAGTGATGCTTGCGGCAGAGTGGATCTTTGGAATCAGCACGGTCACGCTGATGCTCGCAACTGTGTCTAAAGCGCCGGAATTACCATCATTACTATGGTCGCCTCAAAGCTCCGGATCTAGACAACCCGCGTGCTGGCGATCAGCACGCTTCCTCCCGCTCCTCACTGTGCTCTCCAGCGTATCAAAGGCCACTCTCGGCGCCGAGGTCATATGGTACGCAGTCAACGGCGTGAGCGTGCTCCAAGAATTTTTGCTCCAACGACAAGGTTTGGAGCAAGCAGATCGCCATCCTTGTTAATACATTAGGGGGTCTACCCATTTTAGCTCTGCCGAATATCACCTAAGAATTCTTCGACTTCCCCTTGAAATCAAGCTGTGTGCTTGCTCCCCCGTTCCGCTCGGGATATAATCGTCGCATCTCTCCTGAGCCCATTGCTAAGTTTAGGCTTCCCGTGTGCTCTGTTGCATAAAGCTTTCTGTTGTCGCACTCCAGCCCTGTTCTTGTCACGTCACGTCACGAGCACCGGGTCCTTTCGTCTGTGGCCGTAAGTGCGAGCTACGAAGCCTATAAGGACGCCTTCTCTTGACTGTCGATCCAACCTCACGTCCATCGACACAAGCCACTTTCTCTTACAGCATGTTACTCAAGAGTAGCCTTCAGCTCTTGGTGGCTGGTCTTGCTACCGCTGCGCCGGCGTGAGTACCATTCAATTGACATTTAGACCGTTGACCTGACCAGACTTACAGATCCGACACTCTTAAGCGTGGTGTCAGCTTCGATTGGGGCACTGAGAAGGTCAGAGGCGTGAACATTGGCGGCTGGCTCGTTCTGGAACCGTGCGCTTGACCCTCGAAGTGCTCTTATGTTACTGATGGCTAACCGCTTGACAGATGGATCACTCCGTCTATCTTTGAGCAATTCTCGCCGGCGGAAGTGGTTGACGAGTATACGCTTAACCAAAAACTTGGCACGCAACGGGCTCACGACGAAGTACTAAAGCCTCATTGGGATAGCTGGGTTACATTCGAGGACTTCAAAAGAATCAAGGACTATGGCTTCAACGTCGTGCGTATACCTATCGGGTACTGGGCTTATGCG
The DNA here is from genome assembly GCF_010093815.1 of Pseudovirgaria hyperparasitica. Classification (NCBI taxonomy): domain Eukaryota; kingdom Fungi; phylum Ascomycota; class Dothideomycetes; order Acrospermales; family Acrospermaceae; genus Pseudovirgaria; species Pseudovirgaria hyperparasitica. The sequence continues at coordinate 912,597 of NW_022985555.1, forward strand.
ACGTACGGATCGCCTTATGCTCAGGGTGCAGCTCCCTACCTCGACAATGCTATCGATTGGGCTCGAGCCACCGGATTGAAAGTCTTCATTGATCTGCACGGCGCACCGGGCAGTCAAAATGGTAAACAACAACCAATCCGAGATCATTTCAAATGCTGACATGCTCTCAGGGTTTGACAACTCCGGCCAGAAGACCAGTAATCCACTATGGCTCACGGGTGATACTACCCAGCAGACCCTGGAAGTCATCCAGATTATCGCCGACAAGTATGCTCAGCCTATGTACCAAGATGTTGTCGTCGGCATCCAACTTCTCAACGAGCCTCTCATGTCCAACCTCCAGGGCGGTCAAGACGGCGTGAGACAATACTACCGCGACGGCTACGGCAACGTTCGCACCGTCAGCGACACCCCCGTCATCCTCCACGACGGCTTTCAACAACCCCCGACGTGGAACGGCTTCCTGACTCCCTCGGACAACAACGCGCAGGGCGTGGTCATGGACCACCACGAATACCAAGTCTTCAACTTCGAACAGATCGCATGGGACCCACCAGCTCACCGTCAGCACGTCTGCAACAACATTGACACCATCAATGGCGCCGACAAATGGACTTTCGTCGGCGAATGGACAGGCGCCATGACTGATTGCGCGAAGTATCTGAACGGATACGGTGTGGGTGCTAGATACGACGGAAGTTACCCTGAAAGCACGTACAAGGGCTCGTGTGCCGATTTCAACGACCTCAACAACTGGGACCAGCAGCTGAAAGACGACACGCGCATGTACATCGAGGCCCAACTCGACGCCTTCGAGGCCAAGACCCAAGGATGGGTGTGGTGGAACTTCAAGACCGAGGGCGCTGCTGAATGGGACATGTTCCGTCTGGTTGAGGCAGGAATTTTCCCTAACCCCCCAACCAGCAGGAAGTTTGGACCGGTCTGCAACAACTTGTAGACGGTCGTGTGGTGAGGATGAATATAAAAACGACGTCCAGCCATGTTGAAAACAGTGCTCTTGGTGGGCGGTCGACACTCGCTTGGATGGAGCTGGTGGTACATTGCTTATTGCATATGAGCGTGGCATTTTACACTGGACATTTGAAACAACATTTACGATACCCACTCGCTTAATTTCTGTATATATGTTGACTTGCTTCTGGGAGGCGGTACTTGCACATAGTCTACATACGATATCTATTACATTTCCTTTGTTTATCTCGCGACCCTGTTCCTAATGAAAGGTTGTGGATATTTGTCTGCCTGACCGACTCATTTGCCGGTGTGGCTGACTCGGGGCCAAAACAAGTACCGAGAAGAATCCTGGTACCACCTGAGATACCTACACCGAACGCCTCACTACCCCACCCGCAACACCTCGTAAGCTGATGAGATGGAGTGGTCAGGCCATTCAATTGTCCGCTGGACTTTACAAGCCCGAATAAAGACATCATCAGGCAAGGGGGTCTGCCTCATTTGCCGTCATTGTCTATTCCTATTCTCAACACCTCTTACATAACCTGTCTGGCCATCACTAGTCTCTCGAAGCCCATTGAGCTCTAGACACTGGGTGTATGATTCTCGTCTGTCTACGACAACCGTCAGTCTCGTTAATATGAACTCCCTCAACATGACGCGGGAAATGCAAGACGAGCTCGCAGCTGTACGCCCTCTGCTCTGGTACTCCTCACATCCACTCACTCCTCACAGGCCACATCATTCCACTCCTCGCCCAATCGCGGCGCCTCGGTGCCCCAGCTATCTGCAATTCCTGAGCAACGCATGTCTATCTCAGAATGGCGCGCCAAGATGGGCATCGACCCTGCCAACCAGATCAAGCTTGTCAAGCTCTCTCACATGCGCTACCAGCATCCCGACCTGGCCAAGATCACAACATTTCTGCGGCATTTTGGCATGAGCGTGGCGGCAAAGACGGAGACAAAGTTGTGGTATAAGGGTTATGGGACGGATCAATACGTGTACTACGCACAGTACGGTGAGAAGAAGTTTCTGGGTGGCTGTTTTGAGGTTGAGAGTTTTGCGGATCTGGAGAAGTATGTACTCTGCCACTCCTGGCTGAAGGGAGAAAAGGGATGTGCTAACGTGACTTTGGGACAGAGCCGCAACTCTACCAAACGCGACTGAAATACAAAAAATAGACGACGCGCCGGGAGGAGGATACATGAGGTCCTTTACAGATCCAGAGGGCTTCCAGGTGAATCTCATATACGGCCAGACGCCCAAGGAAGCAGGCCAGCAACCCGAAGTCCTCGTGACAAACTACGAGCAAGACAAGCCACGCAAAGCCCGTTTCCAGAGATTCACGCTCGGCCCGGCCGAAGTACACAAGGTAGACTCCATCCCTCAACATGATCATCCTGCAGCAACTCAAGTATTCTTTTCAGCTCGGCCACTTCGGTCTCTGCGTCACCGACTTCGCCGCCCAAGCCGACTTCTACCTGCGCACCTTCAACCTCGTACCCACCGATTTCCTCTACGCCGACCTCAGGGCGCTCGAAGACCGCGAAGACGTCGCCCTTCCGAAACCCGAAGACCGCAAAGACGTCGCCCTCTTCGCGCACATCGACCGCGGCAGCACCTACGTCGACCATCACACCTTCTTCATGACCGACAGTGCGACCTCCCACGTCCACCACTGCTCCTTTGAGGTGCACGATTTCGACAGTCAGAACCTGGGCCACGAGTGGCTTGCGCAAGAGGGGTACGAGAGCGTGTGGGGCGTCGGCAGACATGTTCTAGGCAGTCAGATTTTCGACTACTGGTGGGACACGACTGGGAACATGATTGAGCATTACACGGATGGCGATTTGGTTAATGAGGACACTCCGATTGGGTGGGCTCTGGCGCGGGGCGATACGGATCTAGCAGTGTGGGGACCGGATCCTCCGAAGTGGTTTCTGGCATAGGCTGTTTTGTGTTGTGGTGTTGTGGTTTGTGGTGTGGTGTTGTGAGAGAGTCCGGGGGGGAATCGATCTTGCGGATTGAGGAGTTGAGACTTTGGGCGTTGTTCTTCGGTCACCGACGCGGCAAGATAGGTGATACAGGGGATGTATGAATGAAGACGAATCTTCTCGTTTTACGCCGCACCGACCGGAACTCAATGTATATTGAAGAACAAAATACACAAAATATTGTCCATCCGTCTATCCGTATCGATATCAATACCCTCTTCAACAAACAGACAAACAAACAAACAAACAAACATACACAGACATACAACAGCCAAGACAGTGAAGTATGATGCGACGAGAGTAAGGCATCCAAAAATAAACAAGAAATCAGGCTTTGAAATGAATAGGTGCGTCTAATAGTGTTTGTCTAGGCGAGTGACGAAGGAGAGCGCGCTGTGTAGAGTGAAGATTGTTTCATGGTGCTCAGCACGGAATGCGTTGTATCCGAAGAAAAAGAATGTTGTCTGGGTGTATATGCTTGACGAGAGAATGGAGAGCGATGTGCTGTGTGCTGTGTGCTGTATGCTGGATGTGCTTAAGACGACATGAAATCATGGAGCGGACTAGATCAGATGCATCCTGAGATCAGACAGGTGCACATACACGGATTCGCACTCAGCACTCGCGAAGTAATCGTCTTTCTCTTCTAACACACTGCTAGGGTAAGTACCTAAGGTATAAAGGAAGCGACGACGACGACGAAGAAAGACCCACAGTCTCTTGCTCTAAAAAGCGTCCATAAACCGAGTGGCTCCAGGTGCTCTCCTCCCACATACCAATACAACATTGTCCTTTCTTTCCTTCGTAGGCAGTCTTCTTTGTCAAAAGTTGGGGGTACGTGGGATCTGAAAGGCGATTCCTATCGATCACTGAGATACCGTCTCATATGTCATCGTGCTAATTTATCTTGCCAACCCCCGAAAAATAAAAATTATGGAGGATGCGAGATGGCTACCGCAGTAGTGTGGTTCTTGGTTGTAGGATCGTCTTAAAGCTCGCTCTCCGGGTCGGGTGGCATTCTTGTATGTGCCTGTGTATGAGACGGGCGTCCTGTTTCATGGTGATGAGCAGCGAAGAGATGGCAGCACTACTGAAGGGCGACTTACGTGGCCTCACAAGGAATTCCACAGTTGCCTGGATCTCAGGCTGACGTATGCGTAACCTTAACGACATGCAAGAATAGGATAGTCGTGTAGGAACGATACCATGGAACTTTGGGCAGACATTTGAGAGAATACAAACAGTGACAAGAGTGACTGAAACAGCTAAAGACCCTGTGGTTTATGACACGTGTTCCAGCCAGGTTGGTATACATAGAACAAGTAGCAAAACTGAAACCAGAGCACAAATGGGATCTTAGAGGCTTGAAATTGTGAATCTAAAAGCCAGGAAAAGTAACACTACGCTCGTTCCTTTCAAAGACAGGGTATTCCATGAATCTGCCTTACCGAGTAGGTTCATGGGAACATATGTTCTAAGCACTACAGCCCGTATCAAATGCTACCAACCCGTTGCGCTCCGCCTTGTGTCCATACATCCATGTTGTGACAGAGTTTACTCGGCAGCCTTGGTCTCTTCGGTGGCAGCCGGTGTCTCGGAAGGTGTCTCCTTGGACTCGGTGGACGGCTCTGCAGCTGGCTCAGCCTCGGACGAAGTCCAGAGGGTCTAATTGAAATCAGTAAATAGGTCGTTGCGCAAATGACAGTACTCACCAAGTTATCACGCAGGAGCTGCATAATCAGGGTGGAGTCTTTGTAGCTCTCCTCGGACAGGGTATCCAATTCTGCACAAAGGATTAGCACACGTAAGGCGAAGCATTTGCAGATCATGACTTACCAGCGATAGCATCATCGAACGCTGATTTGGCAAGGTGACACGCCTGGTCGGGAGAGTTCAAGATCTCGTAGTAGAAAACAGAGAAGTTCAACGCAAGACCCAGGCGAATTGGGTGTGTCGGGGCAAGGTCAGTCTGTGCGACCTCGGTAGCGGCCTTGTATGCCTCCAACGATTTATCTGCGGATGTCTTGCGCTTGTCACCCATGGCGAACTCGGCGAGGTAACGGTGGTAGTCTCCCTTCCTGAATATCGTCAGCAAATACCATATTGTCGATACAGAAGATACGAACGTACATCTTGTGATAGAAGACCTTGGATTCACCGCTCTGAGCGGAGGGAATGAGGTGCTTATCAAGTACTTCGAGAATGTCTTCACAGATCTTTGCAAGCTCCTGCTCGATCTTGGTACGGTAGTCCTTAATCAGACCGACCTGGGCCTCGTTGCCCTTTGATTCCTCTTTCTGTTCGATGGAGGTCACGATTCTCCAAGACGCACGTCGTGCACCGATGACGTTCTTGTAGGCGACTGAGAGAAGATTTCGCTCCTCAACACTGAGCTCTTGGTCTGCGGAGGCAACAGCCTTCATGTTCTCGACCATTTCTAGGTAGAGGTTTAGCGTACCATACAAAGACAAAATGGTAACAGTCATACCTTCATAACGCTCGGCCTGCTCAGCCAGCTTGGCCAAATACACGGAGTCTTCGTAACCCATTTTCAAGGAAAACTCTGCGAATTGAGATGTTAGCAAGATCTAGTAAGTAAATCAAGTCGCGCCTGTTCGAAGTTGAAGATGAGACTAGTGCACTCGTCGCCAGTGAAACCATAAAGCAACTGGCTGAGAACAAAAGCGACTGTTTGGAAATCAGGTGCATCACTCCGTTGACATGACCACAAAATGTGATGTTCGTGGTGTTCAAAGCGTGCTCGAGATTGAGGGTGAAAGATAACGATCGACGTCAAGCTCGCAGTGGGGTCAAGGGGTAGCAGAAACCGCAACCCTACAGAGCCCCTGCGTTGCGAGAGCGTCGAACTTCTCCATCGCTATCGCGTTGAATGCGGATGCGCCTTAGAGGTGCGCATCGGTATACGACGACTTGGGATTGGGGGGTTGTTGCTTGTTGTCTCGCGACTGATCTTGGCTGCAGCCAGAAGAGGGATGGCACGATGACGACAAAGATGGGGTAATCTTACCTAGTAGAAGTTTCGGAGGAGGGTGGACAGGCGATAGAGGGAGTTGAGGAGAAAGTAGAGTGTATGCGTAAAAGCACAAGAACTGGTCGAAAGATTTGAGTGGGATAGAGAGATTCTTTGGCGGTGTCAGTGTTTTGAGGAGGAGATGGTGGGTTGTTGGCGGTCGTAAGTTGATGGAAGGAGCCAGTCGGTGGGCGTGGTCAGGGCTTTCAATCAACTAGGCGAGAGCCAATTAAATGAGTCTGTGCCTAGTCGTTTTCGGATTATGGATGCCTTGTCATTCTGCCTTATTCCTGCCTGAGTTCCGTTAACGCCTACCTGGCTGCACCTTCGACATGGCACAATCGTAAGGTTGATATGTTGGGTCAACTCATACTTTCCGACCCCACATGAGCCCATCCATACATACCGCGATGATAACAGGATGTACATGAGTCAGGACTGATATTCATAGCACGTACACGATCAAGTTTTGGCATGCGGTAGTCCTAGCATATACGAGGGTCTCCTTGTAATCGTGTACTGCATAGAGCCAACTTTCGGTACGTTACATCATCATACTCCCTAATCACCCATGTGGTACTCTTAAAGCAGAGGGTATAATACGTTTGTGAGCGGCAACGCATACGAGTTCTATAAATACACGTGTCATCTCACACTCGTGTCCCTTGCCAGCTCTTGTTTGAAGGTCGTCTGATAGAGGTAGCTAAAACTTTGCAAACGAGCCGCCTTTCATTACCGATGCTCTATGATAAACAAGTAACATTGTGCTGAACATTATTTTCTACTATGAAGATTCGAATCACGTTATAATGGTATGACGCACGCCAGATGCCACGTGATGTGCCAAGCATGACCATAGCTCTTGCATACCTAGGTAGAGAGGTAGATGCTAGATCAAGTATTGCTCCGCTCGACATCACCACATATCAAATCGAAATATACCATCTTACAAAGCTCAATCATCATGATTCGCGCTACCATCATCAAGTCTGCTCGGCCTCTTGCCAACGGCCGTTTGTTCTCTACCAGCCTGAGGACCATGGCAGAGGGGGACACCGGCGCTGTAAGGCCCGGCGGTTCTGCGCAAAGGTAATGTAATATCGTTTCCAATTGATCGAGAAATACATTCAATTCGCTTTCCAACTCATGGTCTAATATCGATACTAGCGATGCCTTCAATAAACGTGAGAAGGCTGCCGAAGACCAATACATCCGCCAGGAAGAACTCGAGAAGTAAGCTACACCACTCGTGGCAGATGTACAAAAGGGACAACCGCTGATATCACATCTATCAGAATCAAACAGATCCGTGAGAAGATCAGTAAAGAGCGGGAACACATCGACCAGCTGGACAAGACCCTGTACGTGTTACCTTCCTGAATTCCACTATACTCTCCATTTTCTCTTTCTCTCCGGAGTGGAGTCAAGAGTAGGTATATGTGTGAGCACATCGATAGGTCCCCGCAAGCCGCTGCATATCTTTATAGACGTGGCTGGGGCTGAAGTACGGCGCTGAAGATGGCAAAAAAACATCAATCTACACGGGGTGGAGCTAATGGCTTTTCTTTCTTTCTACAGACAGGATCTCATGGAAAAGAAGGGGCAGAAATAGTTTCAACACTGCTATTCCTATCTTTCTGCTGTTGCGAAAGCTAACGCAGGGTGTTGGGGTGGATAGGCAGGAGCTCGATGAACAGCATCGTCAGAGTGGACAGGGCGAGCACCAGCTGTGAACCAGCAATCCGGCCACGACCATCGTCACTCCCAATCTTTGTTCGCTGAGCGTTTGCTTCGTCTGCTGATTTCTCGTCAATCATTTACTCAATACTCTAAACGTCAAAATTCAAAACACAGAACGAAACTGCTTGATGGTTCGACTCACTTATGAACTCCTCTCTACCACCATGTATAGCTAGTCGTCTTGATTGACAATCTCCCAATTGTAAAGAATTGATGCATTTCATGAAAAACCCATGTTACATCCTTCTGTGAACGAAAGAGTATATCTAATTTTACATCCTCAAATTGCACATTTGAGCTCCATTAAGCTAGTAAACTGTTCATCTACGCGTGAGTATCGGATATCAGTAAAAGTCCATTACTTTTAACGCCTCATGTAACTCTTGTAGAAGTCCTCCGCCGGGTCGGTGCCGAGGCCGCGATATCCGTTTGCTCCTAGCCGTTGGCCATCACGTTGTGCAGCCTCGATCTTAGCCTTGAGCTGAGCCGCACCGGAATCAATCTGAGTGAGCTGTTGCAAGTGTTGATTCAGGATCTTGACAACCTGCGAAAGCTGAAATATATGTTAGCACTAACATGACAAGCTACCGGGTTTCGGAAAACTTACTGGATCGTCGGTCTTGGCCTTGCTCAATGTCGACGACACCCCATTGATCTCCTCGATCGTCTCCTTCAGCTCACCATTCATTTCATTGACTCTTTCGTTCAGCTTCTCTGCCAGCTTGTAAGTCCGCTCTCTTTCCTGGTCCGGTCCTTGTAGCGCCCCCTCGCCGTTCTGGCCAACGCTGTTCTTGATCAATTGGTCGACCTGACCCTCATACACATCGAGCCACTGGGAAAGCTCGTCTTGTTGACTCTCTACGTTGCGTAGCTGCTTCTCAACCTCAGAGGCGTCGCGCTCTGCTTGGAAAGCCTTCGAGTATAGCTTACTGATCTTGTCGCTATTCTCGACGAGTAATCTATCCCATGAAGCGACTTGTTCAGCTTGCGATTGAAAGTCTTTCTGGTATTTGGCGAGATCAGTAGCCCATCTTGTGATTATATCATCTATAGACTTGTTCTTTAAGCGGGAGGCTGCGTCAGGGGTAGGACCGATCGTTGAAGCGCCCAGATTCGTGGAAGCTCCCAGTCCTGCTGCTCCACCGCTAGTCGCTGCCGTTGCGGTACCACCAGCAGTCGTACCTACTGCGGATGCTGGCGTGGCATTGCTCGCGGGAGCACCAAATAAGGTAGGAGCCGCGGTACCAGTGGTTGCTGGAGCACCACTAGATGATGAGGTCTCTGCTGGCTTGCTCCCAAAGGGACTGGATTTAGTGTTCGAGTCTGTGGCTGTAGCGCTGCCGAAGAGATTAGGTTTAGTACCAGTACCACCAAAGAGGCCAGTAGAAGATGCCGTTGATGCTGCAGGCTTTGGAGCCCCGAAAAGACCTCCAGAGGAAGCTGTTGTAGTGGGGACGGCTGTAGCAGCCGTGGTGGTCGAGTTAGATGCTAGTTGTGATGTGCTAGCACCTAAACTTGGAGTAGAGGTACCGGATGATGGCTTTGCGCCAAAAAGTCCAGATGATGATGAAGTAGTCGTGGCCGTTGGGGCCGCGGGTTGAGACAGACCCTGTGGATTTGATTGTGTTCCGCCTATATTGCCGAAAAGACCCCCTGAAGATGGCTTCGATGCATTCCCTTGCCCTCCAAGAGCAAAGGGCGACGACTGAGCAGCATTGGGCTGGTTGGACTGCGCTGAAACTGGAGCTGTTTGTGAAGCTGACGAAGTATCGCTCTTTGATACAGGTGGAGCAAAGAGACCGGGCGATGTTCCTTGCGCAGCGGCTCCGAACAGAGGTCCCGATGAAGCGGGTTTGCTGCCCTGGTTACCAAATAGTCCTCCACTGGTTGCCTGAGTTGGGCCTGCGGATAAGGGGGTAGTTGACGGAGTCGTCGTGTTGGGTTTCGAGCCGAACAGTGACCCTCCGCTGCCCTGAGCCTGTGCACCAAACAGACCAGTAGACGGCGGAGGATTACCGGCAGGAGTCGTGGAACCGAAACTGAAAGCAGGTTTACTGGCTGCTGGTGTTGCTGCTCCGGAATTACCTCCAGAAGGAGAGACGCCTGTAGAAGCTCCAAATAGCCCACCAGTTTTCGCAGCTGCTCCTACTCCTGCTGTGCTTGTTTTGCTGCCGAAAAGTCCACCTCCGCCCGTAGATGTGACAGCGTCTCCACTGCTTGTGCCTCCAAAAGTCGAACCGCCTCCTCCAAATAAACCAGAACCGCCTGATGTCCCTGTTGTCGTGTTTCCTCCGGCTCCGAGAGGACTCGGTTTACTAGGCTGAGTTGATCCCGTAGTATTCGATCCGCCAAAGGGCGACCCTCCTGCGTTCCCAAAGCCGAAAGATGGTTTTGCTCCTGACGTTGTGGCATTGGAGCCAAACAGACTTGGCGCCGATGTTGTATTTGAAGTCGATGCAGGATTTCCAAAGCTAAACGCCGGCTTGCTTTGATTCGCATCTCCGGTCGATGTCGAACCGAATAGCCCACTGCCCGAGTTGTTTGCGTTGCTGTTGTTGGCGTTGCCGAATGGCGAACTGCTACTATTTCCTCCACTAGGCTGCCCAAAAAGTGCACCACCTGCGGGCTTGTTTGTATTGTTTCCAAAAAGACCAGAGCCGCTGCTGGATGCAGCCGGCCCTGAGCTTTGCCCAAAGGTAAATTTTGGGGGATTGGACATCTTGGAGCCGTGTAGCTACCCTGGAAGCGTGTCAGTTCTTAGTACGGTCGCAAAGGAAAAGATATCTGATCGCGTACTCAGTCGCTTACCACTATAAGATGCAGTCACTTTTAGACAACCAAATATGACGCGCAACGGGCTCGAAAATGTAGACTGGGAAGCTTGACAAGCCGATTGACGCGACCACTAACCTACAACAAGGCGGCAGAACCCCGGAAGAGCGTCGCGCTTGCTAGCTTTACGCCCAGCTAGAGGGCGGGCAGCGGTCCAGGGTGATCTACAGCCGGTAGCGACTGTCCCTAATCTCTCTCGTATCTGAACGTTTCAGACTTCATTTCATGCAGCTGCTCATGCACTTGTATTCATAATTCTGAGATTGTACGGACCTTGACCTGCTGATAGCTTTCTCGCACGAAACATCATTGTTGAAAGCCGGCCTCCACACGCTATGGCTGACGGACAGCCCCCAAAGTTGAACACCAATCTCGGCACACATGAACAAGGTACGCAAGTACAGGGTCCTTCTACTTTAAAGATATACGTTTAACTATGTATTAGATTCTTCCAGCGACGAGCATTTCTCGGATGCCCCAGAGCAGAAAGCTCCCATCGACCGATCGAAGGGCAATTCGCCCATACCCATAACTCGAGTGGAGCGAGTCGACGACCAACCGAGCCATGGTGAAGTGCCCGGAACACCAGCATACGACCTACGTACCAAGGATGCAGTCCCTGATGAGGTGGAGATTGTCCCAGACGGCTTGAGGAGCAGAAGCGCATCAAGAGTGCTCCCTGAAGATCGTCCGTTGACTCCCGGTGGATCACCTATCCCTGTCACCATAGTAGAGAGGGTAGATGATGAACCTGCGCACGGTGAGGTACCCGGGACTGCAGCTCACGAACTGCGTAAGATGGATGCAGCGCCAGATATCGTACTGAAGGCACCAGTGACACAGAAGCGTGACGACGGTAGGGTTACTATGTCCACAGAAGCACGAAAATGAAGCTAAATGGCCTAGAGCAGCCTCCAAATGAGTTCGATGAAACTACTGTACCGCCGAATGGTCTACCAGACGGTGAAGGCGAAGATAGCAACGAGGGAATGGAGGAGGACAATGATGATGGCTTTGGTGACGATTTTGATGATTTTGAACAAGGCGAGGAAGGTGCTGATGATGATTTTGGCGATTTTGATGATGGCTTTCAAGACGGCGCAGATCAGCAGGATAGTGCATTACACACCCCGGTCCAGACAGCCAGAACATTTGCACCACTCCCGTCTTCCGTTCCTGTAAGTTCCCTACAGAAAATCCAATTTATGAACCTTCTCTCCAATTATACATCTGCTTGTGATACGACTTCACGCTAACAAAAGCCGTGCCTACAGCCTATACTCGACTTTAATGACTACTCAACGCTCATAGAGGTGCAAGAAGCTACCCAGCCCTACGTGGCGAGTATATTTCCCAGTTTAAAAGACCTTCCAGAATCAACGACAGCTTCAGAAGACGCAAACTCAATATTCTTGTCAGAACGCAGTCTCTCATTGTGGTCGCAACTGGTTGCGCCACCACCGTTGCAGCCACCGAATTGGGTACGATCTCGTATTCGTCGCCTGTTTCTTGTCTCGCTCGGCGTCCCTGTGGATCTCGACGAGATACTACCAGCGAGTAAACAAAAGAAATTAATTCTTCCGTCCATGAAGATATCCGCAGACAGGTCACCACGACCATCAGATGACCGTGCGAATGGCGCGATCGAGCGTCTGAAGAAGGGCGAGAATGCTTCTAGCACATCCGTCGACTCGTCGTCATCAAAACCAGGCCGTCCAGGCAGTAAGCGCAGAGGACCCCCACCAGCGCCTGAGCTGGACATCAGTTCGACGACCATATTGTGTTCTACCACCGAAATAGCATTGAACAACTTCACAGATGCGGAATTGAGGGCACACGTGAAAAGATTAAAGGCACTGACCCTGCAGGCAGAGGAAGTCCTTCAATACTGGACAAAGCGGGTGGATAGTGCAATAGGGGATAAGGAGGCTTTCGAGGGCGTCATTGAGAACCTCGTCAAGCATGCCAAAAAGGTCCGGAACTGAGTGGTGTATCTGCACCTACAGATCGGCATATAGCGAATACAAACTACAATATCGCTCGCCGTTTACACATATGCCGTGTCTACGCATATTCGCATGCACTAGCAACGCTTTGACTTTCCTTCTCATCAAGTCCTCGCACTGCCTGTCCACTATATCTCATCGCCTCACTACTTCACATCGTCCCGTTGATCTCCATCATGACTCACCTAGATCCAGCACCTCAAATCTTACCCAACACCGGTTCATAACCAGTAGTGTTCGTGATCTGACATCGAACGATATATCTCGCCCCCGCCAACCGGGGTGCGCAGGCCACGCGGGGAAATCCCAGCCCGATGTGTTGTCAACGCTTCTCGGGCCGATGTGAGGCTGCCGGCAGCTACTACACCAATGATGGACAACGGCGGGGTCAATATAGGCATGCGGACTAGATGGCAGTGTGAATGCAAGATGAGACAATCATCTTGGCGAAATAGATGTCGGGCAGTGGCTTGGCGGGAGTCCGTTTGTGATGTTTGTGAGGCGGACTGGACATGCGACAGAGAGCAAATGATTGAGTGGGTAGGGCTAAAAACATGGATGGGTGAATTAGTGTAATAATATATGTATAAAGACGGAGGAGTCTCCGGAAAGTATGCGGCTAGAAACGTAGCGCCCATTGATTGGTGTGAGTGTCATCGCTCGACGTTGCCTCGATATGGTATACAGGGAGTGGTGGGGTACGATGAAGAACGTGAAACAGGGTGCACCACGGAGATTCCGATCTTGATGTTAGCTACTGCCTTGTTTCGCTGGAGATGGAGGGAATTGCCTCGGACATCTACAATAATAGTTGCCTTGCATGCGTGAGAACGACGACAGAGCCGATATCTATGCCGCCACGGATCATCTACTTCCATCGATGTCCACTATTTCGAGAGAAAGACTTTTAGAGATTCCACTCATGGCCATTGTCACATGGCCATGACAGTTGCCAAATGCATATGATCATCTACCTATTGCATGTCTCTATATCTCAAACTGCAATGATGTCGATGTCAAGAGGCTGCAGATGTCGGAATAGACTAAATATATCCCTCAGGTATTATGTATGGAGTTCCGCCACAAGGCTTCAATTCCAGGGTCCATCTCGGCGAAATGATACAGACGCCTAGACGACACTAAAGTCAATCAGAGCTCCGTTTAGGACCCTGGCGGCGGCCTTGCGGCAGGGTTAGCGCTCCCTGATTGAGCGACGAGGGCACACAGAGGGGCTAGGGGACCCTGTAGGAAGATTCGTGGACGTTGCGATCGTGCATCTGTGCGGCGGCATGATTCACTTTTTGCCATGCGAGTGTGCATCATCGCATGGGCGGGTTGTCACCAATGGTCAAAGTCTGTTTTAACAGGTGGTCTTCGCCGGCCAGCGGCAGAGAGGGGCTGCAGAGCTCAAGATTTCTCTTGGATCGGATGAGATATTCAGGGGTACGGCACACGATATAGGCTTCTCGAGGTGCGAGGGGGTCGCACTAGAGTTCACATGTGCGCCTCTGCCGTGATGCCGCTCAAGAGATTTGGATGATGCTGTATCCATCCAGGAGGTGTGCGGTGCGGTGAGCAGTCGTGATGAAGGCACGGCTCTCATGATCTCCCCAAGATTAGAGGGTCTGCTTAGAGAGTTGATCTTCGATGAGACATGTCGATCACCATGCGTGGTACTCGTCAGGTCGCTCGAGCATGCCTCTTCGCTCACAGAGTGGCTGATGGTATTGCTTGTTGCGCAGGGAATCTTCTGTACTCGACGTGGTGCTGCGTGCGTGGCCTCCGTGATGAAACGGGAGACATTGGTAGATGTACATAGTATACAGATCTCACCTCAGGACCAATTGGAAAGGAGGCTTACGCCGGTGTGGATTGATGTGTTAAGGAACAAATTATGTGGAGTGGCTACCACAGTGCGTGGCCGCTAGAATGGATCATAGATGCCCCTGGTTGAGCGTCGCAAGTGAGTATAAACAAGCTGATGCTTGTCGGACGAAGACTGGGTGAGATTCAGGAAAAAAAATCTAGAACACGATGCAACGGCCCTGTTTCTAGCCCGGAGATATATAAGTGGACTATTATGTACTTGCGTACCCAAATACCTGTTGCGATAGATAGCGATTATTATTACGCAGTGCAGTACATATTGTTTCTTCTTCCAGGAATACCCCTGAACCCTGGCCGGCGTGCAGAAGCGTCCACTTGAGCCAGAGAAGAAGGCTGCTGCGTCATGGTGCACGGACGGCCCCGTCCCACGATGTCGCCGTACCAGACAACCGCAGCAAACGCAGGCAGTCGTGGAATTCACCGAGCCTAGTCAGCTGGAGTCGCATTGGAGGCCTTGTTGATGCATAATGATCGCGAGAAGGCTTGAGATGGCAAGATACAGTTTTTCATTGCCGCGCCATACTATGTAAGAAGTGCCGTAGCTATGCTGATCCTTTTTGGAAACGGGGTGGGAAGATTCGGCTCAGTTTGGCCCTGTTGGAGGAGGGAGGGGGGGGGTTTAACAGACAGGGCAGACGTCTCGAGGAGCCCGGAAGCGCTAACACAGGCAGCCCAATCCTCCCCAAAACCGCCCTGGCCACCGCCTGAGGTTCACGGTCGTTCGCTGCACTCACTGTGACTGAACGTTGCCCCCTCCCCTCTTCACTGTCTGTCTGTTGGTCTGTTTGGTCGCTAGAGACGAGGTCGGTCGGTCGAGGAATAGCAACGAGAAAAGGAACAGCAAGCTACTACTACTATTACTACTACTACTAGCCGATCCATCCATCACGTTTGACTTGCGCGTGCCAATCACTCCACCATTCTATCCTCTACAACTTGCCAGAAATCGTTGTCTTTTCTGCCTCACTCTTCTTCCCTTCTTTCCTTCTCATCTCCCTCCTCCTATCGTACGACAACGCCATCTGACTTTGGATCCCAGTCGTTGCCCAGTCCCACACCGGGGACCTTGCCACGCTTCCTTTCTATCATTCGCCTTGAAGCTCTCGCTCTCGCTCTCTATCGGCTGCTCCTTTCCGATCATTTGGCATTTCCATTCTATGCTCATTTCACCGGGCCAACCCCCAATAGCACAGATTCACAGCTTTTAGATCGCGACGACATCAGTCACTGCTATCTCAATACAGTATACCACGCTCGCGCACTGTCCAGCTTCTACGCTCTCTCTCGTCGAATTCTCCGCCGCCAGTTAGATTTCCTCCGATAACGTCCACACCTGGTTTCTACACCAAATGCTGGCATAGAGTACAATTATACGAATCGCTCTAGCGATGCCTGATTCCCAGACTTCGGCCGCTCTTGTCGGTATTCTCTCCAACCTCGCCAAATCACACGATCCTTCACAAGACACCACATTTTCAGGACGCATAGCTGCAAATGGAACTCGGCAGTCCAAGATTCAGCTGCCTGGCCCTGACGACCCAGAGAAACAGACGCTTGAACGTGAGCTGTCAAAATTAGCCGCCCGCATCTCTTATCTCGAAGCCAAAGCGAACGCAGTCAACGAACGCGCATTTCCTCTTACACCCAGCGAACCTCTTTCGTCTCCATTCAACCCAGATACCTCAGCTATCTCCGGCCGTAGTGCCCCTCCTGCCTTCACACGGTCTCAAACTGGGGCCACGAAAGAACAGAAGGCACAATGGGTCTCGAACTGGCTTGCTTCGAGGGACGAAGCCGACCAGCCTCCAAGTCAGGTCACTGCTCTGACGGAAGAACAATTGAGCTACCTGCGAGACCACGTAAGCAAACAAGCGGAACAAATCCGTAGTCAACGAGAACACATTGAAGAGCTGCACAATGAAGTCAAAACTACACTGGAAAGCCAGAATCGAGAGGTCAAGGAGAGCGTGGATGATATTGACGCTCTGAAAAGAGAGCTTGCGAAACATCAGCAGGCCAACCTTGCCTTCCAGAAAGCTCTACGTGAAATTGGAAACATTGTCACTGCTGTCGCCAACGGTGATCTCAGTTGCAAAGTTCTCATACACGCAAAAGAGATGGACCCAGAAATTACTGTGTTCAAGCGCACTATCAACACTATGGTGGACCAGCTTCAAGATTTCGCCAGCCAAGTGACGCACCTTGCAAAGGAAGTCGGCACCGAAGGCAGACTTGGTGGCCAAGCTTGTCTTCCTGGCCTCGGAGGTATTTGGGCTGAATTGACCGACAGCGGTATGTTGACGATCAGGCTTGTTTTGATACCTGTCTAACCCTATCTAGTCAACGTTATGGCGAAGAATCTCACCGATCAAGTGCGAGAAATCGCTGTAGTAACAACTGCGGTAGCGGATGGCGACCTCAGTCGTAAGATCGAGCGTCCCGCACGTGGCGAAATTCTCCAGCTACAGCAGACTATCAACACTATGGTGGATCAGCTCCGTTCTTTTGCTACTGAAGTTTCAAGAGTCGCCAAGGATGTCGGCACTGAAGGTGTTCTCGGTGGCCAAGCTCAAATTGAGGGCGTCAAAGGCATGTGGAACGATCTGACAATCAACGTCAATGCGATGGCCTTCAATCTCACGACACAAGTGCGCGACATTGCTGAAGTTACCACTGCCGTGGCTCAAGGAGATCTCACACGTAAGGTTCATGCTGAGTGCAAGGGAGAAATCCTCGAACTCAAAATAACCATCAATTCTATGGTGGAACAATTGCAGCAATTTGCACATGAAGTGACGAAAATTGCGCGAGAAGTCGGTACTGAAGGCCAACTCGGTGGACAAGCCACTGTACATGGCGTCAAGGGCACATGGGCAGAACTCACTGAGAATGTGAACGGCATGGCCATGAACCTAACTACACAGGTGCGCGAGATCGCAGAAGTGACAACTGCTGTCGCCAGGGGTGATCTCAGCAAGAAGGTTAATGCAGAGGTGCAAGGCGAGATTTTGGAACTGAAGAGCACCATCAACACCATGGTGGACAGATTGAGCACATTTGCCTTTGAGGTCAGCAAAGTAGCTCGCGAAGTCGGTACTGAGGGTCAGTTAGGAGGCCAGGCCGAAGTGAGGAATGTGGAGGGTAAATGGAAAGATTTGACGGACAACGTCAACACAATGGCCAAGAACTTGACTTCCCAGGTCCGTAGTATCTCCCAAGTCACGCAAGCTATCGCACAAGGAGACATGAGCAAGCGAGTGTCGGTGAATGCCGAAGGCGAGATTCGTCTGTTGAAAGACACCATCAACGATATGGTGGGTCGTCTTGACGACTGGTCCCTGGCTGTCAAGCGTGTCGCACGAGACGTGGGCGTAGACGGCAAGATGGGTGGTCAGGCTGATGTTGATGGCATCGCTGGTCGCTGGAAAGAAATTACCACCGATGTCAACACAATGGCACAGAATTTGACATCCCAAGTGCGCGCCTTCGGGGATATTACAAATGCTGCCATGGAAGGAAAATTCACACAGATCACTGTGGAAGCGTCTGGAGAAATGGACGAGCTCAAGCGCAAAATCAACCAGATGGTTGCCAGTCTACGTGAAAGTATTCAGAGAAATACTGCAGCCAGAGAGGCTGCCGAACTCGCCAACAAGACCAAGTCTGAATTCCTTGCCAACATGTCACACGAGATTCGGACGCCCATGAATGGCATCATCGGAATGACGCAGCTCACACTCGATACGGATCTTACCCATGCTCAACGAGAGATGTTGACAATCGTGCACAACTTGGCTGGTCAACTTCTTACTATCATTGACGATATTCTGGACATCTCAAAGATCGAGGCGAATCGTATGGTCATGGAGGAAATCCCATTCTCACTGCGTGGTACCATCTTCAACGCGCTGAAGTCACTGGCTTCGCGTGCGAACGAATCGAAGCTGAATCTGGCGTATGAGGTCGATAACACTGTGCCAGACTATGTAATTGGCGATTCTTTCCGCCTGCGACAGATCATCCTCAATCTGGTCGGCAATGCCATCAAGTTTACCGAGGGTGGCACAGTTAAGGTCGCTATTGACGCCGGCGACCAGGTGAATTGCAGTCCTGACCAGTATATGTTCAAAGTTGTTGTATCCGATACTGGAATTGGTATCAAGCGAGATAAACTCAATCTGATCTTTGATACGTTCCAGCAAGCTGACGGTTCTACCACGCGAAAGTTCGGTGGAACCGGCCTTGGACTATCAATCTCAAGGCGACTAGTCACTCTTATGGGTGGAAGAATGTGGGTGGAATCTGAGTATGGAGTAGGAAGCCAGTTCTACTTTACCGTCAGGGTACGTTTCGGCAATCCTGATGTCAGCGTGCTTGCACAGAACCTGCACCCGTACAAGCAACACAATGTCCTCTTCCTCGACCAAGGCCACACCAATTATGGCAAAGATATCGCACAGCATCTCAGGGCACTCGAGCTCACCCCCCACATCATTAAAGCGGAGGACAACATCCCGATTCAAGAACTACATGCCGCCATCGGTAACGCTTACGATTGCATTATCGTTGACTCCAATATGACCGCTCGAAAACTGCGTAACGCCGAACGCTTCAAGTATATCCCTCTTGTGATGGTCACGCACCGAGTTTCCGTCGGTCTGAAGTCCGCACTCGAGGACGGCATTTCCAGTTACATGACCGTACCATGTCTATCGATTGATCTTGGCAATGCTCTCATTCCCGCACTCGATGGCCGTGCCGCGCCATCTGTGTCGGACCACTCCAGGTCATTTGACATTCTTCTCGCAGAAGATAATTCAGTCAACCAAAAATTGGCTGTCAAGATTCTCGAAAAATATCATCACACGGTAACTGTCGCAAACAACGGTCTTGAAGCTCTGGAGCACGTTAAGCTGAAGCACTATGATGTGGTGCTCATGGACGTGCAGATGCCTGTCATGGTGAGACGAGCTTCCTGTATATATGCTTTTCCATGTACTAACTATATCGTCAGGGTGGGTTTGAAGCGACTGGTAATATCCGAAAGTGGGAGCGAGAGAATGGTATGGAGCGAACTCCTGTCATTGCACTCACGGCACACGCCATGGTCGGCGATCGCGAAAAATGCCTTGAAGCTGAGATGGATGACTACCTATCGAAGCCTCTCAAACAAGCACAACTGATACAGACTATTTTGCGTTGCGCTACCTTTCCACAACCCAGGAAAGAGCACGATAGCGGAAGCACGTCGAAGCAAGATTCCGAACCTCCAAGCCCAAACAGTGGCAGAAACTCTCTGAACCCAAGTAGCGCAAGGAGGCCCGGCATCGAGCCCAGAGGATATACCGAAACGGGTGGCCAGAGCAGCCCAAAGCTCTTGGCTACAGATCAAACAGATCAGGTTGATAGAGTGAGTGGCGGCTCTCCCGATCCTCCTCCTCCTTCCACCGGTTTTTTCGGCTCAATGCTCACTGCTATCGGTCTTCGTCGTTGAAATCATTGCTAACGCTCAGTCGTAGCTTTTGATCCGGTCACACAGCGGCTAAAGATGTGATCATCCTCTGCTATCTCTCTTTCGCATACTCGTCGACACATATCATGATCACCAAATACTGCGACCGTCTCGCAGCTATCGCCCCCGATCTACCCCAAAGCTGTGCGCCTGGACGACTCTTTCGTGTCTATGCCTTTCCTCTTGCGATCAATCCATCATCATACCTCGGTGTACAGGCGTTGATGATTGACATTATATGTCTATGATTTTTGTTATAGGGCTTGGGCTGGAGTTCCACCCGCGAATGCCAACGCGGCGGTTCCGCAAACTGCAGTCCTTGGCCATTTCCTTTCTGCTCTCTCTCTTGGGACCTGGGCTCTGTATTTCTTCTGGTTGGAGAAGGGGGTTAGGTTCGTAGACGGAGAACAATGTTCCCTTCATCTGCCAAAATGGCGCTCCCTACTACAATACCTAGTATTGCTGGTTGTGCCAGTCGCTCACTCCCTGTCGGACTCAGGTTCTCCCCCGCGGTAGTGAAGTCGGGTCCATGTTATGTTTTGAGCGTTCTTGCTTATTGGTTCACATGTATTCGATTTTTTTGACGGACGAGTGTGGGCATATTGTGTGGCATGGGGAGACGGGAGACAAGGGGGGAACGGAAATTCCGGACTGGGCGATGATGTGTCTGATGTCTGTTCCTCACGTCGGCATTGTGTTTTTCAAGCAGCCAGCAACCAGTAAAGTGCGAAAGGGTATTGCGCATACGCCACGGCGAATCGGACTGGTTCTAGCAAGTAATCAATCAACGAATGATCGAATCCAAACTATGTTGGGTCAGAATATTCCTAGTCTTGTTTTCTTCGGATCGTGGTTTCATGGTGATTTCGTGGTGATTTTGTCATGTCATGGTGTTCTGCGTCGTGCGTGTTCGTGTATCTGTCTGTCTGTCTATCTACCTAGCTTTCGACGTATACGTACGTTGTATCTGGCAAAACGCATCAGACTCCAATCTAAAAAGTCTAGTCAACCTTCCATCTCCCTCCCAGCAAGCCATCGACTTAGCAGCCTGAAAAGCAACCACCCCGACATCTGCAAAACCCTCGTGATCCCCGTCCGTCAGTCCGGAAACGTCGTGTATGAGAGAGCCAGCCTCGCTGTGCCCGGATCATTTCGCTCTTATGAACGAATACATCAGACTGTGGAGCAGTGATATACATACATGTCATGTCAGAATTGCAATTCGAATGACAGACGTAGTTCTCTGGAGACTAGCCATCACTCTATTTGTCAAAACAGCAGATGAACGGCGATTTATAGGAGAAAGGGGTCATGATTTGATTCATCCCGGTGCGTGCACACAGGACGACCGTTGATTACCTAAATTCGTTGGGGCCATCGATCCCATTGACTCGTTGACCACGCACGCCAGAACAAGATCGATACCCAAGCACCGCGCTATGCATTTTATTCACACACACACACACATTTACCACCCCAGTGCCATGAGCACATCATTCCTATAAAATTGCAATCACTCCTCCTGTTCGTTCCAGCCCTCTTCTTCCTTGCGCATATACTCGCGCATGATTTCTTCCTTAAAGATGCTCTCCTCGGGCAGTTTCGCCTTTCCATAATCGACGACCGGACCGATGACGCTGTTCCACGTAGCCTTTCTGTCCATGAGCATACGAATGGGCTCACCGACGGCAGGTCGTTGTGTGCCACCGGCAACCGGGTGACTGCCACCGCCCGCGCCGCCGGGGCGTTTCTGGATCTTCTTGCCCTTGCCCATGTTCCGGTTGCGCTTGAGATAGGCGGCGTTGAGCTGGTTGTCGAGGTCGTCGGCGATCTGCTGGTATTCCTGCATTGCCATGCGATCCGAGGTCAGCTCGCTGATGCGAGCTTTGCGCGCGCCATTAATGATGGATTGTTTTCTTAGTTCGGACTGAAGCAGGCGCAGGCGAGCGGCTACTTCATCGTCGTAGTGGCCGACGTAGTTTGGAGTGTCTTCCGGTGCCAAGAAACCTATGTACCGTAGCTCCTGCAACATTCGATCGTCGAGACTTTGGTAGTCGCCTTTGCCGACCTGAGGTGGAGCTTTCCAGCCGGGAGCCTCGGACTCTGGCATATGTGTTGCAGGAGAGAGACCATTCGGTGGCTGTTGTGTTTCTCCGTCGATATCCATAGCGCCGGAGTCACCGTTGACGCCGTTGGGCTCGTTGGTAGACTCGCGTCGCTCGGGCCTAAGCGTGGCGAGCAGACGGGATACGACCGGGCCTACCGAGATGTTGTTTTGCTCTAGCTGGTCATCGCCCATCTGATCGTATGAGCCGCGAGGGTCGTACGGAGGATAATGTTCGGATGACGGGTCAATTGCCATTCCTCCGTCTTCCTCAGCCCATATCTCTTTGTAGCTGCGAGGACCGCGCGGTGGGAGGACAAAGGGGGTTATGCGGTCACCCTACATATGGTCAGCTATAATGCAGGAAGGGCTTGTATTGAAACGTACTCTTTCCTTGAGAAATGCTGCATCTTCTTCGGTCAGTGGCCGAATGTATGGTTCAACATAATGTCCGAACGCCGTCGCTGTTACCTGCGACTGGGCCTTTCCAGCACTGAAGTCTTGGTCCGGCGGAGTGCCAGCAGTGAGGTCGTGCAGGTCGCTCTTCGGGAAAACGTTCACACACAGAATCTCTTTCTTCTCTTCGTCGGACATGCCGGGTGTGATATCTCGGATATGGTATACAGTGGGATCATCGAACTCGACTGGATTTGGACCAAAGGTTTGGAACTTGGGAACTGGTTTCATTGGAGGTGGTTGATGCGAGGCATCAGAATTCGTTGGTGAGGGGGCTCCATCTGCTGGAGCGGTGCCTGCGGAGGGTGGAGCTTGGGACACGGGAGATGATATCGAAGAAGAGGTTTCTGTATAATTTAGTGTGTGACACTTGGTACTCAAAGCAGGCCATATGTCTTGGGGCGAGCCTGTCTGAGATCCGGCGTAGAGAGTGCACCAAACATACCTTTGTGAACATCAACACCATCTTGCCTCGCCAGGCCGTGGGCCCCAACTGCCAGTGGCCGATCCTCTGAGGCTCGTTTACTCATCTTCTTGAGCTTGCGCTTCCTCTCTTCGGCCTCTAGATTCTGGCTCTCTTTGTTCCGCTCTTGCTCCTCATGCTCCTTCCTCTTCGCCGTGACTTCCCTCAGCGCACGGTCGCAAGTTTCTCCGCGTTGTTTCAACTGGTTCACAAATGAATCTTTAATCTTGTCTTGCATGGATCCAAGAGCAACCGAGCTAGGGATGTTTGGGCTGGTGCCATTTCTATCCAATACATCTTCGAGTGTTATGGTGGGGTTCACAATAAGAGGGTTGAGTGAAGTGTTAAGGTACAGGCTTGTGTGGGTCGGCTCAACAGTGACGGAAACTGGAACCGGAGTTGTGTTTCGTGACTTGGAACGACGGTCGCGCCCATGCGATTTGCTCGGCTTGCTTTTATCACTTGTCGGAGCCATGTGGAAGAGGAGGGGGATCGGATTCGCTTGGGCGGACACAGAGCGGTCTCAAAGCGACAGAATACGAGATATTTGACCAGCGCTCCTTGACTATCGCAGTACAGTGAAGGTCAAGCAGTCAAAGGCGTGTATTTGCTGCCGATCCGCCAAATTCGAGTGGCCGAGCGAAGTGTGAAAGTGTCCACGATGCGCACGCGCTGACAGTCTGCCGTTGCACTGAGACTAAGCCTGATTAGTGGTTTTGATGCCTAAGGCGACAAGGCCTATAGGCTGCATTGACAGGCATCTGCGGTTTATCGTCTACCGTCATCCGCAACGTTCGAGGTTTGACGGAACGCACATCATGGCAAGAAACAAAGCTCTCACAGGTGTAAGATATCCATGAAGAGTTCATGAGAGAGACCCACGCTTGTCTCTCATTCCACAGCGCAGATAAATGCTGGCAGTGGTAATTGAGCCTTTGATATACTATGTCCAGCTTTGAGATGACAGATGATGCCCCCCGGAACGAATAGTGCGGAGTAAATAGCGAGGTAGGTTTGCACGACCCACGATCCACGACCCCAGCGGAGACGGCAGAGCAACCGGCTGTGACCACATTACACAAACATGGGTCATGATCCTGACCATGTGAGGGGCCACGCGAGCTGCTCTGGTGTCCTGTACAATCCACACAGCAGACTGTTTATCTCGGTCCAGTCTGATGCCTTGATGTTTGATGTGAGGTATCTCTTGAAACCTGCCCGAGTGAATTGCATGTTGCAGGAAGGAAGACTATAATTGGAAAAGACAGCCAAGGACTGAAAAGACCGAGACCTTCCGGAGCGATGGAAGTGGAGCCAGCGCTAAATGGTGGCACGACCTGAACAGTCCGGGAGGGTGGTCCTGTCCGTCCATAAGATCAGTGATGCTCTAGTATACCCGTGGACAAGGCATCGAGAATGTGTACAGAGGAGAAGCCAGAGTATAATCATTACGATCATCCAAGTCGTTAGCTGAAATGAAAGTGGACTCGTCGACTTGGCCTTACGGCTTGGCAACCCCAGATAAAAAAGCTTGTTTATCGGCGCTTGGGACATTATGCGCCAATGCAACTGTCTCCGTCAACCGTGTTCCGTGCGAGCTACCCCGGGGAGACGGGCGTGGGCGTTCGGCCGCGATTCACTCTGCCTCCCTTACCGCCGCCGCCCACCACCCGTCGCTCACCCTCTCACTCACACACACTCTCTCTCTCTCACATCTCTGTATACGTCCTTGTCCCTCCTCGTACCAGTCTTCTATCCCAGATCCCTGACTGTCGCGTGCTTGCAACCACTATTTCTGCATATTCCTCATTTGTCGCTCGCTCAGCCTTTCTTTTTCCCCCAGCAGAGCATCCGGATGGCTCTGTCAATTTGAACGCCTTCCGCCACCACCACGCTATCGTTCCATACTGATGCCGCTGTAATACCTCCATCACAATGCGCATTTGTTCTCGCAAACTTCCCTTATCTCGGTAGTAATTCCTCGAAATGACTGCTCAGGCCGTCAGCTTCTTTACCATCGCCTTCCCAGACCCCTCACTCCCGACCACTGAATCAGATCAATATGACACACTGAACGTATGTCCATACAGCACCGTTGAAGCGAGAACCATGTTGCTGACCATAATGTCCGATAGTCATCCGTTGCCTTTCAATTCGGGTTTGCAAATAACATCCGAACTCTATCTACAAACAACGTGCCTAATACCGACGGCGTCAAAGGCCTCCTCTACGTTCCCGACCTAACTACAGACGAATGCAAGAATGAAACTTCTTCATTAATCCCCGCGAATGCCACTCGACGAGAAAATCTCCCAGACGGAAACTATATACTCATAGGCCTTGCGCCATGGACCCGTCCCCAGTGTGTGCTGGAATTCCTCAATGGCACAAGCGGTTCTGCCATACATGGATTCATATTCTATCTACCCAACAATGGAACACAAATACCACCCTTGCCAAACGATCCCGTCTGGGGCCTAAATGATGGAGGTCAATGGAAGAAGAATAACAGATTCCCTGTATGGACGATTCCTGGCTTGTATGGTGCAACTACAATGAACCAACTGGGGCTCTATTCTGGGAACCTTACGCAAGTACCACACGGTCACCAACTTGCAGATACATATCCGCCAAGCGAATTCATCAGACTATACACAGTCATTGGTATTGGTATGTTATGTTGAGACCACATCGCTTTGTCTTTGATCCCTAATCAGCATCAGACAAATCGAACCCCCTCCCGAGCTTATGGGTCTTCCTCCTCATCACCCTGGGTCTACTCTTACTCATCATAGGAACAACATCATTGTTCATGCACGTAATCCAACGAAAGCGTCGAAAGCTACTTCGACAGCGAATTGTTGATGGCGAAGTCGATTTGGAGGCTCTAGGAGTCAAGCGCCTCACTGTTCCGCAAGAAATTTTAGACAAGATGCCAATACATGCTTACAAAGCCGATGTTGTTTCCGAACCACTGAACCCTTCGAGAGAGACGGTCCTTCGGCAGAGCTCTGCCGAGTCAATTGCTGGCTGCGCATCGAGCCCGACGAGTTTGATAATTCCGAATCATGCGCAATCCAGTCTATCTCAGCCGACATGCGCAATCTGTCTTGATGATTACATACCTGAAGAAACTCTAGTTCGCGAATTACCTTGTAGGCATATCTTCCATCCGGAATGTGTCGATACGTTTTTGCTCAATAACTCTTCTCTTTGTCCAATGTGTAAACATTCGACCCTGCCGAGAGGTTACTGTCCGTCGGTAATTACGAACGCGATGGTGCGACGTGAACGAATGGTCAGGAGACAACGAGAGCGTGCAGCTGCCAATGCTGCCAATGCTGCGATACCGCCGCCTGATGGTAGTGTCTCTCGTGTTCACACCGGCCCTAGTGCTGCAATGCGTCGGGCTCTGACAGGCATTAGTGGTCGACGAAGCCTCAACGCGTCTGATACACTCGGAGCAAACGGCAATATGACCACAGACCATTCAGCTAATTCACATCGATCTGGTCGCGATATCGAGATGGCTACATCGATCCCCGTTCCCGCTCCAGTCCTATTGAACGCATCCTCAGGCACGAACGACGAGCGGCCTACTCACTCAGCTCCTCCTGTTCATGCGACATATGATGAAGTTTGCCCGGTACCGAGCTCTGCGCCACCGCAAAGTCGAAGCGAATGGGCTCGAGGTCGAGCGATGCATCTGCTTGGACGTCATTCCCGTGTAGTCGACCCTGACGAAGAAGAGCGACACAGAGGTACTATCAAACGACTATGGAATCGTGTATTTCCCAGTTCATAATGCTCTTTAGCCTCAGATCTTCAGTCTGTTCTTGCTGTTTCACGAAGCGTAGTGGTCATGGCATATAAACTTTTTTGCACGATTGTTCATGATTCATATCCTAGCGTACATATACCACGGTCGTCTGTTGTATTAGGTAGGTGCATTGGTGGACTATACGTATTTCTGATAGGAGGTGGCGGAGCTACATACCCCATGAGCTCGTTCTTGAGCTACGAGCGACGTTGCATTATTAATTCAGACTATACACATTCTTCCTCTACTATAATCATACTCACTCCTTGGAGCTGACTTACCCTCACTTGGGCGACATGCAACTTAGCTACCACTTTCAACATACATACTACTTACACCTCATGCGAAAGCTCCTGCATTCACCTGACTTCGCAGCTATTTTTGACGCTACAGGCAATGGCATAGCAGGATCAATGACCGCCTCCGCTGACTGTAATCACTAGATGCACATGACAAGTCCACGAGTGTCTGTATATACTGTAATATTTCATTTGAAGGAGTGACAAGGTATCTGACCCATATTTCCAAGGAGCGTCCAGTAGTCCCACTTTTCCATCATAGACCGATTCCCTTTGTTGCTCATCCTCATTTTTATTGCATTCTTTACCTCTTTAATTCCACGCGATATGGATGATTCATGATCAGGTTACGCCTCAACAGCGACCTCCTGCATCATCTCAACACCCTCTACACCGCGCATGATGCGCGAGATGGGCTGTGCCTCGCGCTTCGCCAGAACGCTTGAGATGGCGCTCAACAGGCTCTGGAGCAGGCCTGTGACCGTCGACGTGAGGGTCGAGATCTGGCTGGCGCCGGATGCGACAGCGGACGTGAGAGCGCTCAGGAGTGAGGAGACGCCGGAAGTCAGGGCCTGCACGGCGGTGTTCAATAGTGCTCCAGCACCCGGGATGTTCTTCAGAAGCGCGACCTTGGCGGTGAGGGAGGTGATGAGCGTCTGGGTCGCGGTGGTCATGCCAGTGAGCGCGGACAGGATGGCGGTCGTGTCGGTGGCGGAGGATACGGTGGGCAGTGTGCGGACGAGCCCGACGGCCGTGGTGGTTCCGGTGGTGACGGTGGTCAGGCCGGAAACGATTTGCTGTGGAGAGAGAGTGTGTTAGTGAGTATTCTGGTCTGGCAGGAGAGGGGAAGTGAGATAGGGACGGCTTACAGGGAAGATGATGGCGGCGTTGGCAGAGGTGAGCTGGTTGACGGTGGTCTGGAGCGCTTTCACGCGTGTGGTCACATCGTTGAGGCCGGAAATGACATCAGCAGCTGTTGCTGCCATGGTCACTGGCACGGACACGGCGACGGCGGCGGTGAAGATCTTCTTGAAGGAAACCATTTTGAAGGGGGGTTTTGAAGTATCAACTGAAAGTGTTGAAAGACTTGAATTTGTGTGTGTGTTTGTGTTTGGAAGTTGTTGGAAGTGTTGGATCTGTTGCTGGATGAAGAATCAGATATTGGGGGATACCATGACCTTTTTATATTCATCTTCCCCTCGGTGGACTGGACAATTAGATACGATGAAGACCTCTTGTCGATTGGGGGAAGCCGATCTCGAACATGCTGTCAACTCTCCGCAAACGCCATCAATGAGGTTGAGAGATCGCACAGCACTTGAGATATGTCTGTGCGAACCATGGTTCGCAGAGGTATGGATGGATGGGATCCAAATGCCAGTTCAGCCAAGACTGGGGGAATAACCTCATCCATATTTCCAATAGGGCTCCATACCTCACATTCGGGACTAGGCTAGATGGTATCAGGACAGGAGGGTCTGTTTTGGTTTCCTGAACGGGTCGTTTCTATGGGCGTGCATGAGGTACCCCAGCATCCCCCTATTTCCGCCCGTTGACCGCGTTTGATGTCCGACAGTTGGAGGGCACCGTTGAGACATACATAGAGGCAGTCTATTGCTGTCGCTGTAGCGCAAATTGCTTCAACATCACAGAGCTACACAAAGCCACACTGAGCTACTCAGCTTTCTAATTCCAAAACCCCCACTCTGGTTACAAATTCCATAGCAGCCATAGACCACACTTGCGGAGCTGGCGTCCGACCCATCCAGCCACTGATGTATACAATATCTAGCCATGTAAGCTTTTTCACTCCAACCACTAGTGTACTACCATGAGCACAGGGACCCAATGCGCCCCAGAAATCTAGAGGCGGCTCTCGCGGGTCGCACACACGGACCTTTTCCGGAAGTCTGGGTCGGAGGATAAGGCTGAATATACTACATACGCTACCTGTCTGGGGAACGGGGCAAAGCCATTCGGAATCAACTCCAGGTCAGAATCTAGACCGGCTATATGGAGTGCTCAAAGCCACAAAGATGGGGGGCTTAGGGCCGTCAGCTGTGATGGGATTCTGGTGTTGAGAGTTTGCCGGGGGAGGGGCTTTGACTGTGGCGTTTGTTGAGGGAGGGTTTGGACCATGGGTGGGTGGTTGGGTGCTTGATCAGTATGTACGTATGTGTAACTGTCAGCTGAGGATATTGTTGGGATTGCGGTCTACTGGCCTTGGGGTGCTCTTTGGGTGTTTAGAAGGTACTAGTTTAGGTATGTGGTTTGTCGACGTTGCAGGTATGATAGAGTACACGTTAGGCCTACATTGCACTCAAGAAAGCTGTGCTGCTGCAGTGTCTCAAGGATAGACATGACCCTGCCTAACCTCAATAGCTTCACAGCGATTCGTCAATTTCCGCCGCTACGGAAAATATCTTCGTCGATGTCCAAAACGTCCGCATTAAAGCATTAGATCCCAGCCCCTACCTACTCCATCACGAATGTCACGAGGTCTTGAAAGTTATCAAGCTTTGATCAATGGTTTGGTACAAACACTAGTAGTAGATCGTCTCATCGATCGCGAACCATTTTTCAACATCTTAATACGATTTTGACACCTTCTCATAGCTCTTGTATTCTGCATGCATATAAGATTTCCGGACTGTCTAGACTAGTCTGTCAGCCTCTATAAAATCTACGCGAAACTACTCCAACCGGATTTGGTATAGCCCTTTCGATAGGGATATTTTCGTTCTGACATCCATGACAGCGTGGCATGAGAGAGAGTCCAGATTAACATGGTTGACAGTTACGGATGGCTATGTAGACGGTTCGGCCGACTTTTTACAGGCGTTGCTTGAGTGTCTTCGAGCGCGGATTGTGGTGCTGCTGTGGCTGATTCAATGATTTGTACATATCGATCACATCTCTGACGCCCTGTCTTCTTGCAGAGTCGTTTGACATGCAGATTGTGTCGAGTATAATGCTGTAGAAACTCATATGAGGTTCAAATACTAGTCTACCTGGCTAGAACAGTAAATGAAGATAGCTTTAGTGTCTAATTAGTAGAAGAAACGATTCTACCACACTATCAAGGGGCATAGTAAATTAAGTTCAATATTAGTCTCTACTCAGTATTAGAAATTATCTCTAACTACTGATCAAGTGACCAACATAACATACAACCACAGTCCTACCTAAAGTAGACTAGCATGTCAAACCTTATATAAGTTCCTTGGTCTTGTGGGCCTGCTGCGCTCAGCTCTTGCAGACTATCGATCACGGGTTAAAAGCCTGTGTATATGTTGTGGCTCGGAAGGATCTCCGACATACCGGACATGGCTGTGTCGTCGAGTATGAGGTGACCGGACATTGGTGCCATGCTCGTGCTTGTTGATAGTTCGATTGATAGAAGAAAACAAACCTCAAGACACAGTTCTCGTACGTACAGGTTCTTGATTCATTGGATCTTTGATAGGGATTATCCTTGGCTCAGGTACCTTGTGTTATACACATCCTTCTAAAGCAGTCACTACAATAGTGAACACTTTGTCTTAGCATCATATACCTACCGTGGTTTGGACTGAAAAGCGATACTGATGGGAATTCTGCACATGAACTCTGGTGCACGATTCTAGCCTAGCATAGCCCTCATGATTCACAACCCTATTCAAGAACATACTACTTCTCCTCCAGACTACGGCTATATCCAGGAAATGCCTTCAGCTGGTCATCGTCGAACCTCGTCAAAAGCGGACATCCGAGCCCAAGCAGCGCCTTGCCAGCCTCGCCTCCAAGTGTGCTCAACAGAGTCCTCAACAAGTCAGGCTCTGCCTGTGCTGCAAACTGAGACGCAAGACAAAACGCATTATTGCCCTCTGCCAGCGTCTTCACATTGAACACTCCACCAGATAGATCCCCGAGGTCAACGCCAGTAAACGTGTTGACCTTTCCAGTATTACCGCCGATATCCAAGAACTTCGGATGGACGAGAGCATCCTTGAGGAAGTCGGTCTGGAAGAATGGAATGCTGTACTCATCGCCGATGGCACGTTTATACCAGTTATCGGGGATGCGCTCGTAGCCGCGTCCACCAGACCACGAGCCATCGGCATTCTCTGTCATGCCGAAGAAGGATTTGAGGACTTCTTTGGTAAGCTGACCGTCGGGGTGTTCGGCGGATTTGTTGCCCATGAAGCGGTAGATGAACGTATATGCCGCAGGCTGCACGGCGACTCCTGTGAATCTGTAGGAACGAGGTTAGTTGTGCTTTCGTATATGTCATATGCCAATGCACTTACGGTCCATTGAAGAAGTATGGGTTATTGGCGATCTGTTGATCGAAGCGGCGAGAACGGAATTCGCGGAGCAGCTCGAGGCTGTAGTTTGAGTCTTCGTTCGGGACGTCTTTTTGGAGGTCGTAGAGCTCTTGCCATTGGGAGAGGACGACTTCGTAGTTGTTGCCAGCTTCGTAGAGGTCCGGTCCTGGCGGTATGTTAGTTAGACTGGATGGTATGATATTCAAGGGACTTCTAACTGCATGGGCTGACGTCCGACTCGTATTTGTTGTGGCTGCCAATGAGACCTGTAGCCCCTAGACCAACGGCAGGATGTGGGCCACCGATACTCCAACTTGTACCGTCTCCGTCAAAGCTGGCGCCTAGGACAGCAAGAAAGGCTCCTAGATCGAGGCTCATGCCGAACACTTTGAATGTGCCTAACACGAAGTCCTGTTGTGCGTGAGCTTACGTTAACAATGGAAGATGGTATGTAACATACTGTAATCGTACCGACTCCATTATGAGGCAGATAGCCGTGATTGGCCATAGCATTCAGACCTACACCCTGTTAGCCTATCTTCTGTCGATATAGTCTCTATTGAGGTACCTGGACATGGACCACGGGCATCTTCTGTCGTCGGAGCGACCCAAGAATGCTCGCCAGTGGTGTCGATATACTGAGCTTCAGCATTGAAATACGAGATCAAGTCTCTCCGATCGGGAAGAGCATCAGAAGAAAAGCCAGCAGCCGCCAAGTCGATATTCGCCGGAAAAGCTGAGGCTGTGACAGCCAAAGAAGCCACAATACTAAAACATGATGGCCGCATTGTGAATGTCTAAACTTACGCAGATGTCCGCCTGTCGGTCAGAAGTGATGGGTATATATGAATACCCATTTGCCACAGTCTCTCATATACCATTGTCCCATCGGCTCTTTCGAATACCCTTCTGCCCGACCCATCCAATCCACTGGTCACTCCTCGAACGCATACACTAGAATAGGAATCCTCAAGTATAGTTCTGATTTACCACTGACGTGGCGCTACCTTCGCGCATCCCCGTTATATTTCATAATAAGATGACTCCTATTCGTTCCTGGGGACAAAGCACATATCTAGTGCTTGTTTTGGTGGTTGCTAGTCTCAATCAGGTCCTTACGATCGACATCCATGTGAGGTTGCGCAGCGCGCTATCATGCGGGGTCAAGTAAGATTCATCTAGGGGTAGTAGCAGCGATCTATCCATTAGCCAAGATGAAATCGATTCGGCTGTTGTCCATCCGTGCGCAATGGTATATCTTTCACTCGCGACTTGCATCTTCGAGGTGCGTCAATGGCTGAGCTTCATGGGTCATCGGTCACCTGTTAGTGATGGATGGACAGATGCATACAGGTTGATGCGAGGCTCTTTCAGCCACCATGCGCCTCAACCTGTAAATGGCACATGTCTAGGATTGCCGCCGTGATATGTAACATTGGACTGGTTGGCTGTCTGCATGAACCAGCACTTCCCGGCCTGTTAAAAGTGTCGGTCGCGATACCGCTAAACCTAAAGCAGAGGAATGGATAACATTAAGAAGACGTCTGAGCAAGTGTAGACCCACTTGCGCAAGACAACAATACAACGTCTCCATTCTTATTGCAGGTCGATTGCTACAACTGTACCAGATTACAGCTGCGTGCGTTCGATGCGCTGGCCTCGTCATAACAGCACATCCCATGAAGAAGGACAAATTACTCGCGTCGTGGGACATTCGTGGCCCGTGGGATAGTCTTCCGGCGCAGCTTTATGTTCGATTACGGATAAAGTAGTACTGACTATGCTGCCTGCTATCTGCCATTTATTGATGAAGCCCAACGTAGCTTTCAACTTTGCCGCTATGGTGAATACGTATAACAGGCTGTGTCTAAGGATGCAGAACCAGGTCGGTTGACATTAGCTATACATGATCTCATACGTTTGTAGAGCCTGAACGAAGATTCTAGCCACTTCATTTGGTACAGGTCGCGCGCACGCTAATGGTCAATCTCGGTAACACGTAAATAGGTACACAGGACATGACACATTACTAGAAGAAGAATCAAGTTTACGTTCAATTGACAGAAAAGATTTGACGTCCTTATTACTGTTGAGTGCTATTATTACAAACGATGCACATCCATAGCCCCAAATCGAACTACACCTAACTACAGACAAGCAAGCAGGGCATCACTTATGGATGATGTGAACGTCTCCAAACGCCTTCATCTTCTCCATGACCGCCCGCTCACTCATCTGCAGCTCAGTGCAGATCTCATCGAAGCTATGGATGCCATCCATATACTTCTCCAACGGCAGCTCGCGCACTGCCCCAGTCGCAGAGCCCGCCGTGGCGGGCGCACCCTCCTCTCCCCAGAACTTCCCGCCTGGAAGCTCCGTATGCGGAAGCGATGCGTCCGCCTTGGCAGGACTTGGTAGTGCTGAGGATGCTGCAATGACGTACTTGTGTACGCGGTACAGGAATCCTTTGATTACCCCGAAGGTAATCAGCCGCCGGATATCGATGCCGGCTAGCATCTCCAAGTTCTCGAGCACCCAGTTTTTGAGTGTAACACCTTGGCGCAGGGAAACGTAGAGCATGATGAGGGTCATTGGCTCGATGACGGGTAAAGAGGCGGCCATGTTGGCCGTGTCGTACGCTGAAGTCTCATTCATTGGACCGGCGGCACCTGCGAGGTCTGGCTGCGATCTTGGGACGGTGACGTAGCGAACGCACTCCCGCTGCAAGGCTTCGGAAGTTACGAACGAGTGGATGTCTGGGGTTGGTGCATAGATTGCCCCGAACTGAAAGATGTCGAGAAGGAGCACGCAACTGTAGTAGACCAAGTGACGAATTGCTTTTCTAGTCAAACTGAGATCGGTGTCTGCTAAGATGGAGATGTGAGAGACCGAATTGACGCCGTTGATGTAAGGTAACACTCTTTGAAGAGTGAGATCAGAGGAGATGTGCTGCGAAGAGAATGCAGAGAGATTGATTGTCAATAGCGGAACGTGCCAAGCATGAACTGGAGCAGGCGCTTTGAGCAAGGGAAAGAGCTTCAGGTTGATCGTGTTGGCTTCGTCTGTAGAGCGGTTAGTAGTGTCTCCTGGAACGATGACGCAGGTATGCTTACCGATTGGAATCATGCATTCACGGTAGTTGTTTAGATCCTCAAGAATCATCTCGCACAAGGCGTAGATCTTGCCCTCGGGCACAGCAGATTCCGCAGCCTTTGTACTCGATGTCTCTGGGTCTTTACCAGAAGTAGCAGATCGGTCAACAGGTTTCGCAAGGCTGGCCTCTTCCTTGCTGAGGAAACCACTTTGCTCCTCCAAGGCTCGAAGAAGTCGTCCAAGCTTGCGAATAATGTTCGCGTAGCTGGTCCAATCCTCGACGTCTTCATCAATGACCAGGGCCAAATTGAAAATGAACTCGTTTCGAGCGTACTTGCCGTCGTAGTCACTAATGCAGACCGGGTAGCCAATGATACGGTGATCGGAGATGGCCACGGTGAGAAGGTGATCACAGAACTCCTGACGTGGGATGATGTAGTCAGAGACAGTGGAGAAGTCGAACAGTGGCTGACGCAGAGCAGAGGGCGAAGTCGATGGTGTAATCGAGCCTTCTGGGACCTCATGCACAATTTTCGAACCTGGAAGCATTTGTTAACGCGGATTCTCATTGCAAAGAGCAGACTGATACCTCGTGTACCTTCAGCGGTGTGGAAACGGGCATAGAACATTGATCGAATCATTTTGGTGAAGCTTCCAAGCTAGAAACGGATGTGATGGTGAGAGACGAACGTCAAAGGATGGTGTTTTTCTTGCGCAGCCTGAAGTGCAAGCGTGCAAGAGATATAGAAGCGGGGTCCCAAGAGCCTGACATCTGTGCGCTTGTTGACGTGTCAATCTCTTGCGCGAGATGAAAG
Organism: Pseudovirgaria hyperparasitica; assembly: GCF_010093815.1. Classification (NCBI taxonomy): domain Eukaryota; kingdom Fungi; phylum Ascomycota; class Dothideomycetes; order Acrospermales; family Acrospermaceae; genus Pseudovirgaria; species Pseudovirgaria hyperparasitica. The sequence goes on from NW_022985555.1 coordinate 947,934, forward strand.
TGAATCAAGTCAACCGAAGTGAATTGAGTAAGATCGAAATGAACTTGAAGTCAGTCCTGGTTCTGTAGACCGACAGCCCGTTTCGGGCTAGGCCCAATTAGGCCAGATCTTCATACTGAGACGACCTCAGCTCTTGTCTCGCGCTGCGCGGATTGTTTTCCTTCTTGTCTCATTGCGTTAACATCCCAGTGGTGGATATCATATGATTTCTTCATGAACAGATACGCATAAGATTAACTGGTTAGTATGACAATGCGTTGCGTCTAGAATCGATCATCTATAGCCGTAACCCATCCTGGATCAAGATCTCACCTCGCAATGTACGAGCACATCATTACATCCTTTCTAACAATCAGCTTAGCAATTCTGTCGAATCTTGAGACGGGGGTGTTTTCTGGGTTCCAGCCTCATCGTGACTTTTCCCTGTATTTGATCGCCGCAATTGCAAACGTCGCGCTCAGCAGAGCCTCAAGACATCGAAATTCGTAGCTAGTGACATGGATACAATCGGCTTTGTGACCAGCATGATGTTTTGAACACATACGAAGGATACTGCTATACGACTCAATATTTACAGGACCAAATAGTATCGAAAGTCTGTATTTCTGTGTGGACAAACTATGACTCTGACGACAGTATAGTTCTCGGTGGTGACATAGCCAGAGGAAGCAGCATGACAACTGTAAACCCCGAGAAGCTGTCGAACGTAGCCATGAAGCTGCTACACGAACACTCACGAAACTTAAGAGCATAAGTAATTATCCATTCTCAGGACAGTCGACTTCTAGTTCATTGGGATTAGTCAGCATAAAGAGCTCCGAGTCATTTAGTGTCACTACTGCCTTGCTTCTTTGTGATGAACGATATTTCCGAACTTCGTGTTACCAAACTTAGGTTTTACCAATGGCACATCAAGCCCATAACATCCCCTGGAACACTGTGGCTTCTCATTATAAGTACAAATACACTCCAACGAATCGTCAAGGCATCACCAACCTCTACCCGCGGGATCGACCTGACCAGGCCACTACACTCAACTACTTCGCCAATGCTTTTGCCAAAACCATAGCAGAACATGCAGTCACTGAGAAGCCAAAGCACACTGTCAGCACCGACGACTTCGACGACGATGAGCTCCTGATCCCCGACAGCACAGCCGTCCGCATCGCCCCCAGCGTATATCGCTACCATACAGCCCTCTCTACCCGCGCCCATCGTGAAACACTCAAACCCGTCCAGCCCATCTTCAACCGCCCATGCACACACTTTCCTCCCTCCTCGGATCCTGAAACCTGTGTATGTCCACTTCCTAGATCTGCCCGCTACCTATCTGCATTCCTCTCATCCCTTTCTCACGATCTCTACGCCATGTGCTGTAATTCCACCGTCCCCTTTTCCGCTAGGCTCAACATCGAACTCATCAAAACCTTGCTCCTGTACGGCTCTCTTGAGCCTCTTCTCCGCCTCGCCGCCCACCCATCCGTCACCACAGTACCACGCTGGGACTGGGCTGATTGCGGCGGCGATGTAAGCGAGGGCGTGAAGGGCATCGCCAAATCTTGTTTGCGTAGTTATATAGCGCTGAACATGCTTGCTTGTTACCCCGAGCTCCGCCCGGAGCATATCAGTGAAAGCCGCGCAGGAGAGCTAGGTAGAGACACAGATAGTTCTGGTGGTCACGGCGAATCCGACTACCGTCTCACCGCCGGATATCAGAAACTCATCCTCCTCAACACCGGCACAGACAAATGCTGGTACCGCGGTCACGATACACATTTACAACCACATCGCCAGTTCTTCGGTGTGCGCGAGGGCGCATATCCGCCATATAATCGCTGGCTCGATCCCTCGATCCTACTTGGTAGTCGCTCGCTAATCGCATGGACTGCATCGTCCGCTTCATCTTCTTCAACTTCTTCCTCATGTTCATATCTTGCATCTGCAGACGACGTCATCGTCGTACGAGCCATGCTGAAGTCTTTCTTGCCGACTGAGCTGGCACTGCAAGTAATGCTAGACGCAGGGTATGTCGTCGAGCGACGACTGCGCGTGCGGGATGATCCATTGCATATAGACAACGCAGCGGAGCTACGGACATATCTGACGTATTGCTGGGTGAGCATGGTCCGGTGCGAAGTGCTTGCGCAAGCGTGTGGACAGTGGATTGATTGGGCATCCGGGGTACGCTGCGTTATGGACGAATTATGGGGTTCGCCGCGAGTGAAGACGAAGGCTATGTGGGCAGATGGGTATTACGATAGTAATGATGACAGCGAACAGATGGAGAGGCGGAGGACTCGATTGTGGGTGGTACACGACTTTTTCATTATGTTGGAAGTTTCTGATCATTCTGAAGGGCTCTCTAATGCGAAGACATCGACCCAATCGTTTGGGATCTGCCGACCGCCTTCCAGGGCTTCCGCGATGTATCGCTCACCCTCGTAGCCCCATTCGATTAATGCATTCTCGTTATTCCAAACGGCCTGGCCCATGAGGCCGATGGGAACACGGCCTTCGCCTCCTTTGGGCTCTGCGTATCCGACCGGGAATGTCAGACCAGGCAGTCCGCAGAAATTTGCCAGCCATACATATTCCATGTTCTGAAGAGTCTGATTAGCATCTGTTACTCCGTGCTTCAGGTCGCCTTCCGCTTCTATGTGCCAGCCTGCTTTTGGAGTCGTCGGAGTGACGATGATCATATCTGGGTAGGTCTTGAATAGGGATGCGAGGTGTTGCATGAGAAGGTTGCGCATCTTCTGCGCAAGAACAAAGTCCGTTGCAGGTGTCTTGCTGGCTACCGAAAGGAGCAACTTGTTCGGCGCTGTCAGAAATGAGATATCTGGGAAGTCGGACAGCTGTTCGTTGAGAATGGTCATAGCATGCGCGGTCTGGCCCTCGTGGACATATGGGATATTGATATCGACAACCTCGTAGCCGAGCCGCGTGATATACCAATCCACCGCACGCTGACATGCGAGTCGAACTGACTCTTCGGCACGGTCGGACCACGGCTTGTAGACGCCTAATATCTTCTTCCTAGGTTGCTGTGAGGGGTACGCCAGTGGGAAGGAGGCGTTGAGATTTCCATGAGGATCAGGGGCCGCCATAACGCGAAATGCGACCTCGAGGTCTACCATATTCGCAGCTATGGGACCTGATACAGTCACGCTGGAGGTCCCGGTCGGGTATGAGGAGACACGACTGTGTGAGGGCTTCAACCCAAAAGCACCACAGAAAGAGGCTGGAAGACGCACTGATCCGCCACCATCAACGCCATGTGCGATTGGGATCAACCCCTTTCCTACACAGTAGCCGCTGCCTCCTGACGACCCCCCAGTATAGTAGTTCTCATTATAGGGATTCCGCGGAGTTCCCCAATTTGGATTGTTGTTGGTAGTATCTATGTACATTATTAGTCAAGTTCAACATAAACAGTCCATACGTAATGCGATGTTCTGTTTCGCCTTTTCGTTGAATGTAAGGGTGCTCACCCATTCCAATTTCATGCATATTAGTCTTTCCAATCACCACTGCCCCATGCTCTATCCACTTCTCTATGCACGAACTGGTCAGTCCATCTTTATTCGTATAATCCCTCACAGATCCCAACGTTGTCCTGTAACCGCTGAGCTCAACCTCGTCTTTAACTGCCACAGGAACACCATCGAGCACGCCAAGCGGTTTCCCTTCCTTGTATCGTAGTGTTGAAGCTTCCGCAGCTTTGAGCACAAGCTCGACTTTTGTATCTATAAATGCGATAGAGTGCTTGGTCGGGGATGCAACATCTTTCCGGATGAGTGGGAGAAGTGACTGCGCGACGGCTGTGGGCGTCAATGTTCCGGCAAGATACGCCTTATGATAGTCGAGCACGGAGTAGAAGCGGTGTTTGATGTCCCCGGGAGGTTCGCGTAAGCCATCAGCGTTTGCAAAATTGGAAGTGACCTGTGGTGCGGCGGTGGATGCGATGGGTGTTACGGTCGGATCATGGCGTGCAGAGAAATCTCGCAGCTGCGGTATGGAGCGGAGGACATCGAAGCCAGCATTTGTCCATAGATAGTTCTGGAGTATACTGGAGGAGGCAATGCTGCTGTTGTTAGATAGTGACGTTCACTCGGGAGGTAAGTCTTACATAGACGCGCCAATAGAGAGTGGGAGGCCCCTCACGATGGGGTTGCTTGCGGCTTTCGGACTCTTGTATTCGACCTCCGTAGCCTTGGCTACAGGATAGCCTAAAGAATCGGGAGCGTTGCTCATGGTAGGAACAGGTTAGTAGAAGACTCTTATATGGCCCGTGAAGACGGTCTGGTTTCACTTTGATTGCGTGTCACGTAATTCGAAGAGCGGTAATACGGCACCCATATATCGTATTCATGCGCTAAGAACAGGGTACCGACGGGTACAAAAGACTATTTCGAAGGCTCGTGGCAGCACAATACAATCACAATACCACAATACCGCTCATCTATCCTAATTTCTTTAGACCTAACATGCTTAAGATTCCAAAATTAGCATGCTGCGTGAATCGTTCCAGTGGTGTGTTGGGATCTGGCTCTCATCAAGAAAGCATCCTCTTTGTTCAATCCGGCTCTTACTCAAGTAGCTACCATGAATTGACCGTGTAAGGTAACGCAACGAGCACGCTGCAGCTAGAAGTACACTGCAGGAGTCATGGAGACACGAGCGGGAGTTTATTTAGTCTTCTTCGGGGTACCATCCTTGGGAGAGATCTCGTCACCCATGCGGTTGTACTCGCGTGACAGACCCTCGGCTTGTTTCTTTAGATTCTCAATATCACGGTCTTTGGCTTCAAGCTCTTTCTTTAAGCGGCCAATCTCGCCGGCGTTACCGGCGTTGCCAAGTGCGGCAGAGTCCTTGCCCTTGCCCGTATTTTCGCCTTTGAAGCGCTTGTTTTCTTCCTCCAGACGAAGCTGGTCAAGAATCATGACGTAGGTACGGTTGAGGATAAGGGACAGAAAGAGGGTGAAACCGCAGAGGTACATGTTTCGCTGGGAGTAGAATTTGCGAGCCTGAACCTCCATGCGTTCAGAACCCACCACGGCAGCGCTAGATCATGTCAGCCAAAGGTTCGATATCATGCTGGGGCGAACAACGTACGCCCCACGAGAGTCTTTGCTGTACGCAGCGAGCTCCACCTGGACACGGTAGACGCGATTGACAGAGTCAATGAATAAGATGAGGATGAAGATGAATGTAATCTATAATCCGGTTAACTCTGCAACTCATGGACATTGGCAGACTACATACCTTCATTCCATATTGTAGTTTCGCTATAATTGGACTTTCCGATATGAAAGTAAAGAGCTTTCTGCGCCAGGTAAATGGTAGAGGGACGATCAACGACATGAAGACGACCATCTCAAACACCAAAAGGAGGAAGACCTAAGGACGACGCGTTAGCGATGGTTTCTCTGGTAATGTCGCTGTCTTGCCGAAGCACTTTTTCTCTCGACATAGACATTGAGATGAAGCCATTCTGTCTCATTTGGCTTCCTGGAGAGGGGTGCACTGACGAGGCTGTAGTAGAGCGTCATGATGGCTAGATATTGCGAGGCTATAGGTGTCGTGTGGAGGGTGTTGTGGGCGCCGTTCAAGGGAGATACAGCAACTAGATGTTTTACTGTTGCCTGGAGGGTTGATCAGGTTATGAAGTAAACAGGTGTTCAGACCGGGGGGTTTGTGAAGAGGAGGAGTTCCTGAGCAAGCAGGCCATGCGAGCTGTGCGAGAAATAATACGTCACCTCACTAGCCACACCCGTCGCGGCTACCGAAACGACTAGTCTATTTCCGGCATACCTCCAAAATACCTTCACATTACACTCCCGTGACTTCAACCATTGCATATATCATAGGACGGAAGCTGGAGAACTTGTCTCAGTATCACCAGCTAACAGTATGGAGCCATCAGTGGAAGATCTTGCAGTCCCACAGTCAATAATGACCACAGATTCTGTTACAACCAAGGCTGAAAAATTAGCACGGCATGACAATGGAGAAATGAACGACTACGAGGAGCCTCCAAGCAAAAGAGCCCGCACAGAAGGAACCAATGGAGCATCCGAAAATTTACAGACAGCACCTCAGCCAAGAGAGAGGGTCAGAGGGGTCGCCCCAGTGAAAGCAGAGTGAGACACACGTGGAAGTCGGGGACGTATATCAAATTATGCAATCGAACTAACAGTTGCAAAGATACATTCTTCCTGTCCCAGACAACAGGACGAAGCAGGAAAGGGCTGCCTTTGACGATGATGCTGCCGAAGCAGCACACCACGAGGGAGAAGGACGGCCTGGAAAGAAAGAAAAGAATAGAGGCCAAAATAAAGGCCGCGAATTTGGCAGCTCTAAGGATGCATTGCCTCTATGCGCTTCGGTTATGCTCCAGCCCGAATTTTCACCACTCGAATGCAGATTTGGTACTAAGTGCAAGTTTGAACACGACCTGCGAAGGTACTTGAAGGAAGGGAGGAGAGAAGACCTCAAAACGTTCAATGGGCAGTGCCCGATCTGGGATCTGAAGGGCCACTGCGAGATGGGATGGAAGTGCAGGTTTGTTGGTTCTCACTCCACAGAAAGGGAGGTTGATGGCAAGAAGGAGCTTATACTTCTCGACGATGACAAGCGGAAAGCCCAAGCTGCGGCAGCAGGAGATGCGAATGGTCAAGTCGGGGTGGTCAACGATGTGCATCTAGACAGGAAAAAGGAGCTCAGCAGGAAGAAGTTTCCGCTACCAAAGTCGGACAAGTACGTACAATGGTTGAATGAGAAAGACAAGGCGAAACAACGCCTCGAAGGTCTCAAGAAGGATGAAATCGACGAGACAATGGACAACCGCGCACAATTCGTCGATCCACCTCTACTCCCATCCGAGAAGCGTCGCATCTACTATGGTCCCGAAACTCCTATTCTCGCACCACTCACCACCACCGGCAACTTACCCTTCCGCCGGCTTTGCGTCGGATTCGGCGCCCAAGTAACATGGTCCGAAATGGCCCTCGGTCTGCCCCTGATCACTGGTCACAAAGGCGAATGGGCGCTCATGAAAGCCCACGAATCTGAGACCCTTCCACCCGCATTCACTCCCGGAAGTCCTATCATACGCGGCTACTCCAACGAGAACGACCTCAAGTTCGGAGCTCAAATCGCCGCAAACAAACCCTGGCTCGCACTCAAAACTGCCGAAACGCTCAGTAACCTCTGTACCCACCTCCGGGCTATCGACCTGAACTGCGGCTGTCCCATCGATCTCGTATGCAATGACGGCGCCGGCTCTGCGCTTCTCGACCACCACGCAAAGCTCGAGAAGATGCTACGCGGCATGAACACAGTCTCCGGACCTATTCCTATCACTGTAAAGATTCGCATGGGCACAACAAACTCTCACCCGACCGCCGAGAAACTTGTCGCGAGACTGATTAACGGTGGCGCAGAAGAATCAAGTCCTTGCGGCGTGGCAGCCATCACGCTGCATGGCCGGTCGCGCCAGCAGCGATACTCACGGGCTGCGGACTGGAGCTACATCTCATCTTGCGCAGCACTCATCAAACGCACAAAGGAAACCCAGGACGCCCTTGTCGACACGACGGCCGAGCCCGACGCACGCTTCGCCGCGCCGGACGGCAAGGTGTACTTCATCGGCAACGGCGACGTCTACTCGCACGCCGACTACAACGCACACCTCAACGATGCAAACGTCGACAGCGTGATGGTGGCGCGTGGCGCGCTCATAAAGCCGTGGATCTTCGAGGAGATCGCGTCGGGGCAGTACCTCGACAAGTCTGCGACGGAGCGGCTCTCGTACATTGAGACATTCGTCAAGCACGGACTCGAGGCATGGGGCTCGGACGAGATGGGTGTGGGCACGACGCGGCGGTTCCTGCTGGAATGGCTGAGCTTTGCGTGCCGGTATGTACCGATCGGGCTCTTGGAGCATTTACCGCCAAACATCCAGGACCGGCCGCCGAGGTACAGGGGCCGCAATGAGCTGGAGACACTGTTGAGCAGTGACAACTACAGAGACTGGATCAAGATCAGGTACGTTGGACATCATCGCGGACTGGGGGGGCCGGGAGTGTGCTAATTATGGTGACAGTGAGATGTTTCTGGGCCCAGCGCATCCAAACTTCCGGTTTGAGCCGAAGCACAAGTCGAACAGCTATGAGATTGAAGCGGAGGGTTGAGTCGTGATCGAGCGAAAACACTGTGTACGATGGAAGGATATCTAGTCACGAACACGTCAAGACATGTCAACCAAGGGAGGAATACCAAACACCAAGACCAAGACCAAGCCTTGTTCCCAAAATCCACAACATCACAATCACATATAGAAGGACCAGCCAGCTCCAGGTTCCACAAATTCAAACCATTAAAACCCCTCAACTCACCCATCTCTGCTGCCCTCCCATCACTGCGCCCCCTCCTCCCTTCCACAACTCTGAAACACACACCCTCATCACGGGAACCCTCACCCCCCCTGCTCTCCCATCCCACGTCCCACCAACCAAGCATCGGCCATCGGTCATCCCAAGCCCTCTATCCCTCACTCATCCCACAGTTCTCCCAGTAGAACGGGCAGAAGGAAAGGCAGACAGGCAGGCCGTGCCCTCTATGCCATCACGTTTTATAACTAATCACAACGTGGGCAGACACGACGAGGAGATGCAAAAAATAAATACAGCTGCACGGATGGTAAGAGTTGCGATCATGCACACACGCGGTAACGGTTCGTTTGACGGTGGTGGCTACGCTGCGAGAGAGACAGAGCAGATGGCCAGCAGGGTACTTACTTATAAGAAAGTATCGCAAACAAAGGAGACATGCAGTCGAGAGTAGCACTGATGGATTGATTGATTGATTACTAGGTGTCAATGTTGTATACATACATACATAGCTACGTCCGTCCATTCATGGTAAATTACTACCACGAACGGGCACACAATGCATTACACACCACACCGCACCATTACCACACCAGTAACTACCACACCAACGCCAGTACCATAGAGATAGATATAAATAGATAAAACAAAACAAAACAAAACCAAACATCCATAATCACATAGTCCCCTTCTTTCCTTTTGCACGTTAACAACGTTTGCAACGTGCGCAACGATGCTCCAAAGTCTCACCACTATCCATCCCCTCTTCCAACCCGGGCCATGGTACTTTTTTCTATTTTGTTTTGTTCGATGTTGTTACTGTCAAGGTTCCTCCTTCCACCACATGGAACCTAGGATGTCATTGCTCCAATCACAGCGCATGAGCGACAACGGGCGGATGAGCCGGGGATGCACGGGATGTCTGAAGAAGGAAATCCGGTGGGTGCACCGGATGTGGAATAGCGGGGGTTTGGGGGTGGGGAGGCAGCCCTACGACCGGGACCTGTCTGTTGAGAGACTCCTCCAGACCGCTACTATCGTTTGCATCTCTACAACAACAATAACCTCGAGGACAACTCTCAGCTTGAAGAATTTAAATCTTTGCTTGAACCTCATACGGTTATGAGCGTGCTCTGTGCACTTTTTTACCTTTATAGTTTTGCTTACTGTTCGATCCTACGCGCGCAAGAGAGACGTAGATTCACGAGGAGTGTGACAAAGGCTGCAGACGGGGCATGCAATGTGTATTGGGAGGGGAGAGACGGGATTCGATCCGATTCATGTGATATGTGCGGTGCGAAAGGTAGAATACGAGGCAGGGTGCGACATCGGGCGAGATCTGTCTTGGCCAAAACAAAGCAAGGAAAAAAAGAAGGGCGATCGATTCGGATGGTTCGAGGCGAGAGCCCAAGGCGATGCTGTTCATCGGAGAGGATTGATAGGTACCTTAGTTAGCAGGTGTTACGATCCTCTGGGTGTGAGAGTGTGGTAATGCATGTGGTGGTGGTGATGATGATGATGATGGATCCCGGCAAGTGCGTGCGTAGGTCGCCGCCGCTCGGCAGCGGACTCAGGGACTGGACAGGCAGGAGCGCTGCGGTGTCATGCTGGGAAATGTCAGTATTGATGGAATCCCAGTACTGGCCTTGTTATTATAACGATCATCAGGATCATGATAATCATCGTAATATCAGCGTCTAAGACGAGACGACGACTGTTCACTGTGTTCAGCTGGATCTGGAGTGCAGTGTGCAGACGACATGTGAAGGCGTTCGGCTGAAGGCATTCGGCTGCATCCGGCAGGCTCAGCCGATCCCGAACAGTTGACAGATGCTCGCCCATTTGCCGTCCCCCTGAGCTGGCGGCCTTCCTGGCGAAGATGGCTGACCCTTTTGCGGTAAACACGGCGACAAGCAGTGACGGTTGACGGGGTCTAGAGCTAGGACATGCTCGGTTGGCTAGAACAATTCGGTCGAGTAGCAGCATCTGTCACCCAGTCCGTGGTTTCAATGTATGCTAATGCTACTGTTCGTCCGGAAATAGCCTCATACTCGTCTGGTCTGGTCATGGTCTATACACCATTGGTTTAGGGAGATATGGAGGACGTGTCTCGGATGGGGCATGGTTAGTCTAGTTATGTAACGATTATCCTTCGAGAGCGCGTGCTTCGTGGACTCGTGGACGTGTGGTCTGTGTACTGTGGACTGTGTGGACTGTGGCGCTCAGACTGGTGCAATATATGATGCAGCAAGTCGAGTGAATTCAGCTGAGGCCGTGCGATGTTACTGAGTGCATACTTGTCGTGAATATGGTAGGCAGTAGAGTAGTGGGTGGTAGGCAATATCGTGGTTCTGAACAGATTGAATAATCGCATGATACCACGCAGACGGAATGCAGGCCAAACGGACAAAGGCGCTTCTCGGTCAATTGGAAGCGGCTGCTGGACAAGTGTCCGTCTCGGTGACGTCCACTTCACGGTAACGTCAACGTCAACACGTCAACGTCCGGACATCAGCCGTGGTTATAGCCACGATGGCAGGGAAATGATCTACGATCCGCACCACTAACTGACATCAGGCGAGTTAATAGACGAGACGAATAATTGCATCAGCGTGATGATGATAGACGGTCTTGCTTCCCAAGTTCGCTATATCAGATGTCAGTCAGACGGGGATGGATGGGGGTGATGGGGCAGTCGGGGGAGGTCTAAGCTTGTTCCAGAAAGCCCCTAGAAGCGCTACTATGTCCAATCCTAGTGGGTCGTTAGGCAGATTCCACATCATCGTGTGTTGTTGTGCGTGCGTGTGTGCGTGTGTGTGCGTGCGTGCACGGAGAGAGACAGACGGAGACGGCTCCTGTGCTATTCTGTAGAGATTGACCTGTTGTTCATTACTCGAGCACCCCCTTGCATGGTGTCGCACCTTCGCCGTTGTTGGCTTCACGAAGCCACGTGAGGAGATGAGGATGAGGTTGTCAGTTGAGAACAACACACGCACACGCTAGGCCGGATCTCCGCTGCAGAACTGGGGTGCAGCCAGCAGCGATGGCACTCAACACCATAGAGGAGGGTTAATCATGCCACTCAATAGTAGCAGTAATAGTACATAGCATATGATAATAGAACAGAAGTAATATGTAAATACTGGTAGAACGCAGTAAGACTACACATCTTTCTCTCTCCCTCTCTCTCGCGTGGTGACGGCTTAGGTCGGCATCCTGCTGGGTGGGGGATCCTAAGCTGCATCGCCGCAGTAGCCTCGACGCGAACCGGGCCTCTCAACTTTAACCCACTATAGCGACAGGCAGCGGCGGAGATATTAGGTAGAAGTGTAGGTATAGGTGGTAGATGGTATGTAGTATGTGGTAATTAGGAGGTCAGTAAGCATGGTAGGTAGTAGTATAGTAAATGTAGCGGTGACGGAGCAGCCAACAAGCCAAAAAGCCAGCCAGCCAGCCAGCAAGGGGATGGATGCCAATGTAGTGCGCGCACTCAACTTCATGGATGGATGTGAAATGTGTCGTCAGGTATTAATGAGTAATTAGTAGCTTACAGTAGATGCTTCAACATGAGATTAGACAGTGGCAGCGAAGTGAATGTCGTCGTCAAGCCTCAATGCTCGCACGGCCAGACAGACCCCCTCATCGTTCGTCGCTGTCGTCGTCCCTTCTCCGCCATACAGCTTCTGCTTCATACTACCCATCCATCTCATCCATACCATCCATGCCCATACATCCCTCCCCACCTAAACCCGCCAAGTGGTTAATAACTTTGATACCCCGGACCACTTTTTACTCTTAATATTGCTGTTACATCTTCTACTTCAACAATCTTCCATTGCTACAGCTGTTCACTATTATTACTCACGCGTTCAACAATCGAATCACTTGCTTTCTGTCGAGTCTTGTTGTCGGTAACGAGGGCGCTGCCTTACACACGCTACAAGCAAATCCTCATCATCAACATACACTCACTCTATCCCTCCCACCATTACTCACTCGCTCTCCCACCCTTTCTCTCTCTCTGCAGCTCTCACTGGATTGGAGCGCATATCGCACTGCACCCTACATCACTAGAGTCGACCAACGAGTCAACCACCACCACCACCCGCCTGATCTTCTGTCCAATCATCACGACGAGTCTGTTACCCGAAATCGACTGCAGGCCTGGTCTCCGAATACTATAATATACCCTACTTCGCCTTCGCCTTCGCTCTCACCGCCACCGTCCATAATACTTTTCTGCCATCCTCGACGCTCTGCTGCCTCTCCAATTCTTTTGGCTTCACGTTGCAGAACGTACTGCCCGTTACCCGACGCTCGCCAAGCTACTTCCGCAACGACTATAGTACCTAGTCTAACAACCAACGAACCATACCGCTACCGCTTACACCATCTCCATACAGTCCCCACAACGTCCACGACTGTGATCGCCCCATTAGCCGGCCTAAACATCTGTCAACCACTCTCCGCCGCTCTCGTCCAATCCACCTTGCCTTTCCTCTCCAGATAATTCTCACCACCGCGAAACTGGATTCCTCAACCGCCTCCACGCCTCCCCTCTCCTACTCGCCCATCCAAAGTGACAGGGAACGCGAGTCGACCGCCGAGAGTACGCCAATCACAACTCCTGTCACTACCTCCCTCGATCATACATTCTTCGCTCGACAGCGTCGTGATAAAGACCTCTACTTCAGCTGGCATCGCAAGAGCGCAAACGACACAGATCCCACAGACTCGTCTGGGAGTGACTTGTTGTTCGAGGACGCAGGCGACTGCAGCTTCCCGCTGTTTCCTGAGTCTCCACCATCCGCCTCGTGCTTCCCCGCCGCCGCCACAATGGCTACTCAGGTTTCGCCCATTGACATCAACACCCCTCCCAGATACAATTCAGCAAGCCCTCGGAACCAAACCTCCAATCTGACCTCTGCTTTGCAACAAGCGAGCGCGCACGGCAACCAACAAGTACAGGACTCGATACTCGGTCCAGACGAGCCACGGGTCTCCATCTCGGACCCGTCCGGTCGCAACGAGTCCATAAGTCATGCATTTGGCTCTTATTATGGCTCAGGTGCGCGCCCAATTTCCACAAAGGATCGCCCTCGTCGTGAGAGCAACACTGGCGCTGGAAGCTACCTCGGCATGAGCTGGGGAGGTATGTCTGTGGGAAGCTGGATCAACAACGAGTAAGAGACAAAGACTTGTGTCGCAGAAGCAGGAATTAACGCTGACGCTCTCATAGTATAGCCATGCAGGGCACGTCGCCAGCCATGCAGTCACCTTCCTTCCACTCTTCTTCGTACCTGCCAAAAATGGAGGCAAATTTTATGAAAGATTTCACATGCTGCGGCCTGACACTTGACTCACTACATGAACTCCTTCAACATTTTGAAGAGGCACATGCCCAAGCACCCGGTCAAAATTTACCTAGAACGTCAACCAGTGGTCATAGCGGCCTCCCACAAAAGCCGGGTGCTATGCCTGCTTCGTCAAGTCGTGCAACACAAGCGGATCCTGCTGCATTCACCCAGCATGGCTTTCAGACTACTCCACGCCCACAGCCCACACAGTACAACATTGCACGGTCCCAGCGACTGGGATCAGATGGTTTCAGCAAAACGAACCTGTCTACCGTGCATGACATGGACAATGTGGAGGACATGGAGATGGATGATGTGGGCGTGATGCCGTCAATTGATGAGCAGCACCACTTTGACATGCAGCAGCAACAACACTTCAGCAATCTTCCCCAACTGAATGTGAACCTTGCGAACTTGCAGAATCAAGGTCTTCGAAATTCGAACCCCAATACCCCTCTTGCTACAGCTTCGCCCTTCGGACTTCAACACAACCCCACTGTCTCTTCTGTCAACACGCCTACACTTAGCACAGCACCACTACAACAGCAAAGTAGGACACCAGACTCATCTACACCGGGTACTCCTGCAGAATTTGACCCAGATTACACCATGGGCTTACCAGGAGGACTTCCGATGAATAACCAGATGAACGGTATGAATGGACTAAACGGAATGAATGGCATGAACGGAGACCTAAATTTCAACATGAATTTTGGCACTGGAATGGGGGGAGCCTTCGATGGTACAATAGACCAGCCAGCCAAGCGCCTCTTCAGCAAAAATGGATCCGGCGTCACCCAGGCACAGCTAGCGATGGCAATTCGTTCCGCACAGGGAGCTGGCGACGTGCAGCTACAGAATCAGCTTCTTGCAAAGATGCAAGGTCTGCAACAGCAGGAAGAGGTCAAGCCTTTCAGATGTCCTGTAATAGGATGTGAAAAAGCATACAAGAACCAAAATGGTTTGAAATACCACAAGACGGTCAGTTTGTACAGCCAAGCTATGTTGTGCATATCCCGCTAACACTTCTTCCAGCATGGTCACCAAAATCAGAAACTCAAGGAGAATGATAACGGAACCTTCTCTATCGTCGATCCGGTTACAAGCGTTCCTTACCCTGGCAGCATGGGCATGGAAAAAGAGAAGCCTTATCGCTGTGACTACTGCGGGAAGCGCTACAAGAACCTGAACGGCCTCAAGTACCACAGACAACACTCAGCAAATTGTAACCCCGATCTCGTCAACCAACTTGGCCCGCTCAATGGCCTTCAAAATATTCAAGGTCTCAACGTCAACGTTGCTGGTGCAGGCCTAAGCGGCATCGAAGGTAGCATGTTCTGAGTATCGAAACCACAGCGTGTTCTTTCCTTTTCACTTGCTTTTCATCTACTGCCAGATATCTGTCAGAGTCTTTTGTCGAATACCCAGCTTCAACCTTTTACACACGCTAAGGCCACTAATACGCTGTCACGGCCGCACATGATGAACCGATAGACTATGCCTCTCATTTGTTCATATACCGGCTGGCGGCACATCCTTCGGCATCATCATATCACATTTCAGGCGTTTTTAAAATACCACCCAACCAAAAGTTTGTTGATTTGTTGTTTGTTTTTCCGGAGTATTTTTCACTTGTCAATGTCGTCCCAACTCACTGCGTATACTGTCAGAAACGGGGTTTAAGCATTCCCGCTTTTTTTGTAATTTCTTGTGGATCAATTTCGCCCCTGTTTTTCGGGTCTCCCTACCCAACGGCAATGCTGATGTGTCTATGTGCACATTGGTTGCTCGCTGCTCTTGCAGTTCTCGTTATTCTCCATCCTCCTTATTTGGGTAAAAAAAGATTTACAAAAAGGGAGGCGAATTTCGGGAAATTTTGAAAAGAGAAATGGCGAGCATGTGCATTATGGGCGACTTTGGGTTGTTTTGGGGCACGCGCATGGGCGGAGCGTAATGTAGGTGGTACCTCTTGAAAAGCGTACCTAACCTAACCTACCTTTGGATTTTTGGTTGGGGATGAAGATGAAGGAGAAGAGAGCGGGTGGGTGGGCGTGATGGGAAAGTTCTATAGATCGATCTCTCTGGCAGTTTAGCGAGTCTATATAAAGCAAGCACATGAGACTGTGTAGACTTCTTTCTGTTTTAGCTTAGCTTGCTTAGCTTTGAGCCATACATATACGAAGGAGGCTACTATTTATTTATTACCTCTTGAAAAACTTTCTGGCTGCCGCTGGTTTAACTTGACTTTTTGCAGTTTTTTTTTGGAGGGGGGGGGCAGCAAAGGATCGGTCGGACATGAAAATATGATTCCGTTTTATCGATTCATTCTTTGGGGAGGGGTGATGTTCCCAACTACTACTAAAAACCCACGATGCGCTCGCTCTGCGCTCGTCAACAATGGTATTGAATTTTCCCGTCATGTTCTCGAAACAACCCCAAAAAAACCCCTTCTCAATGCCCAATCCCACCCGCTGCCCAATCCATGAAATTCGGGTCATCGCGGTCTGGAAACATGCCTCTGTCCTGCTGCTGCTGCTGCCCGCCAACAACTCCACCGTCTGCACCGGCCCCACCACCAACACCACCAACACCACCACCATTCATTGCATGATCCCCTCCGCCCTGTGCATGCTGCTGCTGCTGTTGCTGTTGGTGTCCGTCCTGATGATGGCCCCCCTGTTCCATGCCCTGCGCCTGCCTTCTATTCCGCCAATATACCAGGGCCCCCAGCGCCATAACGACACTCATGATGAGCAAGGTATCGAGGATGCCGTCGTCGAGGTCATCGTAATATTCGCCTTCGCCACCAGGCATGCCGTCGGTCGCAGGGGCGTCCCAGTCATCGACCTCATTCTCGTAGGCGGCGTCGCCGCCGTCATACCACGCGTCGGTTGCGTCGAGGAAGTTCTGGAGCCATTCGGAAAAGGAGACTTCTTTTTGGGTTTCTGGAGTACAAGGTCAGATTGGGTTAAAATACTTTGGGGATGGCAAGAAGATTAGAGGGAATGGGGGCTAAGGAGAATAGGTGTAGAGGTATAAGGAGGCGTACCTGGCTCATTCTGGATGGATTTGATGCGGCCATCAGTAATATCATTCCACCAGCTGCGCAGACGCAGTTTATAGAGGGCGAGTGTGACGGGGAGGTATGCTTCGCGGGGATTTGTTTCAAGTGCTAGATCGTAGTAGCGCTTTGCAAGGTGGAAGTCCTGCTCGACGCCGATACCATTCTCGTGCATCCAGCCGAGATTCCACATCGCTTGCGCGCACTGCATTGTCTCGGCGGCAGTCTGGTAGCACGTCGCTGCTTTCTCGCGGTCGAGGGGAGTGCCGCGGCCCCCGAGGTAGTAGTCGCCCATCTTGACCATGGAGTCGATGTTTAGTTGCTTTGCGGACCGGGTCCAGTAGATCAGGGCCAGGCCGTCGTCAGTGAGATTCGTTGCTTTCTTCTTAGCCCAGGAGAGGGTATCTTCCCAGGAGCGACAATGCTGAGCACGGTCAAGAAGGTAGGCAACATTGGCCTGCGCGGACTCAAAGCCTTGTTCTGCTGCCATCATATAGCCTACGAGAGCCGTCTGGAGATCTCCTACTTCGTATGCTTCGTTGGCTTCTTCAAATGATGAATGAATCGACTCTGCTTTCTCCGCTACAATCTTGTAATACACGGCAGCCATCCCGCAATTCTTGTCACGACCAACGCCTTGAAGTGATAGATCACCCAAGTAGTAGAAGGCTTCGATATGGCCATTTCTAGCGGCAAGTTCGAAATACTTCGATGCTGTGACGACATCTCCCTGATCAAGAAATAGAGCTCCAAGCTTGACCTGGGCTGATGCGAGGTCTTGGTCCGCTGCCGGAAGGAAATACTCGGCAGCTTTGACTGCGTCCTGGGGAACTTCCCAGCCATGAAGATACATCAGCCCCATGTGATATTGAGACAGTGCATCTCCATTGGAGACCCCACGCTTGAACCATGTCTGGGCAATGTCAAATCTTTGCTCAACTCCTTCGCCACGCATATACATCCGCCCAATGTAGCCAGCTGCCTTAGACGCAAGTTTCTCGGCTTGTGGAGACACATCACCAACCAATTTCCCATCTTTTTGCCATAGGAGCCGAGCTACACTGTAGAAGTATTGTTTGGCCATTCGATAATCAGGCTTGAGGCCGCGGGCACCGTCGTAGTACGTCTTCGCTAGATTGAACGTTGCTCTAGCATCTCCGGTTTTATGCATCAGCTCGATATAGTCTAGGACATCCTCAAGGGCAGCATATGCGTCTGAATTTGGTCCTCCTTGTCTAGCGTTTGGTCCGGAGCTGCTAACACTGGCGCCTTCACCATAGACGCCACCTTCCTCATCTGCGATGCGAAATGAATCTTTGTACAATACATGACCCCCTGGTGGCCCTGATCGCAAGTATTCAATTGCTTTGTCGGCCACCTTCTGGTAGTAGTATACAGCTGTATCGCAGTTCCTCGGGGTTGAAATGCCACTGTGGTGGCGAAATGCAACAGTCATTTCTGAGCGAATGTCACCCCCTTCTGCTGCAAATGTATGGTACAGTAGAGCTCGGGCCTGATCTGATTTCACCGCACCTCCTATTCCTGTAGCGTAGATGAAACCCAGCATGTGCTGAGCAGTGCTATTCTCATACTCAAAGGCCAGCTCTTGATATCTCCGGAACGCTTCTGTATAGTTTCGAGGATATGAATAGTTTCCGTGGAAATTCATCTCGGCCAGGAGGAAAATTGCATCGGGATTCTTCATTTCTGCCGACTTTTCGAGTAACTTCACCGCGTTGGTAAGGGGTCTGCTCAGCTTCTTCTGAGGTTGCGACGTAACGCCATCTTGTCCGGGCGGAGTGTTCATGAAAAGGAAGACGAAAAGCTGCTTTGCATAGTGCCATGTCAAGTCTATGGGGCCCGACAGCCTGGGTGAATTAGACGGCTTTTTTGCTGACGACTTGATCTTGCGAAGGATGTCGGTTGCCTCTGCGAAAGCAGGTGCGCCTAATTCATGTCAAAACCCATCGAATCTCAATGAATAGTCTATGCAGACTCAATTGAGCCTACCAGGATATATTTCACTCTCTTGTGTTGTTTGCATATCTGGGTCGAGGTTCCTCGATGTCGACTTGAGGTTGCCAAGAGGCTGCTGACTCCTTCTCGTATCATCTGCATGTTGTTGCGCGTAGATCAATGAAGAAAATAAGATAACTGCCCTTCCAAAGTTAGATACAGCCTTGGTGGAACATCCACTCCAAAAGTCTAGCTTACCAAGGAAGAGCGGCAGAAGCCGCCGAGGTTGCAACTTCATAATCGCGTAAAGTTAGATATTGGAGAGGTCGTGAGCTTCATATCGCAGCCGAGTCGCTGGATTCAGCAGCACGTGAGCGGAGTAGCGAAGCCTGCGGCAAGTGAAAGGGACAGATGGCGTTGTTGAACTACTGAAGGAAGCTGAAGATAAAGCCACCTTGAAGTCACCGAGCTTGCATGCGCATAGACGCGTGCTATAGACGCGCGCTAGAGCTAAGCGCGTGTGGCGTGCCCCTCACTCATGCAGTTATGGTTTTTCTGGCCTGAGGCTGCATGACCTGTGATTTGTATCAATCCATCTCCATATTTGTCAATGACTCGCCCTCTTCCAACAACATGAGTTTTGTACGACTTCGTTTCATTGCATTCCGCGGCATAGAGGCTACTTAGACGGTTTACACCTAGTGCGACCACGTATTGCATAAATCTAGTCTGCTCGGCTTTTCGTTCGCCTTCTGAAATTGGCACTCTGCGGCCATACAACTTTCGATTCATTCTTCCCTAACCTAGCTATGCTTCCTGGCGATGACAGTTCTGCAACGGTGACAGAACAGTCTTCCCTGCTACACCAATCGAGACCATCATCCAGATCCAGTACCGGTACAATTGCGAATGGCCAAGATGCGGGAGGAGCGAGCTTCCAAGATCCTCAGGTTGAGAAAATTACAAGCATGACTGCGACTGAATCTGTCATAGTTTGTATCTCTATTGGAGTCTTGATGTTCCTTCTAACGTCGAATATGTCGATGATCACCACCATTCAATCCGCGATAGCTACTGATCTCGACGCGTTTGAGGAAGCTGAGTGGTTTACAACTGCATATATGGTGACTATGTCTGTTATATCACCTTTGATGGGCCGATTAAGCCAGACGTTTTCTCCGCGCATTTGCATGGTCGCAGCAAGTGTATTAATGGGAGTCGGATCTATCATTACTGGGGCATCGTCAACAGCCCGTGTATTCCTTTTCGGCAGGGCAATTACTGGTCTCGGCGCTGGAGGAACAATGACTGGCGCCACGATTATCATCATTCACCTGGCTCCTGTAGCTACTAGAGGCGTATGGCTGGGAGCGGCTGCGTCAGTTATGACGGTCGGTCTCTCCTTGGGAGCTGTTATCGCTGGCGGACTAGAACCATATGTTGGATGGGTATGTAAATGTACCAACTTGGAAAGCGATGAGCTTCGTACTAAGCCATGATAGAATTACCTTTTCGGGATGCAGGCACCAATAAGTTTTGTTCCCGGTCTTTGTCTATTTTTCTTTTTGCCCACTCACACAGGCCTCAACCACAAAAGAGTAGCTTTGAAGCGCCGCCTGCAAAACATAGATTACCTAGGCGCTATAACATTGGTTAGTTGCCAATTGCGGGCATATAGTACCAACTGACCATTGCACTCAGGCTGTTGGGATCACCATGTTCTTGATCGGCGTATCAGGACGAAGCATTCTGCTCGTGCCAACATTGTCGTCATTACCTGCTTTCATGATATTCGTGTTCGTAGAACGCTTCTTCGCCGTTGAGCCCATTATACCTCTCAGTGTACTGAAGTCTCGAGGTGCACTTCTGACGAGCCTCGCTACCCTCGGTTTCATGATGTCACGCTGGGCAATCTTGTTCTACACGCCTGTATACGCGATCGCTGTGCGTAACAGATCACCCGCCGTGGCTGGCTTGATCCTGATACCGACCAACGCTGGCTTCGGGCTTGGAGGACTGCTATCAGGATGGTTTCACATTCGGCGCGAGGGCAGTTTCTATATGTGAGTTAGGGACGCAGGCCACGTATCTGGGCTGCTGACTCACAATCGCAGACCTTCACTCGTCAGCATGGCGATTTTTCCGGCCACCATGCTTGCTATTGCACTCATCTCCACTCCTACCTCCCCCAATGCTCTATATGTAGCCTTCCTGTTTTTGAACGG
Source organism: Pseudovirgaria hyperparasitica (assembly GCF_010093815.1). Taxonomy (NCBI): domain Eukaryota; kingdom Fungi; phylum Ascomycota; class Dothideomycetes; order Acrospermales; family Acrospermaceae; genus Pseudovirgaria; species Pseudovirgaria hyperparasitica. The sequence goes on from NW_022985555.1 coordinate 968,926, forward strand.
CCTGGCCACAGGCTGCGTAGTGAATTACACGCTTGTCCATGTGCTTCACCTTCTTCCCAAAGAGGTACATCCAATCATGATGTCACTCGTGGCAACTTTCCGTGGGCTTGCAGGCTCATTTGGCAGTGCTGTTGGTGGTGGTCTATTCCTGCGGATACTTGCATCTTCTTTAGATGATGGTTTCAAGAAACATGGTATCTCTGGTCGAGAGGATCTAATCAAACGCCTCCTTGGGAGTCCCGCAACAGTACAGCAGCTTGTGGGGAAAGAGCGGCAGATCGCATTAGCCAGTTATGTCGTCGGTCTTCGAGGACTCTTCCTTGCTGGCGTTGGATTGAGTGCCGTTATGGTATTCTTGCAGGCGGGGACAGGTTGGACAGGGTATCACGAGAAAAACCAGCTCCTGACTCGATCAGACATCGATGGCGACGAGATACATGTTGAGGAATCCCTTCTCGGGACATCGTAAGTGTAAGCACTATACCTCAATCTTGCGAGCATATTTAGCGACGTATAACAGATTGTGGTCAAAATATAGACAAAAATGTGGCCAATTCTGTCGGGCCTGTTGCTCGTTTCGGCAAATTCGCATCATCCGAGCATTTTCTCTACTTACAGGGTAATAACGAGCTTAGCATCAAAGTCTATAACGTTGAATGTAAGAGCCTACTGCGCTTGAGCATACACCAGGGAAGGTAGGTAAGGATATCCATGTGTGACTTTTTTGGTTAGGGCATACGGTTCTCGCGGCGTAGATACTGATCCCGCTCCGTAACACTGGTATCCAAGTAAAGCTTCCGCTGGTCCAAAACAAGATCACCACTGTTAAGTAAGAGAGCTTCGCTTCGACTATCACCGACAAGTAACGATTTCAACAGCCCTAAGCTCATCACGATCCGCTGCCTTACCCTACGACTGCCGCAGATAACATCCTACTCGCCGAACCGGCTCCCGAAAGATTTTGAAGCACGAAATTATGTACACATTCCGCCGTACAGTTCAACAGCTGGGCTCTACGCCGGCTTGAGTCCCATCGCACTTAGTCAGAATCTGACCATGAATGGCGAGGGTTTGCAGATATCATGACCCTATTTGCTTGAGTGTTCTCTGGTCTTTGATGGAGGACCGATAGGAGGGCATATACACCTCATAGTTACTAACGAAAATGGTTTCACCTGAGCCCTGCTTTGGCTGTTGAAACATTTGAGGCTAGTCATGGAAGAGATCAATTCTAATCAGTCCTATAGTCTGAACATCTTCGTGAGCCCCAATGCCACCTTTTACTCAAAGGAGCGTTATTGAAGTACGCGAGAGTCAATTTAGACATGGAAGGCTGACATATTAACTACATAAAGGCGTTGGGACAAACCAATCGGAAGATGGAATTATTGAAATGACTCGTAAGTATTCTGGTGCGCGTATGGTGCACATCCAACTCAATTTTCGTTTCCAGTCACTACGCCGCAATTGCTGGGTATGTGCAAGGAGCTTAGTGCATGCCGACCATTTCAAATCGATTATTCGCCAATCATTGCCCTTTGTCAAGTCGAAGATCGCTCACATCACAGATAGGTACCGTACCGCCTCCTAGGCGCGTTGGTGCCTCCCCTGCACTACATCTGAACTTATGGCCACGGCAGATGCCAACTATCATCATATCACACAGATTTATTCATGGTATGGTAGGGATGCCCTAACGAAGATGGTCCGCATTCGATGTTTTCGCTCTCTATATGTTAACTACTCTTCTCGTCCTGAAGATGTGTTCAAAGGCCTCGACTGGACCCATATCAATCCCGCTTGATGGCTACCAGAGCCTGAATTCTCTAAGGACACGTGTAAAGGACAAACACACAAATCCATGGCTCTCACAGAAGAAGATGAGGCCAAAGAGGTCAGATGCTCATCACCGACAAGGCATGCAAAACGTAGTCCCAAACGACTAACGTACGTTATATCAATGTCGTCTCATGTTTGGTAATAAAGCTAACATATATTTCAGCTGTGTTCCATGCAGAGAACGAAAGGTCCGCTGCGATAGAGCATTCCCAAAATGCGGGCGATGCTCACACCTAGGTCACAATGGTGTGTATCGTCCAAGATCTAGCAATCGAGCAAACCAGGTTGCTTTGATCAGCCAACTGCAGGAGCGCATGTCCCAGGCAGAAGCACGACTTGCTTTGCGAGCATATGGAGCATCTTTCGGCTCTGATCATGCACACAATGCCTCAGTCACTGGTATCTTTATGGAGCCCACTGTCCAATGTTATCCTCAGCACAGTGTACCGATCGAAAGACAACACAGCGGCCCACCATTTGTTTCCACAGATATATATCCCATACCGAGCAGTTCCAGCACTACAGACTCCGCCATTTATTCAGATCTAAAGTCGACGGCTTTTAGACTTGGGGATTTTGAGCAAGCGTTCGTCCAACCAGCCTTGCCTCCAGTTTCGAGTTCCGAGGTGGTCGTTGCACCACATGACACATATCGCAGCCAATGGTCAAATCTGTCACCATCGTTCCATTCAAGAAGTTCATCTGAGGCTTCAGACATTTCGATTACTTCCGAAGACCTCGTTGCTCTTCATCAAATATTCTTCGAAAGTCTAGAAGCATCATTTCCAATCATATCGCGAAACCGGTTCTATTGCGAGATTCGGAATTCACCCGCGGATCCATCCATTCAAGCACTGAGCTATGCTATTGCCCTCATGACCATATCAGTGACTGGAACGCAGCTGTACCCTGAGAAAGGCTTCTACCTACGAGCTCGTCGCCTCCTAGATGAAAGTGAAATCTATGGCGATGGGAGATCACTGGCAAACTTGAATATCTTACAAACTTTGATCATTCTACTACGCTACGAGATTGGTAGCCAGCGTAATGCCAGTTCGTGTCTGACTGCGGCTCGAGCGACTCAGTTAGTCAAGATGATGCGTCTATCACAAATTGATTCTCGAGAGTTGTTGTCAGGATACAAAGCTCGGTATCCTGATGTGTCGCTACCCCTAGCGAATGACCCAATAGAGCTTGAAGAGAGACGCCGTTGCTTCTGGGCGCTCTACGTAATGGAGGGCTATCGTAATATCATCAACGGAGATACTGACAAGATCTTGGACGAATCTACGGTAAGCCTCCCGACCACGTCACTCTTATCATACTAATCCCACACCTAGCCTCTAGTATGCCTTCCCTCTCCCGGTGCTCTCGACAGCTCATTCATCCCTATCCAAATGCCCTATCTCCACGACGCCCCTTCAAATCTTACCCCGTCCGCCCTTTCTCACTTCACCGCAACGATTCTCACCACCCACCTCACCCTTCGAATTCTCACCCACGCCTCTCAACCTCCAAGTACCTTCTGGTGGAACCACCACCACGACCTCGTCGCCCGCTTCAACTCCATCGGCGCCCTCCTTCACAATCACTCCGACGTCGACGCTCCATACGCCGACCAAACCACTCTCGAACTTCACCTGATCCTCTCCACGCTCGACTCCCACCTGCACGCCGTCGCTCTAGCTGCAAGCGCGCTGACAGAAATCGCCGCCGTCGTCAGCGAGGAAAGCAGGCGGCGCCTCGGCGACAGTGCGTTACGGATGGCGAGTGTTGTGCGTGCGAAGTGGTGCCATCGCCTGGATTTGCGGGCGGATCTGCAGCAGGATAGTACTCGCCAGGGCTCGCAATCGCAAGCTTGTGCGCTGTCGCTGGGCGCGATGTTCTTGCCGTGGGCTCTGAACACGGCAGTGAGGATGCTGCGGACGTTGGGTGTGGATGATGGGGATGCCCAGGTGGGCGAAGGCGTGCAAGTGCTGCTTGCGGCGCTAGACAATGTTGAAGAGAGAAGTGGGCCGTGGCATCAGTCACTAAGGACGTAGGTTGCTCTTTGTTGGGGATGACGAAAGTCGCAGAGCGTAAGTGGCTGTAGCATACATAGATCGCAAGATTTGTGTTCTGGTGACTACCTTATCATTCATTCTGTATCTGAACATTGCATGGTTCTGGCAGTATAGCGTTTACAATGTAATCGAAGAGGCGCACCAAGCCTGGCTCATATGTGAAGTGTGAATCATTTGTTACTCAATGATGTGATGAGATCTGACCCAGGTCTACCACAGCCCGTCGTATATATGCGGTCTCACAGGTCCAAGTCACAAACATATCGGTTTGATCGTCATGCAATTGTCTCGACTCAGGATGCCCGAGTGAGAGCCAATGAGTATCTTATAAAGTCTAGATAAAGTCCTCAGAGCGAAGCCGCCGTGACTTTTGGCCACGCTGACTTCTTCACATTCAAGGTGCTTTCAAATGCACCTCCCTGCGCACGCTATGTTGATTGCGCTTATGGCAAAAAGCCTCTGCGCCCAGTATCGTCAATCCCACGTAGTTCTTTCAGCATCCCATTTAACATCCATCAGCTCGTGAATCATCTACAAGTCAGCATCATCCTCATCGGGAAGAGGCATCTGAGCTGCGTCGGCCATCTCCTTCTGGTACTGCTCCATAACAGCCTGGTCAACGGCGACCTCTGGTGGGGCCAAAGCTGGGGCAGCAACGAATTCCTGGACATCAATCAGTACTTGCTACGATAGCCCATTAAGTTGCATTTACTTACAAGACTCTGGTTACCAACAAGCTTGCGGGCAAGCCACAGGAAAGGCTTCTCGAAGTTGTAGTTGGACTTCGCGGAGATGTCATAGTACTGGAGATTTTTCTTGCGGTGGAAAACAATCGTCTTTGCCTTCACTTTGCGCTCCTTAACATCAACCTTGTTTCCAGTCAAGACGATTGGAATGTTCTCGCAGACACGGACCAGGTCACCTGCGACGCGATCTTTAGTGTTCACTCTATACGCCCATTCGTCGTTACTTACGGTGCCAGTTTGGAACGTTCTTGTAAGTGATACGAGATGTGACGTCAAACATAATGATGCCGCATTGCCCGTTTATGTAGTATCCATCACGAAGACCGCCGAATTTTTCTTGACCAGCGGTGTCCCAGACGTCAAATTGGATCTGTCCGAGGTTCTGTAAAGGTCAGTGATAAGTCGCATATGTAAGACTCGGAGGAGAATTACGGTGGTGAAACCAAGAGGGTGAACTTCGACGCCCAGAGTCGCAATGTATTTCTTCTCGAATTCTCCCGTCAAATGACGCTTTACGAAGGTGGTCTGCGGGGCAATGATTCGTTAGTTATAGGCCTGGGTATTTCAAATGATATTTCAGGATGCGCCTGCTGCACATCCAGAGAGTCAATCTTACCTTTCCAGTACCACCGTCGCCGACAAGGACGAGCTTGAAGGTTGGGACGCCCGTGCCTTCAGTCATTATGTTGAGTCGTCGGAGGACGAAAGATACTTGCTGCAGAATGAGGATTAGGCCAATTTCAGAACAGAGAGAAGGAAGATTTGGTTAGGAAAGGAAAGGCGTACTGTTCAAAGAGAGATGTTCCAATGCTTGTCGGGTCGTAAAAAAGTTGCAAGTGGTGGGGAGCGGGACTGGTGGACGAAGGTGGGAGGTGTAGTGTGTGATGATCGTGGGGCGAGAGGAACTAAGGACGAAAACGAAATTGTTGTTTGGTGGCTGTTGCCGGGCGGTGACAGGCTCTTGGCTTCTTATATAAGCCACGCACGTGACCATACCCAAGGCAGAACACCTCACATTTCTAAGCCATGGCTGCCTAGCGAACTAGCGAGGTTTCTTTCATTCCATTTTTTAGGCATTGCCCAAACCACAGCCTGTACTACTATCATACACCTTGCTAAGACCTGTCCATGTGGCTAAAACTCCATTCCATGCGCGCCACGAAGGCGATTACTTATCGGCAGACTACGTTTCGCGACTACACTGGTAGAAGATGACATCCTAAGAGTCCCCGCCCTCCCCAATCGCGCCGCGGTGTCAACTGGACTGAGACCCGCTCGCCGGTTCGAGACAGTTCCACTTGTATGGGTCTCTGCAGAAGATATTAGCCACGCTCGCTGTCCATGCCTAGAAACAGGGCGATTTGGCATGCGCGCGCGCAAGATAGTGTGCAGACGTACTCCTTCACTACTAGCAACTGCTTCTGCCACCTTGGCTAGCTTTTCATGGTTCGCCCAATTTACTGAGCCGAACTGTGTTATCAAGTCACCCACTTTCATCCCAGTTTCATCCGCGGGGCTGCCAGAGACCACACTGTTTACTTTTGCGAAAGGGATGCCTGTAGTACTGCCCTGAATGTCTGGTGCGCTTGGTGCACTTGCTGCGACTGGTCGACTGCTAGGAGGAGTGGAGGAGCCATTCTGAGTGATCTGGTTGGCGTGATGCGCATGGAGTCCCTTCTCTATACGACTCATGAGATCTTTGTAGTCGTTACGTAGGTGTATTATTCGTGCTCTGGTAGTTCGTACTATGATCCTGTAAGCAGAGGTTCGAGGCTCTGCTGAGAAAAGGAAGACCGTACTCTGGGCAACATCAATATCACTTCTGGGAAAGCCGTCGAAGGTGGTGAGACCAGTGTTCATGTTTACGCTATGCTATATTCTTGTCAGTCCTGACACGCAACGAAGCCTCTTCTAGGCTCACAGAGTCCAGAACTGATCCAAGCGTAGAGAGCTCTGCCTCCACTCGCTCTTTCTCGTTGATCAGCTGCAGAAGAGACAGTTTGTCTTTGTTGACTCCATTCGAAGAGTCTTGCACAGTTACCGGTCCCGACGGAACTGTGGGCGTATGTATATCATCCATCCGTAGATTGGTGTTGGTTGAAGCCGTAAAACAGTTGCTGTGTTGAGATGCGCATGAATTCGAAGCTTGGTAGCTGCTGAAGGAGGGGAGGGGTATCCACAAGAAGCTCCAGCTGAGGGTGGAACACTATAAGACTCGGTCTAGCCCAAGTAGGTAGAACTAGCAACATGGATGAATAACAATTAGAGGCGTGAGGTTGTCACTTCGTTCTTCTTTCTAGGATCCTTTCGTACACACGTTCTGCTATCCTCACCCTGCGCGTCATGTCGCAGACTCACAGCTTAGAGGTCTCGAGATAGCGTACTTCTAAAACTATATGTGCACTGTCGCACAGCCAATTCGTCCGAGAATACATTATCGGATCTGATTTGCACGTGGCACGGAAGATGCGAGATGATTCGAAACATTCTCACCCGTACTGAATGGCACCAGTACTCAATGGTGCAATTGAACAGACGCCTCGTTCCTGGACCATTTGAAATGATGCGATGAGCCGATCGCAATTGCTATTAAGAACCAGTATCATGTTGTTCTTTCCACTCACGCATAATCAGCAGCGCATCCATGACCTTCAGATCGCAAAAGCTTTCCATAGGTCGGCATACCTACCTTCGTGCGCCAGACAAGCTTGTCATCTTAACTTAATGTCATCTTCTGTTTTCTCGCATTGTCATACTTAAGCCTGGTGCTAAACACAGATACCGTTATGGCTTACATCCTCTCATTGCCGCCATTGAGTCCCTTGAAACGATCATTCAGCGACACGTCCTACATCAAGACCGGCTCACCTAGGACAACTTCACCTTTAGTAGATGATACCTCAACGATTCGTCATTTTCCCGCACGCAATGTTTCAGGCTCTTCCCTTCTATCACTGACATCTATACAATTATCTTCGTGGACTCCAACGAAAGAGAATGTCTCTCCACGACCGCAAGACCACAATGTACTTGACTTGCTTCAGGACCTCAAAACGCGGGATTCTGCGCGACGACATTCCCAGAACATACCGCGGAAGCCCATCTGGGTAATTGGGCGCCATCCTCATCCGGAGCGCACTTCCAGCTTACCCAGTCCCGGACGATCATCTAGTGTCTCGAACGGCGCCGAACAGAGCTTTGCTCGTCCGATTGTTGGATCGAGAGCAGAAGAAATTGAAGACATTCTAGCCAGCCTTGACGAGTCATGCGGGCCATTCAGTGAAGGTTCTTCACTGTCTTCCTCCTGCTCGAAAACCCACATATCCTCTTGCGATACAAGTACCTATCATGACACTGTACCTGAGCAAGTCGTACCAATACAGACACATTTCCGCCGATGGATGAGTACCCTCCGAAGGCGTAAGATTGACAACGAAGTGCTGCCAGGTGGATCATCGACCTGTGAGTCTGAAGTATCTCGCGCTCTAGTATTGAATAGAAAACTATGTAATCGATCTCTCAGGCTCCCTCAAGCAACTCATGAAAAAAGTCTTTCTCTATCATCGTCCATGGGATTCGTCACAACTGTCAAATCAGCATCGATCACCCTTGCAAGCACACATCGCCCTCCATGGGCTACAGGAAACCGGTCGATCAATAGCAGGCGTGACAATAGTGGAATTGAGAATGGTGACGCTAGAATCTCCACGGAAAGTACGCCCGCTCAACGTACTCCCCTCATGGATGAGCGATCCTGGGATCGAGCACGGAAAAGAGGAGAAATCCTTTCCGAGCTTCTGGCTACGGAGGAGAGCTACATCAGCGATATGAAAGCTCTCGTCAATGTACGCAGACGAACTACACTTATACCCCTGCTCATACTGATCAGTCATCCAGGTATACTTCACCCTACTAGCATCAATTCCATCATTCTCCACAGAAACTCGTCGATCATTCCACAGGAATGTCGCACAGATCATCCAGCTACACGAAGATCTACTGCGTGACCTCCATGCAGCAATTCCAGGATCTGAAAGTATCAAGGACGTAGCGAAGCCTTCCCTCACCACATGCAGAAGGCCGAAACACGTTCGATGGAAGAGCGCTGAAGCAGTGTCTGAAAGAGAAGTGTTTAGGAAGCTCGGACGAGTACAGAGACACTCGATTGATATCAGAGTAGGGTCCAATGAAAGACAGAAGCAAGTTGTCGATACGATCACTGCAGGTAGTGTTGCAAAAGTCTTCAACAAATATGTTCGTATCGATACACGAGTCTAGGACTTTCTAACCCTCTCGTCCCGGTCAGTAACTGACCAGCACGTAGATGAAACGATTTTTTGCGTACGAGCAATATGTCGCACACTTTGAGGAGATGAAGAAGGACATGGAGCAAAGCAGGGAAAATGTACCATTGTCTGACTATGAGAGAGGCATAGAAGCACTCTCGACTGCCCTGCTCTCTCTGAATCACCGTGGATCTGAAAGTCGAAAGGGGCTTACAGTGCAAGACCTTTTCATAAAGGTATGCTGAACGAAAGCCACTATCCGAACAACGAGTCACTGATTGGGATATTCAGCCTGTACAGCGCGTGACTAAGCTATGTCTCATGTTAGAGACCCTTTCGAAGCAGACACCAGTCTATGATGATCCGGAGTCACATGCGGAACTTGAGAAAGCGCTCTTCCGAATGCGGGAAACGAATAGAGAGATAGACAGAGCTACGAATAATCCTGCGGCCAGAAAGCTTATGGAGATATCGTGGATTTTGCAAGATAGATTTGATTTCGAGCACCAGGTAGTACCGAATCAGTGCGACAGCGTGAGTGTGTGCTGACACAGTCTTATAGACCTTGTCCAAGCCCATAATTTTCAGCCTCCTTGGCCATGTAATGCTTTGTGGTGTTCTACACATTGCATACCAAGCGAATGACCGAGTATTGGGACAATACATGATTTGCGCATTGTATAGATCATGCCTAATTCTTGCAACGCCGAATCGGTCGTTTTCGTCGTACAGTGTTGTCGCGGCGATTGCTTTGGCAGGTGGTTCACTCGAAGAAGCCGACAACGGGAAGGGTACGTTACGATAACACTTGGGTTAGGTATTGGACATAGCTAACAGCCCTAAAAGGTCTCCAGTGTTACACTGCCGCCTTTACATGGAAGTTAGTCTTCGAATCCGAACACAAGCTGTACGAGATAGTTATGAGTGCTTGTTCAGCAGAAGAGGAAGAGCAATGGCGGCGAAATCTTCGGGAACGCATCGCATCAGAGAATCATGATTTCGCGGAGGGCCGACTCTCCGTACAAGATATCTTTGCTTGTCGTCACCTCGATCTCAAGTCATTGGGATCCGTATTCGGACAAGCCGAAAGCTTCGTGCGGCGACTGTCAGTCCATCGAGCTCAAACACTTGGTCCTCGGATAAACATTCATCAGGTTATAATCAAGAATACACAAGCTCGTAAACTGTCAGATCCTGGACAGCCAACGGTACAAATACCAGTAGCGAGGTCGCATTCCCTTTTGTCAACAAACAATGTGCCTATTCTGACACCCCGAAGAGCAGAGCGTGTTCGACTAGAGAATGCTCTTGTAGACGTCTGGACGAAAGAGGTCTTGCCATATCCTGGTATGTCCGGCCGTCGCAGCGAAAATTCCATCCGAGCTTCTGCCAATGCTGTGATGCGAAAAATGAGTATGGCTAGCCTCACGAGCAACTTCTCCAAGAGGTCTGCCAGCGTCAACAATTTGAGTCGACGCCGGGCGGAAGATGCTTTGAGAAGCGGGCGGAAGACTTCACCGCCTGTCCTGGGTTCGTCACATAGCATAGCTGGGAAGCGGCCCAGTCCCCCTCATGTGGACTTCCATAACGATCCATTGAGATTCTTACCCGCCGACTTCGACCTTGCAGATAGGCGGCATAATAGAATCCAGAAGTCGAACAGAGTGACTAGTAATCGTCACAGTATACGGTCTTCAAGAAGAGTGTCTAGACCAACGTCTTTCATTGCTGGTCGCAATCGGCCTCGATCAGATATATCGATGGCAATAGAGGCCTCCAGCACGTCTCTTTCGGCATACACATTCTCAACACCGCCGAACGACAAGACATGTACCGAAAGCGAGTGGATGAAACCCAAACATAAAGCACCATCGGGTAGTTCCGGCCTTGGTACTATTTCGAAAACAATTCGCAAACAGAAGAGTCGGTTCTGGAAATTCCTGCCCTGATACAATGGTATACTCAAGGGTCCAGGCCTAAGACCTGCACAAGATCATGTCATAACGGTGAACCTTCACGACTCGACTCGAGTTTATGTTTGGTACTCCGAGGAAGGTCGCCGATCAAGATCTACGCAACGGCTGGATCTGCAAGGTACAGCCGCGCTGTCCCGAACCTTGTCGTGCCTTGTATGGTGTTGAAGTCTGTCCGTGCACGGGAGGTATGTTTTACGATGGCGTCACGCATTCTACAGCTTGCATGCTTGACTAGGATATTCTTGCGCGTGGACGGTGGAATATCTCTCGGAATTTGGATGCTCGTAATCCTACTAGCATGACAAGCAAACAGATACAAACGCAAATAATACTCTTACTCCAGCATGCAACGTACCGCTTGTGAGCACCTTGAATGACTATTGTGGTGTTATTGAACGGACTTGATACCACTACTGGCATGTTGTTGTAGATGTTCAGATGGTGGCCCGTGATGCCATCCATGCGTTGGCACCGTGATTGCTGCAACCTTGTGTTGATAGAGGGGGAGCTTGGGGGAATGACGTAACTTGCGCGCGTGCCAACTGGAGGACTGGGCGGCAGCAGCTTCGAGAGCTCTCATAAAGCTCGCCAGTCCGCAACTCCTACACTGAATATCGTCCAACTCCATTGCTCCTCGCACAAACACATCCCAAGCCGAACCACTCTACAATTCAATCTCACCCATTCAGATACTTCCATCATCATGCCTCGTGGTAATGCTACCCAGACCAGAGTTCACTACAAGGGACAAGAAGATGACTTCGTGATTCTTGTCGACGATGCCAAGGCTGTCGAGGACTGGAAGACCGACAAGACTATACCGTTGGCTCAGGTAGTCAGTGGCTGGAAGGTCTTCGTCACTCACAAGTCAGTACAATTACGTTCTCGAGTTGCGTTGACTGCCGTGTCGTGTTAACGCATGCATACCGTAGGCATGGCAACCAAGGTATCCTTGACACAGCCTCCAACTCAGCGCTCGACAACGAGTTCGGCACACACAAGGATGATGAAGTTGTGAAGTTGATACTGGAGAAAGGCACTGTTCTTGAGAATGAGGTAGGTTCTCTGCGAGACTATGCATTTGATCTCACCACAAGAGTCATGTACTGATAAGGCGCCAGAATGCCGAGAGACAGGGCGAGAAGAACATCACGCAGGGCGGAACTGTTGCTCACTAGATACCCTCGATATATGAAGACACACTTAAAAAGTCCCTGCCATGACTATTCTTGATACATATGTTACCTTTATAAGTGCATGGACAAGAGCGCATGGACTCAAGCGCACCAGTTGCATTCAAACAAACAGCTCTACTAGGAGTAATTACCACAATTAAATTCAACGTTAAGTAAGGTGTGACTCGGCACCACCTGATTTGGTGTGTAAGTGAATTCGGTTTCGGTAGGGATCGTCTTATGCAAGCTGTGTACTTCACGTCTGGTTCATATAGTTGAACAAAAACTTTCACTTTGGCTAGCACTGTAATATGGCAGGCACGCTGTTCCGTTTAATAAGGTTAGATTAAACAACGTTCGGATGCGTTACCGTGACACGAGTTCACGTCTAAATCACACACCGAATATCTGCACTTTCCAAGCTCATCTTATCCCAGAGAAGACACTCTTTTCGTCACAACTCTCATTCTAATTCTCTTATATTCATGACTATATAGTACGTTAATATTCTATTCCCTCTACTATCTCAACCATGACAAATTCAGACGTACCATCAGAGTCTCAAGACACTGCAGGTCCGCCTGAAGATTCGCATAGTGAACATACGGCGGATGAGAATGCGGGAGACCTTCCACCTGATCGAACGGCAGAATGGGACCATCCAGGTACAGACGAAATCATTCTGCAGAATCTTGCTTCCCTGAGACCCCGGCTCCCTGACGAGGTCGTTGATCTTATCAAATCCAAAGTTGATAGCCTCGATCCCACATCGTTAGAACACGAGATGTGGAACATGGTGTTGTCCAGGATACGTGAGAACCCAACAGCTAGATCAGCTCAGTTGCTCTGGGAACTACCACTAGAAATACGGAGGACGATCTACGAATACTTCCTGCCGCCAAAAGACAGCATTTTCGAAATCCGTCCAATAAGACAGGCGCGTGATATGCCAGATGGCCACGTGGATGGTTCGAATTGTCCTGTCTGCAGTGTTGACATCACTGGTATATCAGATGCAGACAAAGATGTACATGTCAACAATTGTCTGAAAGGCAGCCCTACAGAATTACCAGAGAAGACGCGTTGGTCATACAAAGGCTCTAACAATGCATTAGCATTACTTCTCGTCAACTCACAAATGTGCCAAGAGGTTGCTACCATTCTTTATGAAAACTACACCTTCGAGCTCGATCTTTCCGAACACGGCGTAAGATTTCTGGATCTTCCCGTCATCGATAAGATCAACCAGTACGGCTTTAGTCTCTCACACGGCGACACCAAGTTCGGCAACAGGGTTTCCAGCGCAGAGGGCAATCGGCAGTCAAATTGGATCTTTTCATTTGCGCGAATCCATAAGCTAAAATTGAATATCTGGGGAGGTACAGTTCCCTTGTCCAATTCTGAAGGCCAACAATGGAAAGCAAAGGAAAAATGCCTTGGGATGCGGCAGAATCTTCAGAGCTTAGTAGAGCTCTTGACAAAAGGCCCCACTAAACCGCATCTTCTATACTTGGAAGTTACTCTCTACGATGGTGACCGAGGGCTTGATCTTGTAGAACCCTGGGCGGGATTTTGGCGCCTTGGAAGAGGATTGACTCCGCGTTGCAGTCTGTTAGCCGCAGACGAAGCGGATGGAGGCATAGCCCCATCGACTGCACTTTACACTAACGAGAGATTTATCATGCAGCCCCTTGAAGCCATACGAGGTCTAGAATGCCCATGGTTCTTCCGCTACCAAGGAAACGACAGACACACGAGATACAGGCTCTGCATGGATTACATGCGAAGCCAGATGAGGCGCCATCCATCGAGTGGGTATGTGCCGAACCCAGAATTCATTCGACATGTGTCACAATTAGAAGATGCACTGAGAGATTGGAAGGAGCATCTCGCGCGTCAGACTGCAGAGCGTAATCGTAAAATGGAAGCTGAACGCGATGCTTGGGTCGACGCTACGATCGAAGAATGGGGATCCGACGATGGACACGCAACGCAAGAAGAAGACGGCGAAGAGGACGGAAATTAATTGCCAGCTGGAGTATCTAATTAGCCTGGAAACGGCCCAGCACGAAGAAGAGGAAACCGTGAGATAACCGTAAGAAACTTGTATGATCTTCTGGTATGGTGGTATCTTTCGTCACCTGAGTCGGTAAGCCATCCATTACGAGCAGTGAATATATGCATGCGGAAGAAGTTCGTGCGATTATGAAGACCTTGCAGGCGATAGATGGCAAGTTGGGTGACTCCTAATACCAGGCGAGGAATCGGAACCTTGGTGGATGAGGTGACGTGGGTAATCCATGTATATCACTAGACATCGACATTTCTAAATCAACGGCTATTTGAATCCGACTGGCATGCATAACATCTCATCATATGCAATACAATTGAATGTAATCGTATTCAAGACCGACCCCACATCATCTAAAATCCAGGATCTGATGAAATCAGATTCGAAGGATGCTTAAGGGACGAGTAGGCTGTGGGACCGTACCTAGTCGGAACTACCTTAGCTAGTGCTAGCAGGAAATCAAGTTCCTGGATAATTACCCCGCCTACGATTGATTTTACGAACAGTCATCTCTCGTAGAAACATTAATTGATCCCCAAATCCTGTCAATTGGAGCAGAAAGAGATACAGTTCCCCTAGTAGACACGATGGTATCCTTCATCCCTTCCATCGATCTGACTAAGTACGCAACCACAATTCAAGGCTTGACACCGAAAGAACTTAGTTACATTGGAGTCGTGCATGCGCAAGTGGAGACAGCCACCCTCGACAGTGCTTTCGCATACCTCTACGAAACACTAAAACTATACCAGACCTACTTCGATGTTTCTAAGCTCGACTTGATTGATGACATCGTTTCCCTCCTTGACTCCGGCGCATCAAAAGTGTTCGTCAGCAGTTTACAATTAGAGCGCTTGAAGGCCATCGAGAATTTGGACTTCGATCGTGTCGTACTTGCCATCTCTGGCGAAAGAAGAGACGAGATCATCGATACAATATCAGGCACCAGTGTGGGAGTATATTTCCACGCAGTAAAAGACGCAGAGATCGTGGAGGCTTGGCTGAAAGAATACGGTACGGATCGACCTGACGTCTATGTGTCGTTCGCGCAGCCATCTTCTGAGCATCTCTTGAAGGTAACGGCGCTTTCTGCCATTTCTATCACCCCAGCAACCCTCCTCACAGTCGACACTGAGGCCAATCCAACCCTGATAAGCGTCGCGACTTTACTCCTTGCGAACGCGAAGAGTGACCGACCGGATGGCTTATTCACAACTCTGGTCACCGACGAGAGAGGAATTGCACTTGGACTAGTATACAGTAATGCAAAGAGTGTGGCTGAAAGTCTCCGGACGGGCCGAGGTGTATACTGTAGCCGCAAAAGAGGTCTTTGGTACAAGGGCGAAAGTAGCGGTGATATCCAGGAGCTTGTGCGAGTTGAGCTGGATTGTGACCAAGACTGCCTATGCTACGTTGTACGACAGAAAGGCCGAGGCTTTTGCCATCTGGCAACTCCTACCTGCTTTGGTGCATATAGAGGTCTATCAAAATTGCAACGAACACTGCAGAGCCGTAAAGAGTCTGCGCCGGAAGGATCATACACTTCGCGGCTGTTCAATGATCCCGAGCTATTGAACGCAAAAATCATGGAGGAAGCAAACGAGCTTTGCGAGGCGAAGACAACTTCAGAAGTTGCATTTGAAGCAGCTGATGTTATGTACTTTGCTCTCACAAAATGTGTCGCCGCTGGTGTATCACTTGAAGACGTTGAACGGAATCTCGACCTGAAAAGCTTCAAGGTAAAACGAAGAAAAGGCGATGCTAAAGGACCATGGGCGCAGAAACTCGATTCCCAGAACGGCGCATCACAGGAGCCTGAAGAGAAAGAGATATTGAAGGAGGCTGCATCCGTGCCGAAGGGTGTTCATGATCCAGCAGGACTTCAAAACGGCAGAATACAAATGCGACGCTTCACAACGGCAACAGATTCTCTCGAAACCATCTCAGATGTTCTAAAAAGACCTTCGCAACGTTCTACAGAGAAAATCATGGGAATTGTCAAACCTATCATTGAAAATGTACGAACAAGAGGAGATGTCGCGGTTTTGGATTACACGCACAAATTCGAGAAAGCGACATCACTCACGAGTCCAGTCTTAAAAGCGCCGTTTCCTGCATCCTTGATGCGACTACCTCCTGAAACGATCGAGGCGATTGACATATCCTTCGAGAACATTCGTCGCTTCCATGCTGCGCAGAAGGAAGAGAAACCGCTGATAGTCGAGACTATGCCCGGCGTAGTCTGTTCTCGGTTTTCAAGACCAATAGAAGGCGTAGGTCTGTACGTCCCTGGAGGCACTGCCGTGCTCCCATCCACAGCCCTGATGCTTGGTGTCCCTGCTATGGTTGCAGGGTGCAAACGTATTGTACTCGCTTCACCACCTCGTTCCGATGGATCTATCACACCCGAAATTGTATATGCAGCGCACAAGGTTGGCGCCGAGAGCATCGTCCTTGCCGGCGGTGCTCAAGCAGTCGCTGCAATGGCGTACGGGACGGAGAGCATCAGCAAAGTGGACAAGATACTAGGACCAGGTAACCAATTTGTGACAGCCGCCAAGATGCTCGTATCGAACGACACGTCGGCCGGAGTCAGCATTGACATGCCTGCTGGCCCAAGTGAAGTTCTTGTCGTGGCTGACTCGACGGCCGATCCATCGTTCGTGGCATCGGATTTGCTGAGTCAGGCCGAGCATGGTGTAGACTCTCAAGTCATCTTGATTGCTGTGAATCTGGCAGAAAAGGAGCTCCAAGCCATCGAGGATGAGCTTCATACCCAAGCGAATGCTCTACCTCGCGTTGACATCGTACGTGGAGCTATCAGTCACTCTGTGACCCTTGTAGTCAAGGACATTAGAGAAGCAATGGTCATGAGCAATCAATATGCGCCTGAACACTTAATCTTACAAGTCAAGGATGCTGAGCAAGTAGTTGATTTGGTAGAGAATGCTGGTAGTGTCTTTGTCGGACCCTGGACCCCTGAAAGTGTTGGTGATTACTCTGCTGGTGTAAATCACTCTCTTCGTAAGTGAATGGAAGATGAGGGACAAGTGTCCTTTGCTGACCAGAGAATAGCAACTTATGGGTATGCCAAGCAGTACTCAGGAGTCAATCTAGGGTCATATGTTAAACATATCACTAGCGCCAACCTCACCAAAGAAGGTCTGCAGAATGTGGGCCCTGCAGTGATGCAATTAGCGAAGGTTGAGGAACTGGAGGCTCACAGAAGAGCTGTTTCTATCCGTCTGGGATTGTAAGTGTATCATGTTCAATGTTGTGCATATTTTACGTTGCCCTCGTAGCCACATAATCGGTTTTGGTATATACACACTATAGAGTTATTTGATTTCGCCATAGAACATATATGTAAGTTCAGGAGCAACAAAATTATAGTTTATGAACTCATTAAGTCTACTACCGACGACATATGTACTCTACGTTCATCCGGAAGCCACATATCATCTGGCTGGTTGTACTCCTGCGTCTGGCGCACAGTGTCACATAGCCGCAAATCATTCTTAATTCATTTCACGATCTGCCTTTGCCACTGGACTATTTCCTGGCCAGGGCACGAAAATCATAAAGAGAATCGTTCATTATTAGATTACCATGGCTGCAATCACCAAAATGCCAGCAAAAGCCCCCCGGCCAATGCCTAAGTTCGTGCTTGCGACTTATCAACAAGATGCAGCTGTTGATTGTGTATTTGAGCTTTGGATGCTCTGGTACATAAATGCGACACTTTCCTGTCGGATCTTTATCCATCTATCTGATACACGGCAGAGGTTGATATGAAATGCCTGCTCCCAATCCAACCATTTTAAATTTCGGGCCCCACTTTATTTTCAAACTTCAAAGAATCCTGTCTCCGCGATCTGAAGGTTCAACATGCACAATTGCACCAGCACACTACAACATGTCTAAGAAAAGCACTGGAATCGCCAGTGGTACTGCTGGAGACTTTGCGATACTGCCACTGACGATACTGCCTCATCCCGCATTTCCAAAGTCCGCAACACATTACCTCTACGTCCGCCCAAATGCGCCTCGAAACCCCACCCCGGAAGAGGAGCAACTCCAGAAACGGCAGCTTTTCTTGGCCAATATACCAATAGATTCTGGCCTAACGTCGATCAGGACCCTTTTCAAGACACTGGTAGGAGAGGCGGGACGGGTCGCGGATGTCTCGTTCGGAAATGATAGAAAGATGGTGCGGGAAAGTGAAATGGCAGATGATAATGGCGAGGCTGTAAGAGGGGGGACAAAGGTCAAAAGAAGTATTGCTGAGCTCAAAGTAATGCTGGAACAGGACGCGGATTTGCCACAAGTATGGGACACGCAAGTCCACACCAGTGGAAGCTCGGCTGTAGTACTCTTTGTGGACTCAAAAAGTGCGGATATAGCTATGAAAGCCATTAAGAAAAGAGCCAAGAAAGGGGAAGAGATTTTATGGCAAGGCGAAGATCTATCAAAGCGTAAGTCTCAGCTTATGTGCGACGAGAATACTGCTGACACTACCACAGGCTACAAAGCACACCATGCACTGAAATTCCCGAATCCCGATGTTCTGACTGCGCACATTAACTCTTACCTCACTACATTCAACACTCTGCAAACCTTAAAGGAGAGAAATATGCGGAAGCTCAGTGCGCCTGATGAGGATGGTTTCATAACAGTGACTCGGCAAGGCTCACGTGCTGCACCTGTAAGCCTTGCGGCTGCAGAAGCAGCCAAAGCCAGAGAGGATGAGCGCAAGAAGAAGGCTGCGGAGGAACTGACGAACTTCTACCGCTTCCAAGGTCGCGAGAAGAGGAAGGCGAGAGAAATGGAGCTGAAGAGGAAGTTCGAAGAAGATAGAAAAAAGGTGGAGGGCATGAGGCAAAAAAGAATGAAGACATCTTGACTTATTCATTCGCACGGGCATTTGTGTCATGACATCTATGGTCTTGCTACTCGGGAGGAGTGTACACCCAACCTGATGGGTCGAGAACAACGCTGAAATCGACACCCCCGAAAACACCGACCACAGGGAAGAGATCACACTCGCCTTTCAGACCGACTGCGCCTTCGGCACTTTTTGAGTCTAATTCTGCGTTCCCGTCCCATCCCCCCGTCTTCACACCATCTCTCGTGAAGAAGACCTCGATATCTAGCGGATTTTGACTTCCTCCCTCGTACGTAGGTGGTTTTCGAGGCAAAGAAAACGTCATACCTATCCCAACAACCTGGGCATCGTAGAACGGCGTAGTAAAATCGGACCCTCCTTCATCGTTGTTGATGTACTGATGCCCGTCGTCAGAGTGGACCGCTAGACTCCCACGATGCCACCCTGGCAGCCGGAATGGCGGATACGGCGGCGCGCAGTAACCTATGGCTATCCCGGAGTCCGTGTTCTGCACCATGTTAGATGGACCAGAGGATGAGACCTCTTTCTGTTTGTTAGACGAGCGCGAAAACAGTCTCGAAAAATTCTTGATTCCGTGCTTTTCGCTCTTCGTCACTTCATGCTGTGGTCCAGAATACTGGTTCGATTGTCCGTCACGACCTAGCACCAAGGGACGTATCTCGAAATATATTGTTTTGCTTCTTCCCGTCACTGATGGGCTATCATGCAACGCCGAATAGGCTGGCAGGTGCGTCAATAGGATCGAATCTGCACAGCTGGCATGTGTTCTGCAGCTATATGTGCCTGGTCTACCGTTTTCGAGGACGTCTCCGAGATATGGATTTTGTTTGATGAGTCGCAGAGATCCTGCTTGAACTTCTTCGCGCTGCTCTGCGGTTAAAGGTCGTGGTGCCCATAATCGATTCTTTAAACACCATTGTGCTCCGCGATAAGCGTCTCCTGGAGAAGCATTTGCAGCTGGTGAGACTTCATATGATAGCGATGGCGGAGGTGGAAGCTCCGAGGTATCAGGAATGATGGTCCAATTGTGAGGATATGGAGGTGATTGCGTCTCGTATGCTGGAAGTTTCTGGCTCGGTGGTGGTCCTGGAGGAGGTTGATAGCTCTGTTGACCTGGTGGAGGACCAGGCGGTGGATGGAAGCTGGACATTTCAGGATTGTATACTCGTTACTACTTGGCGACTGCTTCGATATGCAATATTTTCTTGATTTGGATGTATTGTGAAGCTACTAGCTAGATACAGTACGAGGGAAGTTGAGGTACAAGAGTATGGATATTATAACTGCAAGCTGGCTAGAGTAACAACGTGCATCAGATGCTCACTCAAAAAAAACATCCCCGCTAGCGCATGTCATGTGCTCGTTGAAGACGCAGGTAATTGTGATAATGAGTGAAGGTGAATGAATTTTGAAAGAAACATGTTTTGTTCCACCCCGCAGAGCCCGTGCGGCTGTGCTCCCTGCGCCACCCGCTCAGAAACGTGCGGCTCGAGGCGTGGCGTGCGCGTGCATCGCGGCCCCAAGCACAACTAAAATGTGCTGAGGAAGTCTATGACATGTCGTCTGCTCTGCATATAATGTCTGACCTACACCCTACGGCGCTGCTCATCACGCCGTCAACGTTCCCTCGAGCAGCGAAGAAATGACTGACACGCCTGCTGCGCAGCTCCAAGGCGACCTCCGCGCCTCGATAGCACAATCACTCGAGGCACAACGACCCCTATTGCATCACCTCAACGCCGATTCGTCCTGGCTACTGCAGATTCCACGGCCAAAGGGTGGACGGAAGAGTGGGAATTTCAGGAAATTCTATAATGTCCTGATTGATCCGTGGTTAGCGGGTGGTCAGAGTGATGTGGCGAGCTGGTTCAGCCAGCAGTTTCATGCGACTGAGAGCAAGGTCGGGAGCATAGAAGAGGTGGAGCAATTGATACGTCGTGTTGAAGGTGGAGGTGGTGAAGAAGAGGGTCTTAGGGTCTCGTCTGAGCCAGGACCTAGCCAGATTGATGTCGTGGCTATCAGTCATGAATTCACAGATCATTGTCATAAGGAAACGCTCATGCAAGTACACCCCGACGTAGCAGTATTTGCGAACGATGTGAGTTCAGACAATCATACGCAGACCTATGTAATCAGAACTGACTGACGCGCCAAAAGCGTGCGGTATCGGTTATTCAAGGCTTCAAACACTTCCGCACCATAGTGCCCATCCCCGCCTTCCAGCCCGACGGTGATACAGACTGGCGCATAACCTCTCTTCCTCCTCTGCCGGACTGGGTCTCCATCACACGCCTCATCAATCCTGCCGATGCACTCTACTACCATGCCGCGCTCATGATCACATTCCCATCCTCGCAGTCCCAGAAACCTGCCGACTCGCCAATATCCTCACCTGTCGACATGCCCGCGGAAGCGATCATATACACACCGCACGGCATATCCGCGTCCGCGATCCCAGACCTGCGCTCTTTGTCGCCTCCGATCCATACGCTCGCGCTCTTACACGGACTACACGCCATCACGCTCACGAAGCAGAAGCTGAATCTAGGTGCTCACAACGGGTTGCAGGCGCAAAGGAAGCTGCAATCGCGATATTGGATTGGTACACATGACGAAATCAAAAGAGGCGGTGGGATCGTGGCGAGGTTTCTGAGACGGAAAGTGATTACGCTGCAGGAGGCGGTGGAGCAGGAGAAGCAAGGGATGAAGGAGGAGGAGCGAAGGCAGTGGGCAGATGTTGGGTTCTTGGAGGTGGAGAATGGTGAGAGTGTGTTGCTGAGATGACGGGGACGTAGAGATATAGATGTGCATAATACAAGTATCAGTAGCAAGCTGAAGGAGCATAATTCGTGATTGACTGCTCATGTTGTATTACTATGCACGCGTGCGGCGCAGTAATACCCAGATCTTCACTGTGTACTGTAGCTAGCTGTGCAAACGGGAAGATCCGTTGGGTGGGTGCAGGCTCGGCGTATACGCAGCGTTGGGATGGCAGTCCCGCGTATATCTCAGCATACCAGCGCACAAGAGGGCACTTGGAAAGCCAGGCAGGTATAGACGACGAGATCAACAACCCATATCCACCCACCCATCTTCCCCGCCGATTTAAGCGACTTTCAGCGGGCACAAGGCGGCGACGGCGGGTGGTGCTTTGATGCTTTAGAGTACATTGGTGCTTTGGTGCCTTTGGTGCCTGTGCTAAGGTGTGCTAAGCGTGCTAAAAGTGTCTGTGGAGTCGACGGGAGGGCTAAAATAGGCTGAGAGACCGTCGCAGATCAATCAGTTCTCACACTCTCAGCCTCACTTCTGGCAATATCATTCGCTATTTGCTATCGTGGTCGACTGTGCTGGAGATGATCGGTGGAGATGGAGATTTGCAGACAGTAACTAGGTTGGAAGGTGGAGTGGCGCACGATGTGATTGATGATCAACACAACGGCGGCAGAGTTTGTTCTTGTCGATTTAGTGCTGATGGCTGTACCTAGCTAGCTAATTAGCCACCCTGGATGAGCGTCGTAAGCATTACAGTACCTTTGAAGAGGACTATTATGGTACCTACATAGCTATCGTTCATGTAAGATACAGATACCTACCTGGTAATTAGGTAGTAACTATGAACCAACCTAACTAAGCAGTGGGGGATATGTGGACTCATCTCCATCTGATCCTTGAAGGCCCCCCATATCATCCGCGACTCTCCGCTTGGTGCATTTCCACACCAGCATCCAAACAATCCCAAACAATTCGCTGGTCGCGCCATGACCATACTATACACCTTGTATATCATCCAATTGTGTTATTGTGCGTCCCGTCTGCCCCATGCTATGTCTCATATCCCTGCCTGCCTGCTTGCTTACCTCCACCTCCACTACGAGTTATGTATGCTCCGTGGCTTGTATACTTTGTATCGGGCGCATGGCAATCTTTCTCGCGTGGGCTGATAGGCAAATAACAGCAGGATACCGGTAGCAAAAGCCATCTAATCAAAAACCGCGTAGCTATCCTCGGACCAAACTCCTCGAGGACGACGCCAATAAAGTGACAGCGGAACGTGTTCAAGTGCAGCCTTTCTTCTGCAGGGAAACCCTCACACTTAACCCGAGACGGCCTGGCTAATAAGCCTATTCGTGTTCTAGACTGTTGTTTTTTGCGCTGATTTCTATTCCCTTTTTCCAGTCTCGACCTTCCCGCAACGCTAATCTCTCCCATCAGCCCGCTATGTGAACTTGGTTCACTACAGCTTCCCAGCTTCCAGCTACCACTCAACCTCCACTCCACGTCTATTCGTGCTTCCACGTCCTTTACCTTTTCTTTCAGCTTCATGCACCTTGTCCAGTCCATGGAAGGTGGTCTCTTGTAACTTGCATCTCTACACATCCATTCCCGTGATTACCTCTCCTTGCCACTCCTTCTGGGCTGACTGTCTTCCCAATCGAAGCTACTGGCCCTGCCAGCCCATCCGGGCTCACCACCCCGAACCATAGCAACAGCAACCATAGCATTGCTTCTTGCATTTTACTTCGTTTTGTTGGCCTCTGAGTGGGACATGTCCTCGAAATCTGGCCAATATGCGCATTCCTATAAGGGAGCAGCTGGGTCTGCTTGTGATACTGGCAGCTCTGATCGCTTTGGCTGTTGTAGCTTCAGCAACATGGGTGCGTACAACTTCACTCGAGACCCAACGTGGATTGCAGATTGTACTGACCTCTGCACAGATCACGACGCGTAACTTCGTGCTCGAATTACGGTGTGTTTGAAATGACCGTCTTTCACAAGAAAGTATCCGCTGACTCTTACACGCAGAGCTACTCGGCTGTCTCTTACGGCCTCTCTCAAGGCTGCGCAACTGACCTCGAATCTTGCTCTTATGCAATCACAAGTTCGCTCTGCTGCTAGTCGACTTGTCATTCAGAGCGCACTACAGCGATACAACAATGGCAACAACACTGTGGAGAATTGGACTCGTACGAGAGACGACTTAGCTGCAGTCTTTCAAGGTGGAGGCCAGAGTGGACTTTTACTACAGGCTCGAATATTCGCGAAGAACTCAACAGGTCCCGCCGGCTCAAACACGACTCTTGTTGAAGCTACCGGAGTCGACGTGGTGGATACTGTGCAACTACCCGGCCTGAACGCAGACGGCAGCTCCATATATCTCGGCTCTAATGGCAGTTCTGGCTATCCGTCGAATCTCTATCCCAATCTCACTTACCGGAATGACGGGGAGAATGCCAACACAGGCGAGTTTGTGACAGTGGATGGCACGCCTATGGATTCGACAGATACTCTTTTGCTGGGACCATGGCAACTCAATGAGACCGTCTCTTTGCTTTCAATCACACTTCCTATCATCAATAATACATCCGCTTCTGACATGCTCGGTTGGCTTACTGTCGTATTGGATGGCAGGCTGATTGGAGACGTCGTCGCTGCTAGGGAAGGGCTCGGAGACTCTGGAGTAACACTTCTTATTGGACCTAACACGCAGACCAACAGGTTTCCCAGTGGTATCTTATCAGATAGCAACAATGGCAATCCACCAGATAATGTGGAGGTTGTGTACAAGCTCGCACCGACAAGGCGTCAAGATGTTGGCGCTCGACACACTGCTCGCGATTATGGCAGCTCCAGAATGCCCTTCAGCCTAGACAGTTTTCCTGCAGCCAAAATTGGATTTACCAGCAACCTAACAACTCTGGATAACGCCAACAACGCTGGCAGCGCGATATCTACTCGTAATGAGGAAGGCTTGAAAGTGTCTGTAGGCTACGCTACACCCAGCACATCCCTTGTGGACTGGCTTCTTGTGGTAGAGCAATCACGAGCTGAAGTTTGGGAACCTATAAACCGCCTCCGAACTGTCCTCCTAGCCTGCATATTTGCCACACTAGGCGCTATGCTTTTATTCGCTGTCCCGGCGGCCCACTACGCTAGTCGACCGATACGACGGCTCAGAGATGCTACCAAGCAAACAGTCACACCTCCTGGATATGGCCCCTCGAGTCCCGCGAGTAGTCCATCATTCCTTGATGACGACGTGAGCCCAGGGCATGTTGCAAAAGAAGGCTTCTTCGCAGCTTGGAAGAGATTTTCTATCAGAAGAGACGCGGACACGGATGGTCAGCAGGATGAAGGGAGACGAACTTTTCGCATTCCCGGAAAAGTGAAAGACCGGAAACACTACATCAATGATGAGCTCACAGACTTGACAAGGACCTACAATGAGATGTCAGACGAGCTAATGATGCAATATGAAAGGCTTGAGGAGAGAGTCGCTCAGCGTACAGCTGAGCTGGAATTAAGTAAAAAGGCGGCCGAGGCAGCGAACGAAAGCAAGACGCTATTCATCGCGAACATTTCGCATGAACTCAAGACTCCATTGAATGGGATCATGGGTATGTGCGCTGTGTGTATGTCGGAGGAGGATCCAATCAAGCTTAAAAGATCCCTCGGGATTATTTACAAAAGTGGTGACTTGTTGCTGAATCTCCTTACTGATCTGTTGACTTTCAGGTAAGTCTTTCAAAACCGTTGGGCGCATTCGAACTTGTGATCTAACATTTCTTCACAGCAAGAATCAGGTCGGTCAGCAATTAGCGCTCGATGAGAAGGAGTTTAGGCTTCGCGATATCAGCACCCAGGTGCTGGCCATCTTCGAGCGCCAGGCGAAAGAGAACCATATAGATCTATCGATCAACCTGGAAGGACCCCTCGAGGCAAATACGGACCATACGGGCATCGTTAACGAAAAGCTTTCATACGGTCCTTTTGGTCTCGGCAAGGTGAAAGACATGGTCTTGTACGGTGATCAGCATCGCATCCTGCAAGTATTGATCAATTTGGTGTCTAACAGCCTGAAATTCACACCCAAACACGGGAAGGTCATAGCAACGATACGGTGTGTCGGCGAAAGTAACATACCCATTAGTCGACACGAGTCGGTCCACTCTCGCCTAAGATCAGCGAAATCCAAGGTCCCATCTTCGGCAAATTCATCTACAGGAACATCTCGGCTGGTCAACACTGCAACTGCAAACGAGATAAACGCATTGCAGAAGCCATCAGTATATGCGCAAATTCTAGCAAGCGAGCTGAATGCACCACCACCTGCTGGTCGTGTGCTTGAATTTCAGTTCGAAGTGACGGATACCGGACCTGGGATTCCGGAACATCTACACCAGCGGATTTTCGAGCCTTTTGTGCAAGGTGACCTTGGCCTAAGCAAGAAACATGGAGGCACGGGTCTAGGTCTGAGTATCTGTTCGCAGCTAGCAGGGCTTATGAGGGGCCATGTTGATGTGTCCAGTACCCTCGGTCAGGGCAGCAAGTTTACCATGACGATACCACTGAGACACCTTACCAGTGGTGCCGACAGCACGTCTGGCTCAAGTATCGTGTCTTTCGTACCTCCTCGAACAAGAAGTCTTGACCGTGGCCCCGATACGAGCACCGACAACGACGATGCGAGTTCCATGCGGTCGTTCGCATCAGCACCAAGTCCATCGAACGGTCCCGTAGCTTTCGATACGGATACGCAGCCACGACTCGTGGGCCTAAGTCAACCTTTCTTTGCGTCCAATGTGCCACTAGAATCGCCAGATTCGCAACCAGCAGCCATGGAACGCGTAAAGGCTGAAGCCTCTCATCGAATGGCCAAGGTCAAAGTCCTTGTGGCTGAGGACAACAAAACCAACCAGGAAGTGGTACTAAGGATGCTGAAGCTCGAAGAGATCTACGATGTTACAGTGGCCAAAGACGGCCAAGAGGCTCTAGATCGAGTGAAGGAAAGTATGGAGGACCACAAACCGTACAGCTTGATCTTCATGGATGTGCAGATGCCGAACCTCGACGGCTTAGAGTCCACACGTCTCATCCGTAAGACTGGCTATACAGCACCAATTGTTGCTCTCACTGCCTACTCGGAAGAGTCCAATGTCAAAGAATGCATCGCGTCAGGCATGGACTACTTCCTTTCGAAGCCCATCCGGAGGCCACAGCTAAAACAAGTCTTGAAGACGTACTGTCCCACAATTCAGGAAGAGGACGAAGAGCGATCGATGTCATCAAGCTCAGCAAAAG
The DNA here is from genome assembly GCF_010093815.1 of Pseudovirgaria hyperparasitica. NCBI lineage: Eukaryota > Fungi > Ascomycota > Dothideomycetes > Acrospermales > Acrospermaceae > Pseudovirgaria > Pseudovirgaria hyperparasitica. The sequence continues at coordinate 996,067 of NW_022985555.1, forward strand.
TCGATTCGCCCGCGGAGGAACGCGGCCGTGGAAGCTCGTCTCCACCAAAGCCTGTCCTCGGATCTGTAGATTTTGGGGCCACGAATAGTACCAACACTCGAGATGGACCGATCACACATCCCTCACGAGAGCCCTCTCCAAAAGCATCCTGAACACTCGCATCCAGTCTGGTACAGCTTCTGTCTCTGGCTGACGGTTTTACCCTGCGCAGGTCGACCTCCCTGCACATGTCATGATCATTTCCTTGTACGGATAGCGTATTTTTGGGGCCAAGGGACTGGGAGACATTTGTCTCATATTTCCATGTAAGTATTGACCAGCATAGTAAGGTGTGTGGCGTTTTAGGGTTGGTCTCCTGGACGACTTAAACAAATAAGGGACGACCGGCTCGCTGTATACAATCAGGGCAAAAAATTGGGGAAAAGTGAATATTCTGAAAAAAAAAAGGGCTCAACGACAGGTGTGTCGAGCGATCCTGTCTCTCGTAGTTCGATGACGACGATTGTATATCTCTATAAAATCAGCATAATAGTTAATGACACGCTCTACTAGCTCGATTGATCTCTTGAACTAAACCTCGACAACAGTACTCCAGATGTCTTTTAATAGAAAGGCTTGTGTATGAGCATTCACCTGTTGACATCTAGTTTCCTCGGTCTGGTGGATCAGGTGTTCACGCTGCATTGAGGGTATGCTATGATATGCACTTTAATGGTTATGCAGGACCGGTATGCGTGATGTCTGTAGTGCGCTTTTGACACTTGTAGGTTTTGTTCATTTATATGTCTTGGGTGTGGTGATTGTGGGTGGGGTACAAAGTATTATAAGAATATATTGGATTGAATGTGTGTGTGCGTGTGTGTGTGTATATATAACCTCCAGTTCCCGCTTACACTCCACTACACCACCAACCTATATACACAATCTGCACATCTAACAAACATGCAACACCATTAAATTACACGTATAGTAAGGCATAATTCTCCTTCTCTCTTTTCTCTCTCTCTCTCTCTCTCTCTCTCTCCAAGAGACCCCTAAAAGCACGTCCGTCCCCGCGTTCCCTCTCATAATCTCCGGTCGTCTGGATCGGAGAGATATCAGGTTTTGTATAGAATGGCAGGCAAGCCCCCTTTGCCTCGTTCGAACTGTTTTTCTCTTTTGAATTGAATTGAATGAGTGCATGCGTACTTATCTCACTTGATGGTCTCTTTCTTTTTTTTTTTTTTCGCTCTTCAATCGTGAGTCTGGACGGACTTGACAAATTTCTTCGAGTGCTCACGACACGCATACTTCTACTTACCCACCCATCCATCCATTCACACAAAACCCCAACAAGAGCGAGAGAAGTAGGAAGAGAACAGAAGAAAGAAGAAAGAAGGAAGAAGAAATAAAGGAAAATGCCCTTCTCCCCCCTCCGACCACTCTCCTTCCTCTTCTCCTTTTCCCTCCTCCTCTTCCTCCTCCTCCTCACAACAACGACAACCGCCTCCGCGCTCGTCCGCCGCGAGTACGACGCCTGCACCGGCCACTACAACACAGCCCAATGCTGCGCCACCGACGTCCAGGGCGTCGCAGATCTGGACTGCGCCAATCCGGCCGCCGTGCCTGTGAGCGCGGATGACTTCGTCGCTGTGTGTGCGGGTGTGGGACAGAGGGCGAGGTGTTGTGTTGCGCCTGTTGTGAGTACTTCTTTTTTTACCCCCTTTCTTGGTTCGCTTTGGGGTCTTGGGGATTGTTGGGGATGATGATGGGCAAGGGGAGAGAGAGTTTGTATGTGGTGTGTGATAGAGAGAGATAGGGGCTGACGTTTTGGTGTTGCTTTGTGTAGCTGGGGCAGGATGTGCTTTGTCAGACGCCGGCTGGGGTTAGGAGGTAGGATTTCGGATTGTGGAGGGGGAGTGCTCTGGGAGTGGTGGTGAGATGGTTGGGTTGTGAGGGAGTGGGTTTTGGGGGAGGGGATGTAATGGTGTGGTTTTGTGAGCTGGATCATCTGGGTTGGGATATGAGGTGAATGGGCTGGATAGAGGTGTGCATTTTGCGTGCAAAGGAGGGTGTTATTGATGGTGTATGAAGAGAGAGGAGAGAGGAAGGCTATGGGGAATGTACATATATATCAGCGGTACTTAGCTACTGGGAATGCATACATGAGTGCATGGTTTTCTGATAATAGTCCTGTTGCTCTCATATCATTATCATTAAGTCTATGTCTAGATATCTATACATCATCAAGAAGAACGCTACGTTCTATGCACCTTTCCCATATACCAACTCTCTTTTCTATCATGTGACCTCTCTCATCATAATCATCATCATCATCACCACCACACGAACATCACAGACAAACCACACGCCAGACTTCCCAGTCCTCCATTCCACCCGCTCCCGATCAAACGACCAGCCGCGCCTGTCGGCCTCGCCCCATCTCCATCTCCATCCCCGTCCCCAGACCCCGTCGTCCGCGCCGCTCCGCCCGTCTCAGCCACCGTCCGCGCCCCCGTCCTCGTCTCATCCCCAAAACTCGACTGAACCGTCGTCGTCGTAATATGCATCTCCGCCACACTCCCCGCCGCAGCCGCCGCAGCCCCAAACACACTCATCATCAACTGCGTCATCTCGTCCCACGCGCTCGGCACAGGCGCATGCACAGGCACAACCCGCGTCGCCGTCGCATCCGAGACTACAAGCCCCCGGCTCGGATCCCAGACTATTGTCTCTGAGCCGAGGACAGTGCTGAACGTGTGGGATGCGTCGAGGGTGATTGTTTGGCTGCCGAGGGTTAGGACGGAGGGCGTTGCGGGGTCGAGGATGAGCGGTGTGCCGTCGGGGAGTGTGAGGAATGTTGTTGGGCTGGAAGTAGGGGGTGTTGGGGCGGGGAGGAGGAGCGTGGATGTTGTGCCGTCGTGGGCGACGACGAGGCCTGTGGATGGCGCGAAGAGGAGTGTTGTTCCGTCGATGATGGTCGAGCTTCCTGGGGAGAGCGGGACGCCGTCGTCGTTGTCGTTGTTGTTGTTGTTATTGGCCCTGGAGGGCCCGATGATGATTGCGCTAGGGTCGTTGCCAGATGTTGGGTCTGGGTATGTGATGATGATAGGGGTGTTGTTGATGGATGTGAGTGTCACGGGCGCTGGACCTGCGTTGTTGTCTGGGTTGAAGGTTGGAATGGCGATGGTCTGGACGGTGCTGCTGTCGCCGATGATGAGGTTGTTTCCTGGTCCGACCGAGATGGTTGTACCAGAGATAACGGTACCTGGGTCGCCTTCACTGAGGGTCTCGGATGGGTTGAGGATGATGGCGCCTGGGTTGGTGGGGTCGTTGTTGATTGTGCTGTCGCCGATTGTTATGATTGGGACAGGCGTGACCGCTGGAGGGTTTTGGGCCGGTGCGTCTGTTTTGCCTGGGTCGTTGTTTGGAGGCGCTGGGTTTGGGTTCTGCACTGGATCAGCACCGTCCGTTGGGTCCGAAGGGTCGTCCTGTGATGGATCTGCACCACTGCCTGGTCCGACCTTTGTTGGATTACTGCCTGGATCAGATGGCTTCGAGCCATTGACTGGCTCCGGGGTAGTAGGACTCGTGTTCTGTGCTAGCCGGGAGGGCGCCACGCCAGTCTGAGGCGGTGGAGATGCGGTGGGTTCAACAGAAGTTGGATCTGCGACGACTTGAGCGCTTCCAACAGCAGTCGGAGGATCACGTGAGCCGTCCCAGTCCAATTCACACTCCGCCCATGCAGGATCGATTGAACGGACTTGTCGCGGCACGGCTAGACGAGGACTGTATAACGACGGAATGATAGTATCGCAATCGTTCGTTCCCAGCCAGGGGTTACACTCTGGCATACACTGATATGCACTCTGCGGAACTGAGCCGACCAAGTCACCAAAATTGAACGGATAAGGCGTGACGCCGAGTGTTATTCTGACGGGCAGACTTCCAGTCGCAGTCGTCCATTGCCAACCACACATACTGGAAATATCACTTGAGGGTATTGCCACGATGGAGCCTTCGTGAGTAGCTCCGACTTGGCCCCCCTGGCAGGGTCTTCCAGCAGATATACTCCTGTACTTTACGTATGCACTATCTGACCAGAGGGTGATGGTCTCGTTAAGCACGACCGATTCATGCGGATGAGAGTAATGAGTAACGATTTCTGCCATACGAGATTAGCAAAATGTGGTAAAAAAAATTGTTCCAAGGGCTCATACTTCTATTGAAGAGAGGATCTGTAGTAGCACATAGATCCCTTGAAGTGGCCGGAGGAGCAAAATAGATCAATTCGACATCGTACGCAGCAATGGTGCACTTCGCTGTGTGCGAACAGGACGACGATTTGAAAGACAGTTCGTCGCTCCATGAACACTGCGGGACGGGTCGGAATGACAGCTGGTACATGGTGTCGTAGATTACCGTTCTCTCGCCACCGGGAGTGAGAAGCAGATCATCATAGTAGTTGAAGGCCTTGGACAGATTGTATGTGACGCCACTTGCGCCTACAAGTGGTGTATATACATCTCCGTGCACAGTAATGGCAGGTGCTGGAGTGATCAGAGGAAGCTCAGAGGTCTTGCCGTTGACGACAACAGCGCTTGGCGGGTTCGCGAGAGACACTATAGCTTGCTGTGATGCAGCAAAGGATGCGTCTTGTGAGTCCCAAGCCGATTGGTAGTCTGAGACTAACTGTGCACAGTCTGACGGATTAATCGTACATGTCGGCCTGGTGATTGCGAGGTGAGGGTAGGTCCAATTACCGATGTCAGTACTGAGAGTATATGTGGTCGTCGAGTACTTCGTAGTTGTAAGAGTGTAGTCCTCTGAGGTGGTGATGTTGAATCGTGGGTAGCCATCACATTGAGTCGGAAGGGCTCCAGTAGCAAACCACGTACCCCAGACGCCGGGTTTATCTGTTCTCACAGACACGGAAGTATAATATGACATTGTTGGACTCGGATTCCTCAGACTGGACTGGCGGACATATCCCAATTTAGCGGCGTTGCAACTTCGCGCGAAGTCTGTACCTAAGCACATGTTAGTCACATTGATATCGAGATAAGTCCAGCCAATCGTTACCAGATCCATTGACTGGCCCAGTATAGTTCTGTAGTAATGCATCCCAAGGTCCAAGCGTGGTCGAGGAGTTAGCAGATGTATTGAACATCCGATTAGATGGTATGGAGGCATTGCCCAGTGCTACTGATGATGTGATTGTAGGAAACGAGTTCGTGGAGGCTGCAGAGCTAATTGGTGGCGTGGAAAGTGAGGAGTTTGAGAATTTAGGGGGAGAAATTCCTGGGGTAGAAGCCGAACTAGATGCCGCTACAAGATTATTAGCATAAGGCTTGCTCTGGGTTTATGGTGTATTTTTGCAGACTGTACCTACCTCTGACGCCAACAAGTCCGCCAAACAACATCCAAGTCCCCTGGAAGAGCATCCTCGAGACTTGACTACTGGCCGGTAGATAGTAAAGCAAAAGTCCCAAGTTTCATCGTAAGCTTTGAGGAGGCGATCTGGACCTCGTATATGTACGCGCAGGGCATCAAGCACACTGGCAGCCCCATAACGGCGGATGCAGGCACCAGAGAATCTGACAGCGTCGAGATGTCGTTTAGCACCAGCATTAGAGTGGGTAAAGTGTAAGCGTGTGGAGCAGAGTATTTAGAAGAGTAAGCTCTAGTGTAAACATGCCGGGATAGACCCATGTCGACATGAAGAGGTTAATTTACAGGTCTGGGGCTGAGCTGCACCCATAGCCATGACCGGGTTGGTTCATGTACTACAAGCAGATTCCACAAAGAGTGATGGCCTTGTAAGTTGACTTCGTCAGAGTGGCTATGATGGTATCAAGACGAAGTTGGGATTCGGCTCGAGTAAATGGCTCTGCTCTCGTGTGAACAGTCATGGAAGTGGAATGCAAGACATATCTAGGAACCATCTGCCCCATTCGATCATCTTACGTGATACCTCAGCCAGCATTTTCGCCAACCCGTCAGTTATGGATACTGGATATGATCATGGAGCAGAAAGCAGAGATCAGAAGGCCATTGGATGATTTCGACAGGGAGCGGAGGGGGAAGACCTCGGCCGACGCCGTAATGGCCGCTTGTTGAGTGACGAGCGGGATGCGGGATCCGTCGTTTTCCTAGAACCTGACGAGCTTGGCACTCGCATGTCGCGCGATGTCTCCCCCACCCAAATTTACGTGAGACGGACATATTTTGGCATTTTATTATATACTCGTCGCCATATGAGGTTTTAATATACGTATACTATCGAATATTAGTTAATATACTTAGTGTTAAGTCTCCACGTATTTTTTTTACCTATATACCCTCTATGAGGTTAAAAAAACCCGCTCGAAGCGTTTAATTTACTATAGACGCGTCAACTAAACCTCCTCCTCCTCCTCCTCCTCCTCGTTAATATAAATCTACTACTAAATTAATAGAGGCAGCTACGGCGAGGGTAATAGCGAAGAAGTAGGCTTATAAACGTACTACGGCGTCGAAAAATCCACGGATTATCGATATTTCTACGCCTCCTAAGGCTATATCTCCTCCTTCTCCTCCTCCTCCTCCTCGTCGTTCCTCTACTCCTCCTCCTTCTACTCCTTCTACTCCTCTTGATTTATCTTCTCCTATGAATTAAGTAAATAGTAGTTAGAATAAGGTTATAGAGGTTAAGGAGGACGTGGAGGAGACATATAAGATACACGTGTCCTAGAGATTACGTGTTAATAGGAAGAACGAGGCGGCTAATAAACTTACTACTATTCCGCGATATACTTTTAAACGCGAGGTATATAAGGGTACTATTAATAAGATAATTAGTACGAAGCTTAATATAGATAACTAGACCTTCGAGACTTATTAGATTATATATAGTCTTAGTATAAGGAAGAAGTAGAGAAGGACACTTACTATTAATGACTGGTCGATTATTAGCTAGGAGAGACTCTATATAGTTATAGATGATATCTACTCGCTTGCTAGTACTAAGGATAAGGTTATTATAGTTACCTTTAAGGATAGCGTGAAGTGCGAGTCGTAGGCTAAGAAACCTTAGCTATCTTAGTAACGTATTCGTCATCACGACTCTTCTACGCTATTACTAAATATAGGGCTTCGAAGTTCGCTAAATATAGAGAATCTCTAAGGGCGTGCCCGAGTAATATATAATAAGGCTTAGTAGAGGAAGGATGCCGGTCTAAAACGGATCGAGATAATTAGCTTAATAGAGGTAATCTATCGCTATATAGACGTCGGTTATAGTAATAAGCAAGGCCACTACTTTATTATTCTATTCTTATTAGGACGTCTTTATTATAAGATTAAACACGCGTCGATAGAGCCGTAGGCATACGCTATTACTATCGGTATTACTAGCGCCTCTATTAAAGATCCTCCTATAGGTATAATAAAGTAACTTATATCTAAGCCCTATAAGAGAAAGTTAGTAAAGAAGCTAGATAATACTAGGTAAGTCGATATTACTACCCTCGTAGTAGAGTATAAAGCTAAGAAGCTAAAAGCAGCCCTTAATAACATCGATCGTTATAAATAGAATAAAATTAATAAGGCTAAGGAATAAGCTAAGCGTCGACGATTCGACTAGTAGATAAGGTAGACTTAGCTTTATTAGGCTAGATTTAATCCTATATTCGGAGCACGTATGCCTCTATATCCGATAACTATACCACCGCTATATATATTACCCTTACCGACTCGTGAGGTTAATAGTTAACGCCCTCGTAAGATTAATAGTTAACGCCCTCGTAAGGTTAATAGTTAACGCCCTCGTCTATCGACACTACTAGATTCGATAAATCCCGCCCCGTATAGTAGTCCTACTTAGCTAGAACTCTATTAGGCTAATATCGTTTAATTAGTACTTAAATGGCGACTAGTAAAGGAGACTTATACGAGGACGAAGGATAGAATTAGGTTACTCCGCGAGTACGCCGTTAAAAACTATTATTAGTATAGATAAGTCAAAGAGATTACTCGTCCTAGGACCGCTTATTACGAGACGGCGAAGTCGTATAGCGTCCTATTAAGTATTATCCTAGATGCTCGTCGCTATCTTCATGAGTATAAGGGTAGTCTTAAGGTAATAGAATAGGAGGAAGCAGCGAGGGCACTCTATAGGCTTGCCTCTAGCACTATCTAAGTTATTTAAGTAGAGATATCGCGGTTTTCCTATAGTACACGTGTATATATAATTAATTTCATCCTCTATATTACTATATTCAGCTATATACACGAGGGTAATATAACGTATACGCGAGGGCAACGTGATATTAGTCAGTAAATATTATCGTAAAAAGTCGACTAATATACCCAACTTCCTTAGTAAAACCTCTCTTCCTACCACGTCTAAATTACTTTAGATTATGGATAATACGTTCCCGTAGCGTTTCATTAATATACTAACTATTAGTAGTATATATAAAGAAGCGGAGAGTAAATTAATCGTAGCAGCTATCTATAAAGGCGCGGTATAAGAACTCCTTAAAGTTAACTAACTACTCACGTGTATATAGATACTACCTTTAAATCCACGCCTTTAGTACCGCCTATACCATCTTAATAGGGTTATAATTAGGCGAATAAGGCGGTATATATCGAAGTGTATAGCTAGCTATAGTAACCATAGGAGCGACGTCGTCGTTAGTGTGAAGAGAGAGATTATCTATTACAATAACCATCGCCTAATTAGGGTACTTTTCTTATAGGCTAGGGAATAGGTATACCTCTAGCTAGTCGATAAACTCTTCCTTATTAAAGTAACCCTTCTTAACTCTATAGGTAACGAATCTATTAATAGAGATAGCGCCACACGCGCTGTACGTCTAGCCATAATTAATACGAGTAGATTACGTAGGTATCTCTCCACGAGGAGCCCTACCTCGCCTTCTCTACCCTATTTTCTTATTAAAGATAACCTTATTAATAAATATAAGGCGCTTAGTAGGTAACTAGGTAATATCCTCACGATAGGAGCGACGTGTAACCTTAGAGCGGTTAGAACTAATACGCTTTAATAGCCGCTAAGTCTATCCTCGCTTTATTAACTACTTTAAGATAGTAGACGGTAAGGTTACTATCTTGAGCTCTTTATATAGCCATTTAGCCATCTTATTAAGGTATAGCTATCCCTCCTAGAGTAGGTATTCGAATAGTAGGCCTATAATATAATCGCTAAGGATAGTCTCACGACCACGCGTCTTTATAGATTAAGGCTTATTCCGCTAACTATAGGTATCTAGGTTATACCTCACGCGCTAGACTATTAATATAGATACTTAAGACTTCTCTATAGTAATAGTAGTTAGCACGTCGTGCTCGAGGAGGAAGTTAATTCGATGATAGGTACTCGCGTCGTACGCTCTACTAGGTAGGCCCACTATCTATATACGCAACTATAAGCCTAAAACACTAGAAATATATAAAATAAGGCCTATACTAACTCCTAGATGGCCTTAAAAACCTACCGAATACGTATATTCGGTAATTACGACGCGTGGGCGACGAGTATACGATAAAATGCCAAAATATATCCGTCTCACGTAAATTTGGGTGGGGGAGACATCGCGCGACATGCGAGTGCCAAGCTCGTCAGGTTCTAGGAAAACGACGGATTCGCCAGCGGGCGCTTAAGCTTAACTAACTCTCGCTCTCGCTCTGCACAGCCTCGTGTCGGAAGTTGCCTATATTTAGTCAGTCGTGCAGGTTTCTACAATATCCATCTCCATGCGGCCTTGCATCTAAGAGCCGCAGTGTATACTTGACAGTAGAATCGTCATTTTCGTCTTCAGAACGAGATCTTGTAGATTCTACTGGTCTTAGTCAGCTCTGCGAAGATTCACTGCACTAGTGGTGAGCATGTCGTTCCTTTCATCCTCGTCGGAGCATCTATATGCTATGAGATAGTGGAAGTACTAATCAACGGGCTCGCTCGGCGGGAAACTCGAATCATGTGTCTTTGAGGGTCCCACCAAAGTGTGGATGGACCACGATTACGGCCCGAATCGTCAGACATCGAGTCAGCCATTCAGAACAGAGTCTGGGCATGTCACATCCATCGTCCTGTGTTCGCTGAGAATGGATTAGTTTTGGATTGATAAATAAATGTAGCCTGTGTATAGGCTCCCTTCAATCCGTTTTAATGGCGCTACGTTCTGTCAGCACTGGCGATACTGGAGCTCCAAGCGAACGACTTACCTATATATTCTCCTCACAAATGCATAAGATGCCAGAAACCCCACTGTCCCAGTAAGAAGACTGTATAGGGCACACGCCAAAAAGCTGTAAGCAAAGAAAAGCACCCCTGACACAAAGCCAGAGACGTGCAACTTCGTCATGTAGTACCACCCGGAGTACAGGAATATCCATATTCCGCTGGAAGCTCCGACAAGAAAAGACTGCCACCACCAATGATAGTTCTGCTTTCAGATTAACGGTTTGAGAAGTGATGCCCTGGATCTCACATACCTCCGCATTCAGCTGAACATATGTCGCCACGATGCTGATTTCCATTACTGTAATCAAAAGGACGATCGACACTACTGTCAGAAAGCCAAACACATAGTAGTACCCGGTCTTATCTTGCCACAAACTCTTGAACACGTATAGCAACTCAATGAAGATGACACCAAACGGAATTATACCGGCGAGTAAGATGGTACGCGCACTCGCGATGTACCAATCCGCTTTGGGTAGCTGTCGAGGAATCGCATTAGTCTTAATCGGATGGTCCCACGCCCCAACATTGTTGTACCCATACCAACCTCCTACATATACCAGAGGAAGTTGGATGAGGAGCCATAGGCAGAGTATTACAATCAAGGATCCGAAAGGAATTGCTGTGCTCGAAGCTTGAGCCCAAGCGAAGAGGTTCAAGATAAAGACAATCAAGAACAGGAGACCTGGGAGTGCTAGTCCCGTCACCAGAACATTCTTCTTCCACTGCTTGCCGCCCAAAGTCTTGTAAATCCGCGCCGAATAGTATCCCGAGAACACGCCAGCGAAAACAAACAGGCCGATACCAAAGCTGACGTACCCTCCCCGGAAGCTAGGATTTAGGACGCCAAAGCAGCTCAAGGAAAGCAATCCGATTGTCATAAATATCAGCTGAGCACCGGAACCTACAAGCGGTGCGAGGATCCCGCCATAAGCCGGTGGACGGAAGACATCGCCGTGTACTAACTTCCAGCCAGTGGTGTCCTCGAGAATCTCTTCATCGGCCTGGTCTTCCACAGCCTCCAGGTCTAAGGGTTGGCCGAGGAGTCCTTTATCTACGCCGCCATGATTCGACTTACGCTTCCCTTCGATTCCGGCCTGTATGTCCCCACGGACGGTCCGCGCAACAATCACGGCAACGACTGCTGTCAACAGCCCCAGCACAACGAGCGAGTTGATGATTGCAAACCAATGAACTCTCGAGCTATCATCGGCGGCAAAATACATGTCCCATCGGTTTCCCCATTCCAAACTATGGTCTTCCCGGAAGTATACCGAGTACGAGAAAGGTATTGTCAAGGTCCGGTCATCAGGACCTTTCTGGTTCACTGGATCGGCTCCATTCATGACCAGTTCCATAGCCTTTCCAGTCCACATGACAGTTTCGTTACCCCTGACTTGTCCCGTCACGCTGGCATCCACGCTTTTTGGGTAGATCTCAAACCCCACTATAACTTTTTTGCCTGCGTCCCCGTCTCGTCCTGGTGCTTTCGTATACCGAAATACCATGGTGACATGGTTGTTGAGGAAGAATCTCGGCTCAGTCTCCTTGTTATCAACCCATCCCATCTTGAATCCTGATGCATAGTACGCTCTTGACTTATCCGTTGTTACAAAACGCGTCGCCCCCGGTAAGTTGTCCACAATCCATTCTGCAACGTAACCATCTCTTACTAATTCTATCGCTTTTTCGAGTGATGCCACGTCCACATCTCTCTTGCATAAAAGATTGAACTCATCATCCACGTTCATTCGCAAACGATAGTCTGAAAGGGATACCCTATCTCCTCGCAATATTTCTCCAAGATTCAACGATCGGGACTCTCCGCTGAGGGTGTGGCCACCACGTAATTCTTGCACAGGCGGGCAGATGAAAGGAAGTTCGGCATACGCATATTGAAGCTGGGTATTGTCTGAGTAGACTTTATTGACGAAAAGAGGAATGACTTCGCCGTCACCGTAGCTTTGGATCGTCCAGCCTATGGTCCTCGCGTGAGCACTGGCAATGAAGTGAAACACAGGAACATGCCATACCTGGGATGTAGAAGCTCTGGGTGAGAGTGGCAAAGCATAACAGCGATGCATAGAGCCGGGACTCCGTGCGCATCTTTACGCACAATTAGGCTAGATGTTCGTGCCCGATTCTTGTGTAGCCTGAAGATGAAAATGTGACATAGATCCGAATGTCGTGTAATCCAGTTTCGTAAAGACAATCAAGCAGCAGGCCCAGCTCTCCGGTGATTAGATTTAGACAACGTGCGCAAAAATGTGTCCATAGCTGAGGAAGTTCGTGATGATGCCTCCCTACCTACCCTGCAGCTGTCGCGCTGCATTTCGTGGCGCAGGTACTAACCTTAGCGTCCTTTAATCAGATCAATCCTATTTAGCTTAGAACAGCCACAGATCAAATAATACCTTCTCATAATTAATGCTTGGCCAGTACGATCCATCAAACTTCAATTTCATCGTCATGCGCACATGCTTGCTAGCTCGAATGCCATTCAAACGAAGAATCGAAATATCTATTCTCCTGTGTGCGTTGGATGTTGTGTTCTCTTATTGGCAGAAGGTGCAATAGATAGAGAGCTAAATCTCTGGGTCTCGCTCCGCATATCTGATATTGAGACTCAACGAATGCGTCCGTAGTCCGATTGTCATATTGCAGCGAACCTGATATGGCGCCAGCGCGAGACACTTCGAGGCATTCTTCCCTAGTCGTGACTTGCAAGATTATACGTAGCCCTAACCCGCCTCACATCCGGTCTTCCGTCCGGATCCATCACACTGCCACCTAAGATACTTTTTTTCTTCGTTACTATAGCAAACGAGCACGGCGACCAGGTTGATACAAGCGCCAGTTCCGAAAATATTCATCTCGCCGCGTGTGAATCCGTGTCAAGGTCTCAACAGCAGCCGCCTGACCGAGGCATTTAGACGGTTGTATGAACATGGAACTAGCAAAAGCAGATAATTGTCAAAGCAGAAGGGGATGACAATGAGTCTGTTCAAGAAGAAAACATAGATTGAGCTCTCTCGTCTAGTGATACTTGTTCATCGAAAGCTTTTTTTATCAGCATCAAAGATGAACACTAAGTGGCTATGTCTTCCGTGACATTCCATTTCCACGCTGCTGGATAGTCTCGGCGATGACAAGCTTAGGATCCGTGTCAGAACCGAGTAATAATATCTCGACTACCCATTGGTAGCGAAATTCTTTAGCGCTGTGTCAGAAAAAAACAATTCATGACCTCCTGTGAACACTCTAAAATTTCGAAAATTGACTTTTGGAACCATGCGACCTCAAAGCAGGCAACTGTCATTCTTTGCGCGCGACTCTAGAAAGGGATTGAGTACAAAGACATGCATTTCATTACTTCATACCAGCCTATCAATGACGAATGGAGAGTGACCAGAAACAGGTCTTTCTAGTATATGCATAGTGAGGAATTGAAAACATGGTATTACCTTCTTCGTTCTACAGATTACGGATCAAAGTCATCATTAGAAGCATCTTGTTATAAAGAAATGTCGTTGGCTAGAACGGAAGCGCAGATACCCGAGACGTGGTAGTAAATACTATTACTTATCTAGCGAAATATAAATATGATCTAGCTGATGGATTCCTATAGGTCATCTCTCAGAAACTGAGTTGATCAGTTCTATAGGGAGATATTTAATATGATAATACCTACCTCTCTCTACTCGTCTAAAGGCATAATTCTAAAGTACGAATGATCTTAAAAAAAATCTATGCCATCATATGATTTGTGTCCGAAAAGCTGGGTGCTACCCTCTCTATTGGTTCCATGGTAGGGGATAGAAAATATGAGATCAGAAGCCGCCTACAATATGCCTCGTAGGTTGAATTATTTGCTATCTATGCGTGAGTTTCCGAATACGGGTACGCGGCTCAGATGTGTGTCCGCCCTGATCCGTGAGTTAGGAATAGCATATGTTTCTGGTCCGGTCGCCTTATAAATAGAGGACCTCATCCACTCGTTATTCTTCCTCTTCTCCTTCCAGTACCTCCCATTCTTAACAAATCCTCTCCACCACTTATAACTCTTCACCACAATCGCACCTTACAATGCTCTTCTTACTCGGCCTCATTCTCGCGGCACCTCTCAGCAGCGCTTTGCCTCAGCAGATGGAATGTGGCCCAAAAGTTGTGCCAGATACCTCTGCCTGCGCGTTATCATCATCAGGTCAATACTATATATGCCATAACGAGGTTTATGATCCGACCTGCCTCGGCTTCAGCTTGTTGTCATGGCCGTGCGAACTTGAAGGAGAAAGCGGATGTTTCAAAGACTTCTCGCGAGACCATGAAGGGGTGATCCATTTCGAATGCAGGCGACGAACCTCGAAAGATTCGCCAGAACCAAGTTTCCAAGACCTTGAGGCTTATCCCTTCCGCTGCGATAAGATTCGCCAGTAGAACTATTGGTAAGTACATTCTTCGTTTCATGGCCTGAAGCTACTTTCTTAATCGCTGATTAGAACCACTATCACACACTCGCTCAGAGGGGTTAATATCGATTGGGACTAAGCTGGGGAGATCTATGGCATCATGGTGTATCTCGGGCTCGTATGGCTATCGGAAATCATAGATATAGTTGGAAGCATCATTGATAATGAAGTCACAGCAAGGTCGTATGGACCAAGTATGTTCACCAGTCTGGTTTCTGTTGTTCCTCTGCAGCTAGACGCATTATTCACCAGCATGTAATCAAAAACACATGGTCATTTCATACTGCTTCTGCCTCGCTCGTGAAGATGTACCGTGAAGTGTCTATGTACTTAGATCAGTGTGGTCAATATATACATTGCTCTACCACACGACACGCTGAAGCCGATACGGGACCATACAGTTCTCGTAATGCGTATCCTTAATCGTTCACAGATGGTAACATACAGCTGAACCTGTTCGGCGATAACAATCCGCCTCAACACGCCATCCTATCCGGCCTCGATCGAAGGCCAAGGTCTAAGACTACTGATTAGGCCTAAATCTAGCTTGAAATAAGGCCTTGGGCTGTATGTGGATATATACCCATGTTACTTGATCTAACACACGAGTAGTCTAACCAATCATGATAAGATTATACTACTCTTGGCAATCTTTCTAGAGGCGTAGATTGGGCTTGTGTTCTTCATCAGAATATTTGATCAAATTGAGCTTGCATGGATTCGTATTGTATGTCCCGAAGTCTGTTTGACTCCTGATTAACCAATACATGATCTTGGAGAGCATGTATCACATCGTCCATGCAGTTGTAAATTCCAATCCAGCAGCCTTGTATTACCTCACGCAGCGGTATCCCCTTCAAGACTGGGAATTTGCCCTCAGAATACCGTTGTCGAACGTCGCACATCCGATTGGGCGAAGTTTCGAGATCATAGTGAGGAGGCCTGCCCGTTATGATTTCGTACATCGCACATCCGAATGCAAATATATCGGTTTGTGTGCTTATTGCGGGTGTGCAGACTCGGTAGCTGAACCATTGGTAACAAGACGTAGCTTCATGTCCATCAACGCTGCTACCCTCGAAATCGATGAACTTTAGCCAGTGGTTGACAAGGATCATGTTTGGCACTCCAACATCGGCGTGTATTATACCTTTGTTATGAATGTGTTGCAACGCGACTGCAGCTTGTTGGATCCAGCGTACCTTTTGCTCGATGTCTGTTGTAACATTTTCTGCCTCACTATTCCGAATTACGTTTTGTAGAGGTTGACCTCGCTCCAGGATGAGTCCGTTGTTTTCTATCTCTAGTAGCCTCACGACATTTGGGTGGGGGCCGAGTCGAGAAAAGACTTGGCATTCTACATCAATACCTTCAGCGAAGTACTTCTTCAAAACTCTTCGTTCATCCAGCGCGTAAACGAGGCTGGATTTGCCGGCAGCGATACAATTGTGATTGGGATGTGGTGGGGATATTAGATCCATTCGTAGCCAAACGGGTGTAGGTAGATTGTTCGTTAATTATATGGTTAGACGAAAGGTGGAATGAAGAAGTAGAGAGAACGATGACAATCGTGAGGTCCGAGATCCGAAAATTTGCCGAGTACTCTGCTGACGCCTGCGGCTTGGTAAAAAAAAAGTCGTGGGAATAATAGTTTTCAACTTAGCGCCCATATAAAGTAATATTACTTTATAGAATACTTTTATTCTTACTTTCTAATACTACTAAACAATAGTCTAATCATAATTTTTAGGTACGTCATATATAATTTGTAGACAGCCAAGAAGTGCGGGTGCACCTCAGGCACAAAAAGTGGCCATCCGCGTATTTGTTGTATAATAAGGTCTGGCGGCCCTGGCCCAGTACTGTCAGCATTTCTTATCACCGGAGTATATCGAGCATCCCCATTTTCTCGAAAGCCACGATTAGACCTAGCACCAGGTCTCTTAGTAGCCTAGCTTAGAATCTCGGTCTCACACCTACGTAGCTACCCTCAAGAAGCCTCTTAGGAGGGTACGGGTTAGGATCGGGTTAGGAGGGTTCCGGGTAGGCTATAATTAAGAGAGCGAAGGGTGCTTGCGCCCACCACTGTTGTAGGTTGTGGTTACCTATATTAATATACATTGTGGTAGCTGCAACAATCATGAAATCGTCTACATCAGTGATTTCTTTCTACAATCTCTCTAGCAAATTCTGCGAAACTTCGCTTCTCATCAATCATTTCCCATAGATTTGGCTGTGTGAATACTGCCAGAGTATTCCGTGCCACCCTGCCTGTATGTTTAGTCGCTTTGGCGCCTCGGACAAAGTGCGGGACGGCTTTGAATTTGCCTTTCGTGATGATTTCCAGTGCTTCTCCGGTTTGGAATGCAAGGCAGTCTCTCGGTATCGCGACTTTTGTCACAGCTCCGCTACGCGAATGGATATAGAGCCCAGCTTGCGGATCAGGAGATTGGGCGAGTTCGGTGAGGTCTTTTGGTACATGCGACCTATCATTTAGTTCAGAAAGGCCTCTTAAAAGCGTAGGGACTGAAGCATCCTCATCGATGAACATGGCGCTGGTCAGACCGGTCAGACAGCCGTGATCAACATGAGTTGCGCACCAGTCGTCTTCGTCGGCGGATTTGTTATTGTCGGCAGACGGAGGAGGAAAGTAATGCAAAAGCCTGGCTTTTGTGCTGACACTACTGTTCACGACGTGCTCCAGGTAGCCCGGTTTGTAGCCATCGATATTTTTCTCTGCATATCGATCACAAGCACGCGCAACTAATACAGCGACATCGATGATTAAAGTACACAGTTCTTCGAAGCTTTCACGAAAGCCAGGGAGAGTGTCTTCAGATGGCCAGACGTTTGGTGCAGTGTACTCAGGAAATGTCGGGTACCTGGTTGCCAGTGACGTTTGTGTATCTCCTTGCGAGAACGATGGCGCGCAATTAACGTAGTAAGATCCTTTGAAAGTATCATATGCTCCGTCCTTCAATTTCTCTTTCCCAAGTGACCATCCGACGAGGTAGTGCGAGTCGGGCGACTCTAGCTGTTCTGTTCTGCAGTAAGTCACAAATTCTACAGATGGTTCGGAGGCACGATATCACTTTTAAAAAAAACTCGAGCGGGTGACACTACAGTCCGACTTACTCAAGCTCTGCTCCGGTAGATTTGCCAGGTAACTAGAATATGACAGTAATCGTAGACGCAAACTTTGAAATCTCTCTGGGAGACCTTTGACAACGATTATGCCAAGACTCTCGGGCCCGAAAGCCTCTTCCAACGTCGTAAATGGTATCGAGCCTTTAACCGCGATCGTTAGCAGCTGTTAGACCTTCTGGGCCACGGGGATAAGGACCTTGAGTCAGGGCGTCCAGCTCTACGGTCACCGCAGACTTTTTTTCGAGTATAGACATGTTCGAAGACACGAGGAACACGATGCGTAAAGCATGAGACCAAGGCGGCTTTATGAGCCTTATGAGGGAGTCTGCGGCTCGAAGGTGGAGTCAAGAGGAAAGATTTGATTGGTAGTCGAGCAGAGCTGCCTTGACCTTTCAGTTTCAGCCCAAGCGCCGGTAGACGGCGTCATCCGATTCCGACGTCGATTCGCCCATAAAATATAAGCTGTGGACAATATCAATCTTGTGAACATCTCTTACTTGCTGACTGCAAATCTAGCAGAAGGACTGGCTTGCTACTTTTTCTTCTGGGTGGCCCGTTTCTTCCTATACAGAACCATGAGACGCGTTCTGTCTTCACGCGTACCGGTACAGGAGTAGGCCGTTATACTCGAAAGTGAAGCTACCGTTGCAACTAAGCTGTCGTTGTGAAATTTGTGCTTACACTATCGATAATATTGGTAGGCAGTATGGTGTGAAGGAACTCGAAGCGGAGTTACGCTGTAGAGACAATTGAAAACAAGGACGAGTCGAGGTATATCAGGACTTCCCTTCAGTAAGTACAGCGTAAGAATGAGGGATCAGATTGTGAGGCTGGATTTCTGATGTACCCGTGGTGGAGGAATTGTTGGTAGTGTAGCGGGAACGACAGAGTCACGGCGCAGCTATGTATTATCAAACAGGAAATCGATGAACTGAGCTTTTACTAACCCGTAGCAGATCACAAATGGACATTTGAAAGGCATCGCTCGAAAAGTCCGTCAACCTCGAGTCTACGACGCGCAACCTGAAATTCGCATATCAGGCCTGCGTACATGAAGCTCCCTCCTCGTCGCAAGTCTTGAACCACGCCCGGTAGACTTCTCCAACAATTTGAGTTCTCATAAACAAGAACTCCAAACCTCCCTCTCTATACTGGCATGGACGAGGGCCCTATCATTATCCTTATGTCTGGGTAGGATTTATGTTAATGCTTGCCATGACTGTATGCCAACTACCTGGATTCATCCCTCAGGCAATGCATTACTCAAGAATCCACTCTCATCAGACCACTTTAGACTCACAAGGGAAGGGACATGCCTGTGTTCTCAGTATCTGCTTCCGACCTAAGGCATTCGTCTGAATTTGAGGAAGGCATGAGCAGGTCTTACATCACTTGAGAGAATGTTTTGGCAGGAGACTTTCCTCATCAGGTAATCGACGACACGCCATTTCCCACCCTCATTCTGAGCTCGCGTGCACTGGCCTTCTGTGATTTGATTAAATAGCTGGCTTCTTCTGCCGTTTTCCATTTCTTCTTCTTCTTCCTCACATCATTCACAAACATTCTCAGTTGACAGTATCAGCATCAAAGCATCAATCGGACTCGCTGCCTCCACTCATTGTATCCTTGTTTATTGATTATACTCTTCACCTCAGTCCTCAGATCACTTCACTGCTCAAATACACACTTCCATTAAACCTTTCCTCAGACCTGCACGTCTCTTGTACTATGTCTCCAATCAATTTCACCAAGCTCGCAGCCGTCCTCGCAACCTGCGCCAGCCTGACTCGTGCTCAGGATTCGGCTGAAGTATGTCTTCTCTCTTGAGCCGCTGCTGCTGTTAATGACATCTTCTCAGAGGTTCTCTTGCAGCCTTCCCAGTGGATTTGATCGGACCGTTACTGAAAATGAGCTGTACGATGCAAAACAAATTGGGATGTTTGATTGTAAGTCAAGTCCCGCGACTTGACCCTTACACAGTTAATCCATCTCCAGGTCCAGTCAAGCACGCAATTCGGGGCTCATACGAGTGCGAATCATACGTCACTGAATATAGCTTTATCCCAGGATGCACTACAAAAAGTGAACTCTACCCCTTCGGAACGGACGAAGGTTTATTCCTTGGTCCTGGTGAGTTTCGCGGAACCATCAGGCAGATAATTATCGAGGGTGGCCTCACTTACAACATCTCAATCTTTGGCTACGGTAACGTCCAAGCTACGCTCGTACCCAAGTCTTTGGAAGTTGTTGAACGCTCACCTCAATGCTACGGCGGCTACTGTCCTCCAGCATCGTCGGTGGAAGAATCAACTATCTACGTCCCTCCATTTGAACCCTCAACAGTTTACATTCCCCCATCAGAAGCTTCGACCACTGTCTATGGCCCTCCACAGGAGACTTCCACCATCACTTCGACCACGCTCATCACTGTCGGCTGTTCGGCTCCTGGTTATGGTACCGATGCTGGATGTCCAACCTCTGCTCTGCCCACTGAGACGGACGAGGAGTCCTCCACTGGCACAGCCTCCGTGACTGGTACAGAATTCTCTGGCACGGCCTCGGCCACTGGGACTGCCTCTTCTGGTACTGTCTCCTCTACTGGTACAGCTTCTTCTGGTACTGTCTCCTCTACTGGCACAGCCTCCTCTGGTACCGCATCGACCACTGTCACTGCTACCACCACCGTTGTGAACAACTTGATTCCCTTTGAGCCCCTGACTATCCCTACAGAGACCATTGCCATCCCTAGCTCGCAGGGCTCTTCTGTTGAAAGCTGTCGCGGCCCTCTCGGCGCCATGGTGATGGTTATGGCTGGTTTCTTGCTTCTTGCTTGAGATTGCCCAGTTCTCCTGGCCGGGAAGCTTGAGACACGATGGTCTGAGAGTAGCTGGTCTTGTGTGTTTTAGTGTGATGGAAAGAGTGGTTTTGCTTGGGTCGAGTATGGTATCGTGTTGATTGGTCTGAGGGCAGACCTAGTTTCCTTGGTTCGAGTATGGTATCGTATTGTTTGGTCTGATGGAAGACCTAGTTTCCCTTGACCTGGAAGAGAGTGAAGACGTTCTGGAGTAGCCAAGAACCTAATAGACCTTTTTTCTCGCTCGAAGTTTTGTGTGTCGTGTGAGTTTTGTATTTTTCTTTTGTGGTTTCCAGAGCCAGTATGAGACGTGCAACTGCTGGCTTGAGACGTGCAAGTGCTGGCTTGTGAGGCGCAACTGCTGGCTTGTGAGGCGCAACTGCTGGCTTGTGAGGCGCAACTGCTGGCTTGAGACGTGCAAGTGCTGGCTTGGGTATATGACGTATGACGTTGTGTTGGTGGCATGGATGTTGCGAGTATAGTGTAATGACAGTCGTGTTGTTTGAGTGACTGTATTCCAACACACACACACACACACATATATATATATATATATATAAACAATGCAAGCACGGCAGAATGGGAATCTTATTTGATAGATTAATACTATTACTACTAGTACTACTCCTAACAAGTACAAGCACTACAACTTCAGCTTGTAGGAATGGATGACGTGCGGGTTGCAGTAGGAGAGCAGGCCGGTCTGGCCCCACTCGCCACCAATGCCACTCTCCTTGTGGCCGCCAAAGATGGCCTGCGGCGTGGGCTTTTCCCAGCTATTGACAAAGACGCTGCCGGCCTGGAGACGGCGGGCGATGCGCTCGGCACGGTCGACGTCGGCGCCCCAGACGCAGGCGCCGAGACCGGTGTTTGTATTGTTTGCGCGGGCAATGACCTCCTCCTCGTCGGACCAGGGCTGGGTGGGCACGATGGGGCCAAAGGGCTCCTCGGCGATGATGCGGCTGTCATTTGGCGGGTTATCGATGATGGTCGGGGTGATGAAGAAGCCCTTTTGCGGGAGTGCGGAATCGGTTGCGTCGGGCGAGCCGGCGGCGAACTTGTAGCCTTTTGCTTTGGAGTCCTGGAAGAAGGTCTTGACCTTGTCGTACTGCATCTTGTTCTGGATGGGGCCGAGGAGGATGTCGTCGGGCTGGTCGTCGCCGCCGCCGAGCTTGATGGACTTTGCAAAGGCGGCCATTTCGGCGACAAAGTCGGTGTAGATGGCCTCGTGGATGTAGATGCGCTTTGTGGCAACGCAGACCTGGCCTGAGTTCTGGAAGGCGCCCATGACGATTTCGGGGGCGGTCTTCTTGATGTCGACGTCGGGCAGGATGATGGAGGCGTCGTTGCCGCCGAGCTCGAGGGTGACGCGCTTGAGGGTTTTGGCGGCGGCTTCCATGACCTTTTTGCCGGTGGCGATGGAGCCGGTGAAGGAGATTTTGTGGACGTTTGGGTGGAGGGAGAGCCAGGCGCCGAGGTCGTTGTTGCCGCCGACGACCTGGACGACGCCGGGCGGGAAGACTTCCTGCATCGTCTCGACCATCTTCAGGGAGGTGTAGGGGGTGAAGGGCGAGGGCTTGACGATGATGGTGTTGCCGGTCAGCAGGGCGGGCGCGATCTTGCCCATGGAGAGGATGAGGGGGAAGTTCCAGGGGCAGATTGCGCCGACGACGCCGAGGGGCGTGTAGCGGGTCGTGATGACCTTTTCGTCGTCCTCGATGCGCTCCTCGGGGATGGTGAGGGTGGTGTGGAAGCCGGCGAACTGGGTGACGCCGTCGACCTCGACGGTGGCAAACTTGCGCGGCTTGCCCGTCTCCTTGATCAGGAGGTTGATGAAGTCGTCTCTGTGCTGCGCGTAGACGGCCACCCACTTGCCGAGCAGCTCCTTGCGCTCCTCGATTGAGGTCTGGCTCCAGGACACGAAGGCCTTGTTTGCGGCGGCGACGGCATCTTCGAGGTCTTGCTTGCTGGCGACGGGGACGTCCCACAGCTCCTGGCCGGTGACGGGGTTGACGCCGTGGTGGGGAGTGTCTTTGGTGTCGCGTAGCTGGCCGTCGACAATGTTGTAGAACTTGTCGAAGACGATGGTGGAGACTTTGGAGGGAGACATGGCGGGAGTTGGGTATCAAAGAGGATTGGAGGGGTGGACGAGAGAGAGAGGAGTTTTTGGAAGGGAGACGAGGAGGCGAGTCGGAATGCGAGGAGAGGATGGCAATTGATATATGGACGGCAATAAGGTCAATGACAGACATGCATGAGTAGGTGGAGTGTAGTAGCAGTAGTAGTAGTAGTGTAGTGTATTAGTGGTAGTGGATTGCGGATGACATTAGCTGGTGGGTGGGGATCCATGCCGAAGCGGAAGCCGACCCCCCTCCCCCTCCTCCTCTATTGCACGCATCGGTCAGTCAATAAAGGGTGTTCATGTTTGATGCAGTAATAGAATCATATTCAACGCTCTGCCTGATACTACTCCAAGTACTGTCCAGGCAGAATGCACGGCAAGTTTGCACTAACTGGAAGGGGATAACACACAAAACACAACAAACACACACTCTCACACTCCAGCTGTCTCACTCACTCACTCACTCCTCACTCACTCACAAGCCAAGCCTGCAGTGCCAATGGATTGCGGGGAGAAGACGGCTAGTCCGGATATAGGCAATACTGGCTGGCTTGACATCTCGCGAGTTGTTGCCCGCTATTTCTTGCTGGCTGGCGGGGCTGACGGGCTGACGGGCTGACGGGCTGACTTTTGGGGGGGTTTTTAGGCGGGGGTGTCGGTGTCTTAGGGCGAGCGGCCTGCCTGGGGGGGACTTTGCGGGGCTGGCGGGCTGTCCTGTCCTGTCCTGCTGGTGGGCTGTCTGCCTGCCTACTGCCTTACTACTGCTACTGCTACCTGCTACCTGCTACCTGCTACCCTACCTAATACTTACTATACTACGCAGTAATAGCTAATACCTCGGACGTGGCGCCAAGTGGAGGGGCACGGCGAGCGCAATGAGGGGCAGCATCTATCAGGCATTCAGGCATTCATCACCTTAGCTAAGCTTGTCTGCTTCAATTCCTCCAATTCCTTCATTCTTCATTCCATCTTCTCGTCCCTCTTCTCCACCACACAGCCAACAAACACCAATACCATCCCCTCTACCACACACACTATACCTCCGTCAACAATCCTCTCTCACTGCCAACTAATCATCTTCGCTGAACAGCCAACCATCTTCGCTGAACAGCCAACCATCTATCCCTTCGACACTTGGCCTCCACCTCCACCTCCACCCCTACCGCTCCACCGCTAACTGCTATAGGCAAACACTCGCGCCTCCTCCGCGGACTCGGCTCAGCCCTGGAATAGGACAATAGGTATGCATCCCTGATCCATCTCGTCCTCTTTGTTGCTCTGTTGCTCTTCTTGCTTATACATCTGCCCTCCACCACCAGCTGTTCCCGCTCTTCATATTCCGTTTTCGTCAATTCTCCTTCCGCTACTCGCTCCCAATCACTCGCTTCTTTTCACTCATGCTCACAACTCTCAGATATCCTTACCGCTATTCCTGTCCAGGCCTGCATCTACTGCATGAATCTACTAATGCCACCCTCTCCATCCTTTCCGCCCCCTGCCACCATGCGACAACGCTCCACAATCATAGCCATCCACGCATTGAAAAATATACCATTGTGAGTCCTGCGCTCCGTCTCCGCCGTTTCGTTATCACGCTCGCATTTCCTGTCTAGGATATCGCTCTGAACCTTGAACTGTCGTCCTGTGTCTCGATTGTGGGGCCGGTGACATCGATCGGACCGTGCCGTGTCAATCGTCCTTTTAGTTTGGCGCATCGGGGAGAATCTCGCACAACAAGCCTGATGCCACCCACCACTCTCACACACTCAAAGCTTCAGTCCTTTGCCGTGAACATGCCACTATAATCCGTGCATGATTATGCCGTCTTGCAAGATATGTCCGTCAACGATATGGCAACGCTGCCTGGCCCGACATGGCCGAGTGCAGCGCAGACAATTGTCTGACTAACCGCCGTTCTTGTGCGACCATAACGTGAGCCCCACTCATCTGATACTCCAGAGTGATTATCCATCGTCCACTTTCTAATCAAACACGCCTTCCATCTGCGGGGCGTGTTGCCTAATCCACGGAGTAATGTTCGTGTCTCCGACTAGCTAGCATAAATCCCGCCTCCATTCCACCCGCACTGCACACAATTGCCCAAGGAATCAGGACCCATTCCATCGGACGTTGCAAAAAGCTCGCGCTTGGCCTTGTCACACAAAATCGCTTCGTCGTTCACACTAGCTTCTAGCCCGCCCTTATGCGTATGCACTGTCTTGCGCCATACATGATGGCTAGCTACTAATTAGCTAGCTGCTGCATGGCTCTTGCAGTAGATCCGCTCTCCCCCTTTCCCCCCCGGCTGACGTCAGCGGCGTACTCCTTGTCGCGGGAATAAGCTGTTCTTTGGCCTGACGTCGCCGTTTGACGATTCGACTCATTCAAAATGTGCTTGGCATTGCACAGGTATACCTAACAACATAATGCTTTTGCTCTGGCGTCGTCGCGCCAAGTAGCATGCATGTATGCATGCCTTTGAAGATAATTTGCCCATGTCTAACAAGCATGGCCAGCCATAATGTATCTTCCCGTTTCCTCGTCATAGCACGTCATATATCTCTATAAAAACCCAAAATTCACTCCTACCTAGTATAGCCCCTCCTTTCCTCCCCGCCTCGCTCGGCATGGCCTCAGGCAAACTTATCATGCTTCCCCTTCCTCCGCACATACACCAACTCCTCATAGAAATTCCCCTCCCGCCGCGCCCTCTTCAGCCGCCTAACCTCCTCATCCCCAAGCTTCCGCTCCGCCAGCTTCTCAAGCTCACTCCGACTGATCTTCGCACTCGCCTTTTCCTCGCGCGCCACCTGCTGCAGCCGCGGCTTGAAGCGCGCCTGCATCCGGATCCGCAGCGTGCAAGGGTACGTCAGCGTGTCCGCATCGCCCCGGACTTCTGATGCCGAGGGCGCGGTCAGGAAGGTCTCGTATGCGGTCTGGAGGGCGAAGCCGGAGGGTGCGTGCGCCGAGGGCACCGGCGTGAAGATGCAGGGTGGGTTCGCGGCTGTCGAGGTGGCGCTGAGGAGGCCGTGTTTGTCGGCGGATAGATATCTGTTTTTTTTTTGTTCGCTTCGTCAGCATATCTATCTCTTCTGATCATCATCATCATTCCATCCATCCATTCGTGACAAATCATCCAGGATATATATGTATCAAAAGAAAACGGCAACGTACTTCCCATGATGCCCCTTGAGCGTCACACCCTCCAAGCCGGCTACCCGTCCCGCGACCCAGACTTGTCGTACGTCGTGCGGCTCGGCGGTCGCGGGGTTGGAGTCGATCATGTTTTCGAGGGGGTGGGCGAAGACGGCGCCGAGGGCGTCGCTCGAGAGGGCTGTGGGCGGGCTGGTGGCGAGGACGAGGAGGACGGGCCCGGTGATGTCGGCTTCTGTTTCGGCGGTTGTCCAGGTGTCGTCGTTGTTGTCGTTGGTGGTGGTGGTGGTGGTTGTGCTGGGTTGGGGATCTGTGGTTGTGCTGGTGGTGGTTGTGGTGGTTGTGAGGGACTGGGTGTGTTGTTCGGATGGGGGTGGGGTGGGGTCGCGTTTGCGTTTTCGGGGCTTCTTGTCGCCTTTGAAGGTTAGTGGTTTGACCATTGTTGTGTTGTTGGTGGTGGTGGTTGTGGTTGTGGTGGTGACTTGTGTCACGAAAGAGAAGTGTGCGGTGGTGGTGGTGTATCTTGAGATGGAGCTGCGGTGGAGCTAGTAGAGCTTAGCTCCCGACGTAGGGCTAGTGGATGTGATGTGTGATATTTGGGCACAGTAGAGGTACTTCTGGGCACAGCTGCTCCTAGATTCGATTGGATTGGTAGCGAATGTAGATAGATAGATACACGCTTATCATGGTAATGAACGTTGACTCTTCCAGTCCTTTATACCCTCTTCCCATCCTCACACATCCATCTTCCCACCCATCCTCGCACCATGTCATCCCCCCTCAACCAATGTTGATAGCAAGCTCCAAGTTCTGCCCGCTCGCACTCGTAAACTCCGCCGCAATAGTCCTGCTCTGCGCATTCAGGATGCTCTCGCTCGTCTTCTGCTCCTCCCTGCTCTTCGACCGCTGGCTGCTCCCGTCATAGTACTCCGGCAGCGCCTTGACACAGGTGATGTCGTCGCCCAGCCCGGTCACAATGTCCACCCACGGCTTGTAGTTGTGCACGCCCATGGCCACGAAGAAGGCCTCCTTGCCGGCCTCGGTCATGTACCGCACCATGCCGGACGTGCCGCTGCCGCCCATGGTGAGGGTGAGCTGCTCGTTGGACTCGACCGTCCAGGTGCCGCCGTTGGCATAGTACCAGACGCCGCTTTCGACGAGGCGGAAGCGCTCGCTGGACTGGTTGACGCGCACTTTGATGGTGTAGGACATGCTGTAGAGGGTGTCAGTTGGAAAGGTTCGGGGCTTGATGAGGGTACAGGCGGTGGTTTCACTTGATTGGTAGGTTTATCGTTCTTTGGAAAGACTTTTCTTCTGAGAGGAGGAGCTTGGGTGGTGTCTTTGCTGAGTGAAAGAGAAAAGTGCTCCTCGACGGCACCTGGGAGCGAGGTTTATATATCCACATCCGAAGACCAACACAAGACCCCCCACTCCTCGAATCGATCCCGCAATGTCTACCTACCTACCTACGCAACCTCTGCATCCTCCGATCGGGATGGTGGTGCAGTTCCTTTGTCCAACCCGCACGAGAACTCCGCTTTCTGCATGCATCACATTCAGCTCAGCCATCCTCCATGTCCTGCCCCAAATAGCGGGGTTGCTTCCGAGGAATCACACTCATGTGTGTCAGGATTTGTCCAGATTCTCGTAACCCAGAGATGTTCTTGCATTGCCCTGCCAGGCGAGGATGGTCCCATTCTGCAGAGCATTCCCGCATTGGGGCGGTCAGTGATGCTCCATCACGAGAATGAAATTCGTTGCTGGGTGCGTGCAGGCGTCGCGAGCTGCAAGTTCGTCGGTCTTGGCATGCTCTTTCGATGTTGGGGAACGGGAGCATTCGCCTTCCGATCTCATGCACTCTTATATTGTCTGAGGGGCTTCACGGACTGTGCTCCATGTTGTCGACAGGCTTCCTCCATTATTCGTGTCGGAACTCTATGTATGCGTCGTCCGAGCACCCCCACCACCACCACCACCACCACCACCAACATGCTGCATACTCACTCGCCCAAACAAAGAGAGCATACCGTGACACATCTCGCCACAGCGCGGTGTCTGCAATGATGCTCCTACTCTGCAGCTGTCTCCATCTGCAGACGCAAGAGCTCTGGAGATCCCCCTCAAGACAAAAGGTAAAAAGCAAAAAGCACCATCCCAGCTAGCTACATCAACGGCCTGCACACACACATACACACACACAGAGACACACAACCATGTTGAACCAAGTCAGCCAGCCAGCCAGCCAGCCACAAACCTCAACACCTCGCCCACAACAACGATACATGCATGCTCGTCCGTCCTCAGTCCTCAACTCCTCTCACATGAGTGTACAAGGTTTTCCCCCTCCTCCTTTCCCCCCGCAAGGTTGTCGATTCGTGTCGTGTAGATGCCGACGTGCATCGTTGCCATCCACCCATGTCTCAAGCAAGTTCACCACAACCACCTCACTCAAACACCTTCTTGTCCAGTCTGCTTTGCATGGAGTGTCCAAGGGTGAAGACGTTCTTGGTACTGAGTAGTGTGAGGAGACCGGCGATGGAGTCAGGAAGTGGATTGAAATGCAGCGTCATGCAGACTGTGCAGATCACTTAGGACTTGAGAAGGATATTGGGGGTTGCCATGCTCTATCTGGGGCATCATACCTCAAGCATGCATGCATTTGACGACATGGCATCGAATACGCATTGTGCTATGCTATGCTATGCTGCTGCGGACGGAGTACATACAGCGGACTAGTAAGTCGAGCCAGTAAGTCATGACTTTGGAACAAAGACAACTGCGTCAAAACGAGACCCTTCAGCTCAACCGCATCCCCCAATTCAACCCTTTTCTGTCACATATCTTAGGCCGTCAAGTAGATCTAGAGTGTCGTGTGTGTGTGTCCTACCGGAGTGTAAGCCCGAACCGCACTATGTTGGCATGTTGTACGTAGACGCTGTACATACACATATATCTATATATCCATCTACTCATCCCCAAAACCACTGCGTATCCACAGCACTACCAATGGAAATGGCTATAAGATGCTTGAATCACGTAACATCAGACACTGTATCTCAACACCAAGGACACCTTTACGCACACACATATATATACATCCACCCATCCACCCATCTATTCATTCCCCCAGCACATCCGAAAATCCACGCTCTCACCCACCCAACCACCACCTGCCACTCGCACGCCCCTGGCAAAACCCAGCCCCCTTTCATAAACTAGACAGGAGGTGAACGGAATCTCTGAAGAATTCACAGTTTGTGAGTCTATTAAACCTACTAATTCAGTCCAGTCTAGTCCAGTCCAGTCCAGTCCAGTCCAGTCCAGCTCTAGTTCCAGTCCGAGGACAAACACACCAGTAGTCCCCTCATTCACTCCCCATGCCCATGCCCATGCCCATAACACAACTCCCCTTTCTCCTCCTCCCAACATATACACACACGCCTACCCACCATTTTCACAGGAAGAAGAGGCACAAACCATCCCCACAATCCATCCACATACATACATACAGCCATCCGAATCTAAATCCAAATCCAAATCCAAATACTCCCCCCCCCCTCCCCCAAAACAAAACAAAGAAAAGCCATATACACCACACGACCTGCCTGACCTACTGTTTCAAGCAACAACATAGCAAACGGGAAACAAGAGAAAAGAATGACTTCCATCTCCAATGCAACCCGCTAAACACGCCAAACATGCAGCTGCAGCCCACCCATAAAAGACGCAACACACTCACTCACTCATTCACACCACGAATCAGGGTCCACGGAAGAAAGTATGTACCACAACCCTGCATGTAATGAATGTATCACACACACGAAAAACTACGAAACCCAACAACAGCAAATAAAAAAACCCCCAACCATCAATCGCGGGCGAAACTGTTGGACTGCTGCTGTCATGAATGAATGAATGAATGCATCATCATCATCATCATCATCATCATCATCATCATCATCATCATCATCATCATCATCATCATCACCAAACACCCAACGCACAATCGTAGCATTGCACGCCATCTTTTATATCTCATTTCATTTCATTCCATTCCATTTTCACAACGTAGATACTCACTCTCACACAAACGTCACGCGTGAAAGAAAGAAATGGCAATGTTGAAAACAAAAAGGGTAATCGTGATTTCAAAAAAAAAAGTATTTTATTAGGTACTCATCTCAAACCCATGCCACCCCAGCCGCCTGGGAAGATAGAACAGAGCTACTTTGGGATCCTATGCGAACCGTGGTTGATCTGTCAATGTAGCTTAAGCGTATTGTTTACACCACCACAAACAAGGGTCGCAGCTGAAGTATTCGTTTCTCTATAACACGCTTTGTTCGTAAAGGAGTGACCAGATCGGGTAGATCAAATGTCCAAAATGAGACGCCCAAAAATAATTCCTCGACATAAAAGTAGGAGCGAACAGAAGGCCCGGGGAATCGTGCAACTATAATGCGCCATCTAACGCCAGTTGCGCCAAGTGCCAATGTACAGCCGTAAGTGAAGCATCTGTGATCCGTCCGCCTGCTTGCTAATATCGACACGCCAAAATAGTATACCTTTCGCTCAGTCGATCGTCATCCGGGATGGCATAGGTTGCGCGGCTGGGCTGCCACCATATGCGGGCATCTCAGTCTGGTACTTGACCTCGTCGGCATTACCTACACCGCCGCGACGGTCTACATGCGGCTTGAGACCTTTGTTGAAGTTGTGCGTGCACATGCACGCGATGATAATGGTGCCCACGAGAAGGACGATGGTCAGGCCAGCAAATGTCGAAAGCATGCGGCGCGCCGGCAGATAATCATTGGCACGGTCATCGTTGCTGTACATGCGGATGAGCTTGAAGAGGAAATAGGCCATAGCCGCAAAGTAAATGATCTTCTCAAGTTAGCTTTGAGATGTGCAACGCAGAAAGAGTGCCCTTACAATAATAGCAATCATGCCGACCGTGTTTTCCTTTCGAGTCCAATAGGCAGCTAGCATCAAAAGGACAATCGTGACGGGAATGGCGGCGATCGTAAGCCAGAATTCCACGTCTTTCGTGTTTGTTACGATGACAAGAAACTGTACCGTGAAGCCCAGGAAGAAGAAAAAATCAAACTTCAGAAGAGCAATGTAAATCTGTAGCCAGTATTAGCACGCTGCGCAGCACAGATGGCAGGTCTTAGTGTACCTGGTATGTCAAATATCTTCTCTTCAGGCGAAGGTCGGCACTAATATGCTTGTAGATTGTCCATGCAAACTCATCATATAGCTTCCAGGTGACAACGACAAGGAACATCGTACCCACAGCCATAAGGATCGGGAGTGCGATGAGAGAGGCTTTGACACTGGACCAAAAGTTGAGTCCTAAGATATTCTTTTCAGAAAGTCGGTCGACGTTGTCTTTGAGCTGATCGATCTGAATAGCAGCATAAACGAGGATTCCCATGTTGTAGACACAGAGACCGATAACCTGAATTGTGTTCTTTAAACGGAGAGCATCATAAACCAGAAGCAACTGGTAAATGAAACCGAACATGAAAACGGACAAGTAGGTGGGTATGGCATTTTTCAATGCCGTTACCGTCTGCCCACTGTTGTCTTCTGGTCCCGTCCTGTCTTCGTTGTCCACAGCAAATTGATATTTTCCGAAAACGTAACTAGGATTGTCAGCTCGCGACTCAAGAAAGGGTAGACAGATGTGTAACGCACGCCTCCAGAGCCAAGCCGACTATTGCTTGGACGAGGGCAATCAGAAGAAACGACCACGTCCACCTCGAGCTGGGTTTATAGATGCCAACCATCTTGGGTTTATCTACTGGCTGAGCGACTGGGTATCCTTCGCGGTGATGAAAACCGCCAGCGTATGGAGCGTAGTTTCGATCCAAATCTTGGCCTCCGAGGAGGGAGCGGCGGGACTCGTGACTAGTAATTTTGACGGACTTGAGCCGCTGGGCGCGGCGAACGAGAGGTTGGAGCGGGCGAGGGAGAGACGGCGAAAGCGTCGGAAGGCGGTGTTGCGGCGCTTTTGAGTCAGTCTCCGGTTTCTATTTTTACTACGGCGATGTGTTGGCGTGGTGTATTAGTCCCTAGAGCCTTCCAAAGGACAGCAGACGTCGAGAGCAAGTTTCGATGGTCCACGGACAAGGCTGAAGGTGATTGGGGTCTGAATATTGGTCGTACGGATGAGACCCTTTGAGCCTTAGCGAACGAGGGGAGAGGAGGTGGAGATGGTAACGATTGTCGGGTGCCAAATGCGCGTAGAAGACGATTTAGCACACAGAGGCGTGTGAGAGGAGTAGTAGGAAGAGGAGGAGATGGGGGATGAAATGAAGATGAAGGAAAAGCGGTCGTCAAGAAGAGAGAGAGAGAGAGAAGAGATGTGGAGAAGCCGGAGTGTCAGGCAAGCAACGAGCCGCAAGCACCACCAGGTCAGCCAGGCACAGACTGGTTGCAGGTTGCAGGAAAGGGCAAAACGTAGCAGAGGAAAAGAAGCACAAGCCCCGCCAAGAGTCCACTGTCCACCACCCGCCCAGCGCAGAAAAGGGCGGAAAATGGCAGAAAGCAGCGGGTCAGCCAATCACAGGACGTCTTTTATCTTATGCCTTATTCACTTTCGTAGTCCTTTTTGTTGGTTTGCAGAGTCACTTGATGATATGCCTACAATGCGACTTCATAATAGACAGTCTCCGATGCTCTCATCTCTCGTGTCCAACAACTGACTGCCTGACCTTGTTGTGGTGCCATCGTAAGGTATCAGCATGTTGCGGTTAATCCCGGCACGTGATTGAACTATGGCTTAAACCAAGCAAGCCTCCTGTGGCTGAGTCGATCTTGTGGAGCCACTTGGACCCATCAGCCATTTGTTTATCCTCCGTTCACGACGCCGATAATTGAAAGGAGTTCAATATGTAGAACTCTTCGTCTGGATTTCTTCACCATGGCAGTGCTAGGAATCTATCTGAGTAGCTATGCTATGCTAGAAGAAACCTGCTCATTGCTCCGTATTACTGCCTTGTAGATTGAACATAACAACCCCTGCGTCGTGCGATACACGACCATGAGCCACACTATCCATTTCCTACTGGGTTTCAGCTCCCATCATCCCTGAGCGATTGGTGGCCCTGGCTCTCCTGAAGTCTTGAAACGATGCCTTTCGCATTCTGGTTGTTCTCTTGACCTACACGTGACTCTCTCCTCCAGGGATCTTCTTTCATCATCGCAGTAGACCCTGAGGGACGCGACCTCACGCGCCAATCCACTTAACCCGGTCCTGCCATAAGCCTCATGTCCTTCGCCCACAGCCTTCGACTCAGATCCAGCGCAGAAGCCTTGTCTGCATAGTTATCATGAGCTCCGGTGCGTACTCCACCACCTTCTGGAAGGTCTCATTACTGATCATGAAATATGACAGAAGTCATGCTGGAAAAGGCGGCCAAAGATGGCACCTTCGATCCGTATGCATACCGTTCATGGTGTCGATCATAAGCTCACGAATATACAGCAACGATTGGCCTCCAGTCCTTGAGACTGTCCTCGCTCGACTAGACCATGTTCGTGTGCTTCTGGACGCTGCTATAGCTTATGCGACTAACAGTGTCCCAAGATCTTCCACCACGAATTTCCCCGTCCTTTCACAGTCACCCTCGAGGCACAACACGTCCTTCCCGCGATACATACTCCTGTCAAGCAAAACCAAACATCCAGCCAAGACTCACAGACTGCGGATAAAGAGAATGCACCTCCTTCCACCCCTCCATCTCGTCCTCCCGTCCCACCCTTTTCCCGACCGACTCAAGACCTAACACCAACATCTTCACCCACACTGGCTGGCGACGCTACATCGCATACGTATCCACCAGAGCTGATATCTCTCCACAATAATATACGCACGTCGCTGAAGCAGAACTTTCCAAAGTTTCCACCCCACACCATTCAGCGTCTAGCAGAACTCATCGTCAGCCCAAAGGCGCATTACCGTTTCCTGCCACCATACCTACGCGCATTGGACCGCGTAGTATCTGTTTCGAGTCCGACGACCATATTCCCCCTTCCACAAGCCACACTTCCTTCCAATCACAACCTCGTCAATGGCGGAGCATCTATGGCCGCAAGCTCTAGTGCCAGCTTTGGAAGCGATGAGTCCCTAGGCGGTGCTCTCCTCACACCTATCCCATGGCTGAGGCCTGAACGCCCACAAGACGAAGGCTCTGCACGAATGAGCAGCAGCAACAGCAGCCAGAACGAGCTGATCTCAGAATCTACAGAAATGGTCGACGGTCCCAATGGCACCGGCCGCATTGAAACAGTGACTGTCTCCAACGGCGTCCTAACAACCACAACCTCGCACTCTGGCACTCTCACCGTCCCCTCCAACGCTCCGCGAAGCATCACCCAGATGAGCACCGAATCCCTCCGCGACACCGGCGCTATCACACAGGGCGAGCTCCTCCGCCAGGAACAAGAAGCCGGCGTCGTCCCCGTCTCCCAGACGCACACGGGCGCCTCCCACTCGCAACCTCACGCCCACCCACAACCGCGGAGCATCCTTCCATCCAACGCCATGTCACAGCAAGACCTAGACGAAACGACCTCGGACATGTCCGCGGTGCCAAGTGTGGAAACAGACGTCGTCGTAGCGGGCGCTACACACGATTCCGAGATGGCCACCGACGAGCAGCGTGACGAGCGCCCGCATGCGCGTGGTCCAGAGCAGATCGGCATGGAGGACATGGGCCCGCAGCGGGATCGGAGTGGATCCCACTTGGACATTGCGGCTGCCGTAGGGCGGACGCTGACGAGTCCGGGGAGGAGTAGCGTTAGCCCAGACGTGAAACGGGATGTAGCAGAGAACAAGGACGAGGAGATGGCGGATGCTGAGCTTGGTCACGGCGAGGGAGGCCAAGATGCAGAGGAGGGCACTGTGCTCACTGATGTAGACGGCAACACCGACGAGAAGCTAGATAAGATGGATGCGCAAGGTGAAGGGAAAGGCGCCGAGGGCGTAGATACGTCTGCACAATGAGCGAAAGCCTTCTTTCCTAGGCTGCTATTGCTACCGCAACTTCCAATATATGACCGTCATGATCCCCTCAGAGCCGTCCGCAGCATGTATATATATATATAATAAAACGTGCCGTTGTTCACAGGGTGTAAACATATTATCCCAATCTATATCCACCCATGTGTAACACCATACTATGCGCATCGAAAAGACAAAAGAGACACATCTACCTCGCTGGAAAGATGAATGCTAGGTAGGCAGGGTATTGATAACTAGCGAATATACATAGGGGAAAAGTCGCTGTCTTCGCGTATATCTAGGCGAAAGGAGAGGGGGTGGGGGTATCAATCATGACCTGCTGTAAAGCCCTTCTGGCTCCAAACGGAAATACACACACACAAAAAAGGAAACGTAGTGGCAGTCCGTTCCATCATTATTCTCTCAATGCGTCCCCAAGCGCATCCACATCGACGTTCTCGACTGTCAACTGATATGGCGTCTCCGGCTCAGGTCCGAAGCCCCAGATCGGCCCTGCCTGATTCACGCCAGGTGCTCGCATGCGGAACGTGCGTGCTCGTACCGTCGCCGCGGCATTCTTCTCTTTCTCCTTTTCCTTCTCCTTCTCCTTCGTCTTGCGCGCAATGTCCTTTCCACCATCCAGCGTCGTGTGTAGACTTGAAACCTCGGAATTTGTCCCCGATGCCGAGCTCGCTGGTGACCTGAGTGCGTCTGGATATAGTGTATTTGAAGACGACGTCAATGGCGTATTCCCCCATGTCCCCTTTATCCATCCACCGAATTTCTGGCTTAGTGTCGTGCTACTTGCTCTGCTTTTTAGCGTGCTCCCGCTCGCGGATGGCATACGGTGCATTGTGCTTAGCAGGGCACGGCTGTCCTGACCACGCAAACGCGCAGATGAGATTTTGGCATGCGCGAAATGTGCGCTCAGCATAGCGCCACCGCTCGAACTGGCGGCTGCACTTGTAGAGAGTAGGTGATGCGATGGCCGGTGTGCGATGTGGATGTCCATACCGGCGACAGAGATGGAGTCTGATGAGCCGCGTCGGACGCGTGTGTACGAAGGCGAAAAATAATCAGGTAAGACATCTTCGGATTCGTGTTCGAGATCGGTGGAAGAGGAAGAGTCGCGTGCTGTGATTGGTACATTCGAGGTAGACCCCGCGCCAGGATGGCCGTCCTCTTGCTCGTGTTCGGTCTCCTCGAGTATGGTCGTGTTTGCGATTTGAGGTTCTGCGGAAGTCGAAAATTGGGATACAGTGGGTTTGGCGAGGCTTGCAGTGGGTGCCGAAATGGTACGGATAGGAAAGGGTGAGGAGAAATTCCGGGTTGTAGGCGTCTTTGATTTCTTCTGAGGTTTGGAGGGTTTAGGGACCTCTAATTCGGGATCGTCGAGAGCTTCATTTGGGATAGGTGGTAGTTTCGTAGGGGTCATCTCAGGTGAAGGAAAGGTTGAACTTGCTGGACTTGTCGGTCGGGAGGAGTCGTACGCTGCTTCGCTGAAGACGCGATCAAAGAGGGAGGACGGGCGTCGGGAATGTGTATATGGCGAACCTGGTACTGAAGAAGCGTATGATGTCCCAGTTTGATTGGACTGCATAGACCAACGGTTGGTGTGGGTTGAATGGGGTATCGTCACGGCGGTATGCTGTAAGATGGCTGTGGAAGATTGTATGTTCTTGGGGGTCAAGCGCGATATCGAAGCGCGAGATGCACTCGACGGCGTCGAGGCATGTGACGCAGGTGACTGGAAATGTGCCGGGGTGATCGACTTCCTATTAGTCTTCTTGACGCGTCGCTGGACATGATGATGGACGTGAAGATGTAGCTCAGGGCTCTTGTCGAGCTGGAGTTCTTTCTCCAAGGTCGGCGTAGGCGTTGTAACTCTACTTTCATCCTGCATAGGTTGGTGTAGAACGACTTGCTCTCTCAGGCGCTCTACTTCTTCGTTTGAGTTTGTGAGCATCTCCCGCAGTTCCACGATACCCAGTTGGAGGTTGGCGTTGTCTTGAAGAATATCCTTCACGAAATGGGACACCACATTAGTCCCATTCTTCTCGCCAGTAGTCTTCATGGCTGCCGCTCCCTTGAGACGTCCTGCAGCAGTTTCGAGCTCTCGCTCTACAGCACGCCTTCTCTCCATACGACCCACTACTTCGATATGGCGCTCACGCTCCTCTTTTGCCTCACGTTCGATCTGGTCAAGCTGGTCCTGCAGGTGTGCGATCGTTCGCTCGGCCTGTTGCCACCTGTGGATTGCACTAATCTTCTCCTCGTCTGTATGAGCTACTTTTTCATGCAGTATGGCTTGCTCATTCTCAAGGTCGGCGAGCTGACGTTCCAAGCTTTCTGTTCGTGCTGCGAGGATTGAGAGGCGTTTCAATTCGAGTTGAGTGGACTCCAGAGTAGCAGTCAAGCTCTTGACTTGTGTTTCTGACTCGGCCAATGCATCGTTGAGTTCCTCAAGCTGGTTCAAAAGCTCCCTGTTTTCTTGTATAGTCTTTGTGTTTGCAATCTCTAGGCTCAACTTCTGCTGCTCCAGCCTCTCGATACAGGCTGCCATATCGGTACGTTCGCGTTCGGCGTCCAGCATGTAAGCTTCGTGGCGAACTAAGAGGGCCTGGAGAAAGGAATGTCAATAAATATCCTTCCGATCGGACATTGCGACGACCAGGGTCCCAATATTAATGGTAAGACAAGCGCGCCCGGTAGTACGCCATCGTGTGGTACGCAGTCGGGAAGACAATGCAGGTACATACCTGGCCTTTGCTTGCAGCTTGCTTCACGTCTCTTTCAAGACTATCGACCGTACGGGCGTTCTTCTGTAGTATTGGGCAGCCTCTCTGACCGCAGCAACACGGTATCGTGGCGCGTTCCGCGGGGCTTGGGTCGTCCATGGCTAACGGCTTGGACGACGGCGACAACACAGGAGATTCCGACCAAGTCGAGCATAATACCGGGGGAATTATGTAGAAGACAGCGAACGGTGGATTGACAGAAGGTAAGGAGGCAAAAATGAAGGAGCTGGGGAAATCAAGTGACTTGACTTGACTGACTGACCGACTGACTGAGTGAGTGCAGGTCTGGGTCTGGGACACCTACCGGGACACCTGGACGTGAAAGAGGCGTTGCAGTGGTGCCTGTAACACACTGGCCCTTGGGACGTGGTTGACAAGTCAGCTTTTACTAACCGGAATAGGCATCGCGCCTCGGCCTTGGTTTATGTATGTTGGTAGGTTTCTGACGCATCGCCAGCCACCGCCTTTCGCTCCGCAGATCACTCGACCGCATACACATGTCAACAAATAACAATCAAATATAGCGACATTTAGGTGGACCTCGTGCACTAGCTTTCGGCTTCCCGCTCCCGCCATCTTGTTTACGTGCGGTGCGGTGACTGGTAACTTCGAACCTTCAACCACCGAACCACTCCGATAATAAGTCCACCGTCTGAACCACACCATCACCTTCATCGTCAAGATCCATACCTTAGCTCGACAGTTCCTCCATAGCGTCGTCAACGAAACGGTCCAGTTCCATGTCATGTTCGTCTGCGACATCTGACTGGGCGCCAATGCTCAATTCTGGCTGCTCTCCATCAGCTAGGTCTTCGTCTCGCGACACCATGCTATGAGTTCTCTTGCGTGATTGAGGTCCGCTCTCAAAGCCGTCTGTATCGCTCTCAGGCCTGGGATCGTACGTAAACATGCCGATCGAGTTGCGAAGAGATCTCTGCGCTTTAGCCTTTTGTATGACTTCCATTCGCTCCCGCTCTCCTGCTACCCCTTCCATAACTTTGATCAATTTCCGCCATTCTTTTGGGTCACGCTCTGGGTTGACAACATCTTGCCCGTTGAACATCTTTAGGTCAAGCGCATCGTTCCTCGATTCTGCCCAGTACCATTGTTTCCCATCTTTGATGCGGCTATCATTGAGCCGAGCCTGTTTTCGTGCCGATTCCATGCCTTTCCGACCTTTACCGAGAACGCGGTCTCCTCCAGGAAACCATAGATTCATTGCCTCGTTCTCATAATGTCGACCTAGGATACGGTTGAAGGACACTTTCAGCATCCTACTAAGATCATGCTTCAGGATCCATCTCTCGTCACGCCATGTGTACCCTGTACCGAATATAAATACGGTAGATTGGTACGGACGGCCGTCATCATAATCGTCTTTACTGGCTTGGTCAAGTCCAGTGAAGGTTAGCTGAATAGATCTGATTTTCAGTACATCTGTGACCTCAGCGCCTGAATTTTCGGGTAGGAGGCGAACCGTGTCTCCTACCAGTATGAGTTCTGAACTGATATACATTCCTTCGCAGTAGACCGAGGCTGAGGGCCAAGTCCCTTTGAATCGAAATTTTTCAACGAGCGAGAATGTCGACATAAGCGTTATCGCGTGATGGATTGTTGGGTGCCATTCGTGCTCCGGCACATTTATCAAAAACTCTCTCCAGAAGATGAATGGGCGGACTTGATGCAGGTACACATATTTATGCTGCATGGACAAGGTTTTATCCTTGCTCCCGAGTTCGGGTAAGGGTTCCACACGTAACCCGGCGTAATTGACATTCCACTCCTGCTTTTCTGCTGGTTCATGAATAAGATCTGCGATCGGAATAGATATGTCATGATGAACGGATTGCGAGACAACGCCAGCCTCCCAATTCGCCGGACGAATAAATTTTTCGGTGCCTGTATCATACACACGATACACACTACGTTCTTCGTCGTATTGCACTTCTTCGCCTGGTGTGACGTTCCTGAGAAATAACACAACATCCCCGATTCGTGGCATCCATGGAGGCCTAAGGTTGGTAGTACGCAACCACTCGAGTGTAAGCGCCCGTTCAGCGCGCCAATCCATGGATAGGGTCTCCGTTATGTCTTCATCAATGCTCCCTCGCTGCTGTAGGTCATCAATCAAGTTGCGGTACACATCAGGGGTTCCTTCGTCGTCCACTTGGGCGGTCCGGCCAAAGGGTAGCTTCGAGGGTCGCTCGACAGACTTAAAATACGCAGAAGTAGTGGGTTCCAACGGACGTCTTGTCATGGGCATTGATGGCTTGGCGGCTGATGCTGAAGTCGAGATAGACGGGGAACTGCCGAAACGATTGGCAGCGCCACCTAGAACACCTTTGCTACCGGAACAGAGAGTACAAGGGCAGCCGATGTTACTGCCTCCAGTTTCCATCAAATGCAGAAAGTGTGGGTAATACCTGTTAGGCGAGTCGAATTTGCCTCGGGGGCCTCCAAATAGCCATTTGTCTACATGCTTCGGGTGACCAGGACGGGGTCTCTCCCACAGGGTGTAGCCATGAGGCAGCCGATCAAGCCGGTATGTAACGCCGCGTTGAGCTTGCCCCCTGGTTTCCATCCATAATTGCCCGATCTTTTCGAGATAGAGCGTTGGAGGGTCGACTGGTGTGTGAGTCGCGTAACTTGGATGCACCGTTGGATCGCCGTCAGACCCAGAGTTGATTGGCACTATGACAACTACCCCAGAGGACATCTCTCTGAGCTTAGTCATGTTCGTAGGAACTTGCGAGTAGGTTCAGAAACAAAGCAGGAAAGTAGAAATAGTGGTCAAGCTAAGTGACTTGAAAACAAAACGGTGCTGGACCAGCACCTGGTCTTGTGGCACTACTCAAGCCCAAACTTATGAGAATATTCATTACTTTCCGCGATGAGTGACCAAACAAGGCGACTTACCAAAGCAAGTAGTGTTATAATGCTTGTCTGATGGGACAGCAGTGAAGAAGGGTCAAATGCTCGCTAGGATTCATTGAGAGAGGTACGCCTCAGTGAGCTGGAAAATGCCACGTAGATCTTCGCTGACTGTCCAAAGATGGATAAGAAAGTGAGTCGAGATACACATTCACAGTGTTGATGTTGGTAGATTGATATGTGCTATCATTATCGTGGATTAGGGATGAAGACCCTCGGCGCGCAGATCGGATGAGAACGAATCAGCAAAGCCGGGAAAAGCAAAGATCCGAAACTAAACTAATCCCCACTTCTCTTACTAGTTGAAGGTTCGCGGCGTGATTAGAGCTACTTCCCCGCCATTCACAGGCCAACTTGAGTTCTGGCTAATGCTGCTAGAACCGCCTCAGTCAACGCCCCATCTCTTTTCTCATGTCTAGTTGGAAGGATTCGCGCATCCATCGCTCCTAAAACGATGGGCGACGCCAAATCTTCTTCTTGTGCCCTCGGCATTGCTCTCCTTCTCGCCTTCGTTGTTTCCATCAGGTCTTTGTTGACTCTTGAGCCTTTGCGCGTGCGCCCATCGGTCAACTCGAATACAA
This sequence comes from Pseudovirgaria hyperparasitica, assembly GCF_010093815.1. Taxonomy (NCBI): domain Eukaryota; kingdom Fungi; phylum Ascomycota; class Dothideomycetes; order Acrospermales; family Acrospermaceae; genus Pseudovirgaria; species Pseudovirgaria hyperparasitica. The sequence goes on from NW_022985555.1 coordinate 1,037,366, forward strand.
AGAAGCGAGTTGCACAAAGAACCGCAGTGGCATCATCCTCGACGCCGCTCAAATAACGCCGAAATGGCGCGATCCCGCACCCCAGAGGGGCGGCCGTCTCCCTCGTATTTTGCGTCAATGGATTTCTTCACCAACCGATCTAAGGAGCTTCAAGCGAGCATGGCGAATCCTGAGTCGCTACCAAAACGCATAACAACCCCTGCTGGGCAGCGTCTTTCCGTTATCGTGGAGGACAAACACATGTCAACGCACTCGCGATGGACGAAATCAACAGCTGCTCTCCCAAGACAACCGATGGACTCAGTATCAGAAGGCGACAGCGTTGGCGATGAGAAACTCAATCAATTGCGAGCCCTCCGAGAAAAGAAACAGATCGCGAAAAGAGGAGGATGGAAACGCCTTGCTCTTGTGATAGTACTGTTCATCTGTGTCATCGTCGCGGTCGTCGTGGGTATCGTCTTCGGTCTGCGCGAACGGAACAAGAACAACCACCATGATTCTTCCGGGAACACTGGCAACACTTCGCCGACATCTTCAGCTCCTCCAACAGCTACCGACGCGTCTGGCAGACCGGTGGATTTCCCTGCTGGCTCATACTCCATGTCTACGTACCTGGATACCGTACAAGCGAATTGTACGGAGAACGCAGCTACTTGGACGTGCCCACCGTATCAGACCTACAACGAAAACCCCGGACAACAGCCAACAACATTCAACTGGGTCATTACTAAGGACGGTGACTCGTATAAGATTTCTCAAAACGGCAACAATCCTTTCGCTTTGTTCGATTTGGACGGTCAGACTCTTACTTTGGTCGACGAGGGTCAAGACTCTGAACGCTACACTTTCCGCATGACGATGAACAAATCGAACATGCCATCTGCAGATATCACTGGCCAGAACATCGCTTCGACGTGTTACTTCAACGGAACAACCGTTACGGGCACGCTCTACACCAAGATGGAAAGAGACTATCCTTCGTCGAATGCACAAGCATCAGCCTACCTTCCGTGGCCCTACAAAGTCAGAGTAGAACAGACTATTGCTGGAGGTGACAATGTCCCCGCCTGTTATCGGAATGACAATCAGCAACAGATCACCGATGGTCTTTCCGCACAGGGTGCGTCCACAATGTGCAGCTGTTTGTACAGGAATTGGTTGACTCCCGATCCGAACTGATGTGTACATCTTGAGGATGGTGTTTAATATACAATTGTAATGTAATATAATATGCGAGCACCCCTGCGCTTGGGTCCTTTTTGGAGCGTGGAGTACGCTGGCATTGCGGTTTCATTTGTGATCATTGCTCTGCTTTCCAGTGTGACATGTGGCTTCAATAGAATATATTGAGTTTTACCTTATTCTGAAATGTTTACGCAGCGTCTACGTTGTCTTGAAATTATCAGTGTGAAAGCAAGTGTAAAGAGGAACCATTGGTTGGGATTTTGTCCGATGGACGGAATGATTGATGGATCCGTGCGTCCTGGGTGAACCCTGAGGTCATCCACCATCCAAAGTCTGGCGCGGCGGAGCTTTCAAAATACAGCTACAGCACTTTTGTGTATTAGTTACTCCCTGCATATCGCTGCCGTCCCTCTACCTTCTCTACTCACCTCTGCTCTCTCTTCTACCTCTCTTTCAATCTCGGATATCCTCCACCCGTTTCAAGATGGCGCTCGCATGGTACGGTCCTTAATGCTTGAAGCATTCGTCGTTAAGCTCAACCACTGACGTAGCTATACATCTAGGTATCAAGCAAAGGTTGCGCAGAGCCCTCTCATGACCCAGAGCATCACAACTGCTGTAAGAGCTCCCTCTTGAGCGTCCAAGCCTTGAACCACCGTCTCAAGCCTTCAATTGGCATCAATCGAGCATCGGCCCACGCCTGCCCCGCCATGGCTCTCTCCCACCACCTCTCAAGATCCAGGATGAAGAGCTCAAGCTAACTTCACACCCCCCAAACCAAGGTCCTTTTCGCGACTGGTGATGTCGCCGCCCAACAAGCCGTCGAAGGCGTCGAGAAACATAACTATGCCCGCACCGGTCGCATGGCCCTCTACGGCGGTGGTACGACCCTCTCTCTCCTTCCCTTGCCTCAAGACCACCCCCTTATCACCAATCGAAACATTTATGCACACTTTTAATGACGTCAACCAGCAATCTTCGGTCCTGCTGCGACAAAGTGGTACCAGCTCCTCCAGCGCAACATCAATCTCCGCTCGCAAAACGCCACCATAGCCGCACGCGTCGCCGCCGACCAGCTGATCTTCGCGCCGACCAACTTGGCCTTCTTCCTCAGTAGCATGGCATACATGGAGGGCGCAGACCCAAAGCAGCGAGTCAAGGACGCATATGTGCCCGCGTTGACAAAGAACTTCATGGTGTGGCCGGGCGTGCAGGCTATCAACTTCAAGTTTGTGCCGCTGGACCAGCGCGTGCTTGTGGTGAACGTGGTCAGCTTGGGCTGGAACTGCTACTTGAGCTATGTGAACAGCTCTGGTGGGAAGAAATAGGCGTGCGGGTGATGTTGGCCTTGGGCTTCTTGTGTGTGTGAAACCGGGTTCACGGAGACTTCTGGCTGTGAGGCACGTCGAGCATTGCTGGCGTTTGGACTACTGTTCGAGCATCCATATTCCTACTGTAGGCAGATACCCCCTCTTCTCTGGCCTGTCAACTTTTCGTAGTTGTACCTAGGCATTCAAGTGCAATACAAAGAATTTCTATGCAGGGACACAAAACCCATCATCTACGCATGTGCTCGAGCTAGATACCGCGTAATATTACATAATATACAGTATATACAGATACAACGTTTCTTACATCCAATTTTCACACAACGCCTCGAACATCCTCCTCGCCTGGTCTACCTTCAAGCTCGCACCCGGCGCACCCTTCTCATTGTATGACACTTTCTCCCTTCCGTATATCGGAATGCCATGTTCCTGCAGTATATCGTCTGCCGCCTTTCCCATCCCTTGTCTCGCCCACGTCCGATGCCACACCTTCAGCGCCACAGTCCCCTCGTCAAGCTCATTATGTCCGACAACAGCCCCAAAATGGAAACCCTTGAGCCGCGCCTCGCCAATCTTGGCACTGAGCGATATGCCCCGCGTGTCCAGCGTTATTGGCAGACGCAGCGTATTGAGGGGCTGGGGGGAGGTGGATGGACCGGGTGTGCGGCCATGCAGGATATCGTGCACTTTGAAGGCATAGTTTACTATTTCAGGCTTGTCGTTGAGCGTGAAGATGATGATGGGTCGGGGTGTGAGCCAGAAGGGGAGCGGCTTTGTTTTGTAGTCGGGGGCGCCGTGGGTGCGTGTCATCAAGATGTGCATGAAGCGTTCGATGCTGCCGAAGGCGGCGCGGTGGATCATGACTGGGCGATGTGATTTCTGGTCCGCGTCTTTGTAGCTGAGTTCAAAGCGTTGTGGGAGCTGGAAGTCCAGTTGGATTGTTGCGGCCTGTAAGGGTTCGCCGTAGCGCGTGTTGTCGGGGATCTGGATGTCGATTTTGGGGCCGTAGAAAGCGCCGTCACCTGGGTTGAGTTTCCAGGGAAGGCCGCTGTCTTCGAGAGCTTGTTTGAGATGTGATTCGGCGGTTGACCATTGGGAATCCTCGCCTATTGCACTTCCGTCGGTGGGCTTGGTGCTGAGTACGAGGTTAAAAGGGGGTAGGTCGAAGGTCTGGTAGACCATGCGGACGAAGCTGAGTTCCTTCAGAATTTCGTCTTTGATTTGCTCGGGCGTGCAGAAGATATGACCGTCGTCTTGATGAAAGCGACGCACCCTGGTCAGACCACGAAGTGAGCCAGAGTTCTCATTGCGATGGAGAGGGCTAAAGTCAGCGTAGCGGACTGGGAGTTCTCTATGACTCCAGGTTCGGTTACTGAATAGGACGCAGTGGCCCGGGCAGTTCATAGGCTTCAACCCAAACTCTTCGTCCTCGCCCACTTCTCCATCCTTGGTCGTACCAGTTGCTCCTCGACCAACAACGGAAAACATGTCTTGGGCATAGTTTTCCCAATGTCCTGATCTTTCCCATAACGACTTTTTGTATATAGTAGGTGTAACAACTTCAGAGTATCCTTGTTCTGCATGTTGAGCGCGGAGGAACTCGACCAAACGGTTGAAGACGTATGCGCCATCGGCATTGAAGAGTGGTGAGCCGGAACTGTAGTGGGATGTTTGGTATAGCCCGACAGAGTCGGCACTGAGTCGGCTATCGGATGAAGGTTTAATAGCCTTGCCATTATATTCCTTCTTGATCTTCAAAGATCCTGAGGTTGAGGGTGCGCCCGAATTCACATCGATAGGATGCGAAGGCGCTTGCTCGCTTTGCTTCCGGACTGCAGTGCACGAGCATGTTCGTTTGTATGTAGGTGAGAGGACGTAAACATTAGGCTGGGCCGACCGGGCACATCGCGATACCTGCGAGATGCTTGAATGAAGTCGAAGAGCTCGCATTGCGAGCAATGTGAATAGCGGCTCGGTACGCGATATGCGAAGACCTGAAAGAAGTTCGCGACATTGGACCTAGCGCGTCCAAGGGTCCGCCATAGCTCTAAATTGTGGCTGGTGATGTCTATCGATAAGACTCTGCTATGGGTAGTGTAGCACAGCCACATTATGGTTGTGCCGTTGAAGGCTCCGGGGCGGCCACTCTCGCTCCACTAAATAATTACTGAATACTGACTACAAGCTATTTCTATATTATACGGCACGGTAAAATCATATAGTTTTGCTCGCATGTAGTGTCTCATGGCTCACCTATAGTTACTATAGCTGATGCCATACTCGATGAAGAGGCGCCCACAGTATGGAAAAAGAAAAAGGAAACCAAGCAGGGCTAGGAAACTGGGAGCTCATGACGCACCGCCATGGATATGAACGCCACTCCACTCTCAACGTGAAGGCAGCCTAATGCAACTTCACATTCCTTTCTCTTACATCAACTATACGGTCTGTGTATCATATATAATGCTTCGTAGACCCTCGCATCACTCTTTACGTTTTCAGTGTTCCGTCAAACGTCTCCAGCATCTAAGCGCCCGGCTTGACGCTAGATAGCTACGCCTGCCAACAGGGGAGTTGTATTCTGTCAAAGGTCATACTTTACCGTTGCGTTTCTCTCACAAGTTTGTACTTCCACTCATCTGCCACCCTTCAAACTTGGTTATCTACACCTGCCATGGCACGATCAAGCAAGAGTGGCCAGTCATCCGGCTTAGGCGACTCGTGGGCAACGGAGGAGTATCACGATGATCTAGACGCTCATATCAGCAGTGGAAGTAGTTTGGAAGCAGATACGACTGATGACCTTGAGGGCGAGTCCGAAGAAGAGATCCAGACACCTCCGCGTTCTTCAAAGAGGGACTCGCGCAATAGTCGTACTCCAGGCTCTGGTAAGGGCAAAGCGTCAGCTCTCGGTACGACCCAGACTCTACAGTCAAAGAATGCCACGCCCATCAGGAAATCATACCGCGTTAGCCCCAAGTCAAACTCAGTGGAGCCATTGCAGTCGTTCATAATGCCTTCTATGAGCGAGGATCAGCCTGGCAGCTCCTGGATCAAAGCCTCCGCGAACAATGCTACTAGGTCGCCCAGACGGAGGACTGCCGCGACCCCAACACATTCTTCGGCTCGAATGCGAAAATCAACAAGTATCATGGATAATTCACGTCGAAAGGCTTTCAGCCATTCCACCGGATCACCACGACGTCCGTCAAAGATCCGCCACGAACAGCGTGACCCAGCACAGCCATTTCTAATTCTTGGTTATATCTGTTCTACTATGAAACCTCTCACAGACTTTGCACTGTCAGTATTTGGCATGATGATGGAAATGCTGAAACCTCTGATCGCCACCATTGGTGTCGTACTGGCCCTATACTTCTCCATCAGAGCCGCCCAGTCCTCTCTTACCGCCGCCCTGGCCCCTATGTGCGCCATTCCTGGTGTCTCATTCCTTCACCTGCCTTTCTGTGAGCAGAGATCACAATACCAGGCATCTATTGAGTTTGATCAACTTGTCAATGCCCAGTCCGCATTCGAAGAAGTGTTGTCATCTTCAACTGAAATCGCCGGCCTCCCTTACGATATGAAACGGAGTGAAGCTTCTATCCGCGACCTTCGCTCTGTGATCCAGCATTCATCCATCCCATCGCGCAATGAGCTCTCCTTTGAGTTTAGTAGCTTCATCGACGCGGCTCGTCACGCCTCTGCCGACCTAACCAAATTTGACACCCGTATCGGAGGCGCTGTGGACAAGATCATATCTACCAATCGCTGGACCTTGCAAGTTCTTGGTTCTCTCCAGAACGATGAAGCGTCCAAAGGCGCTTTGTCCCGGACCTTTAGTGCCATAAATCCTTTCAGCTCGTCTTATAGCTCTCAGCACAAAATTTTGACGCAGTATCTGCGCCATGCTGCCGCCGTCGAAGACCAAGTTAATTCTGTCATTGCCGAAGCTCAAGGTCTTCTACTCCTCCTCAATATTCTGGACGAGCGTCTCGATACTATTGCTTCGATCGCCGCACGCGACGGCTATACTGTTAAAGATGCGCGTGATGAACTCTTCTCCTCGCTCTGGACTAAACTTGGCGGCAATACCTCCGCTCGCAAGAAGATTGACGAGAATCTCGGTTTGTTGCGTAGTGTGGGCAATTACCAGAAAGTCGCGTGGCGTCATGTCAGCGAGACGGTGGTCAAGCTACAGGAGATCAGCGCGCAGCTAGAGGACTTACGCGAGAGGGTGGCGGCACCTGGACTTGTGGGTGTCAGAGCAGATCTTCCGCTGCATCTGCATATCGAGAACATATTGTTGGGTGTGGAGAGATTGGATGGGGTGCGTGGGGAGAACAGGCGGGTGCAGGGGGATTTGTACCGCAGAATGGTGGCGGGAGACATTCCACTGGAGGGAGTAAAGGTGGTGGATGCAGATGTCGGAAAGCAGTCGTGGTGAAGACATAAAGATGATATGTTGCACTGCCTATGCGGCGCTTGAACGGCTTTAGCAATTCTAGTATAGTGTTGAGCGAGTTCTTTCTATAAAGCTCGATGTCTAAGTTTTATCCTATATTCTCGCCCCTAACCTCCTGTACACACCTCCTAACACCCCCAACCTCGCCACACATGAATTCTACGTTCCTGCATATCATTCCCAGCTTTTGCGCCTCCTCCACAAACCCATCCATACTCCCTCCTACCCCAAAATACACTTTCTTCGCAGCTACGAGTGCTCTCGCGCCCGGCGCACGAGTGAGCAATCTACTCAACACAGAAGAAAAAGTGCGCGTAGCAGCTGGGGAGTAAATTGTTTCAGACGCGAGGATGAGTGTCTCTACTGGCGATGAAATGTTCAGTGGGTAATTCGAAGGCATTGCCGACGGTGGCAAAAGCGCGTCGAACGACTCCGTCGCCCAGGAGCCTCCAATCAGTGTAATTCTGACTTCGTGCTGGAGTAGTGCTTTGAAGGCTTCTACGAGTGCAGGTGTAATCTCCAACGAGCCATTCTCCTGCCAGCTCTCACTACCAAAGGCTAACGGATTCGGATTTTCTGGGGCAAATGGATGTGTTTTGGCGGGAAGTGTCGATGCATATGTGAGGAGTAAATTAGGCAGAGTGGCATGTGTGAGAACGGTAGAATTGTAATCCGTTATTGTTAGTGTTAGGCCCTCAGGCTCCGCTTCGCCGCCAGCCAGTACGGTTCGCGATCTTAGATACTGCCATAGAACTGTGGCGCTTGGGAGTGCTGTTCCTGCGCCTAGTTCAATGACAGTTCCGGGTCTTTTACCACTGGTCGCAGAGTCGAGTAATAGGGCCACTAGATCTAAGCTACACTCCCACGTCTTGAACCCGCCTTCGTACACATTCGTTCGGATGTCCGCGTCGTCTAGGCCCGCAAGGAGAGCAGGTGAGTCTGATTCATCTTCAGCGATAAGCTGAAGGCGTATGTCGAAGAGTTCGCGGCGGGGCAGGCGGAGTGTTGTGCCGCCGGGTGATGTTATTGAGATTGTGGTGTATGCGATTTGCGACGGGAGGATGGAGAGCTGGGAATGTCAGAATGTTCTGGAAGATATTGACAAGATGTGGGTTTGGGCTGGAGGGGATGAAGGGGCTGAACAAAGCATAACATGATGCTTGTGCTGATCATTGTTTGCATAACGACATGCTCGATGCTGATGCTTGAATTACGCGATGTGGTTTAGCGCCGGAACTCCGACGGATTTCCGGGTGACGAAATCTGGTCAGAGAGGACGTAAGTCCGAGCAGTTTTGGGGCGAAGGGTATCCATGCAGTACGATATGTGTACTTGAAGTAGTAGGAGGCCTAAAAACTTACCAACGCGTCAATATCAAGTTTTTGTGGGGGTATCAAGTTTATGCTCTCCGTTTCATTGCTCGCAGAAGTAGAGGGTTCGCTCTGAGATGCTATGTTCAAAGTCTCGTCATCGGAATCATCACCACCGCTAAAGCCGAATGAAAAACCTTGTGACATGATGATTCATCGTTGTAAGGGTTTGGCCATTAAGTTGCACTGGTGTTGATGACAAGGCAAATCCTCTAGTCAGGTTTTCCAACATTTAGCTTGGCACTTATGTAAGCCCCAAACCAGCTCCCGACTTTCACTCCTAGTATCGAGGATGGAACTCCCTGTACCTGGCCTTAGCATCAACGCCGACTGCAGTGAGTGCAGGATCTCTTGCCAAGGCAATATGATGATGGAACTACCTAGCGCTAACGGAGTTGCGATGCTCCAGCTTGATAGTGAGACGCAAGGCGGCGCTCATGCTCAGGCGATTGCTGAAGACATATAAGAAGCAGCCATAGACACTTCATTGTGAAGCACATCTTCCAATCGATCCCCAGCTTGGTATATCCCGGATTGCCCTTGACTCTTGTCTAATTTCGGAATCTTACGCACAGAATCCGCTTCTCCCAAATCAAAAGATCAATCAAACACTACAGAGGATATCTGCTCGTTCAGCATATTCAGCATGTCCAACGATTCATTCCATCCATATGCCGACCGCCATGTCAACCCCAACGGTGCAGGCGACGCTCGTCCCACAGCCCTACAGGTTGTGCAGGATGAGGGTCTGGTTGGAAAATTGAGTGACAAAGTCGTGATTGTCACAGGCGCAGCCAGTGGTATTGGCGTTGAAACTGCTCGCGCCATGCACGAGACGGGTGCGAAGGTGTACATCATGGTTCGTGACACTAAGAAAGGTCAAGAAGTCGTGGACGAAATTCTGGAGAATAGTTCGATCAAGGCAGACATGGGTGTCATCCAAATCGACCTTGCTTCGCTCGCTTCTGTTCGCAAAGCTGCACAAGAATTCCTCAGTAAGGAGAGCAAACTCAACATCCTCATCAACAATGCTGGAGTCATGGCGATTCCAGAGCGAACGCTCAGTATTGACGGCGTAAGTGCTGATGTGCATTCGTTTAATCCTTTACTAACTAAGCTTGAGCATGAACAACAATTCGCGGCCAACTACCTAGGTCATTTTCTTTTATTTCAACTACTCAAGTCGACACTCCTTTCTTCAGCATCGCCGGGCTCAGATTCGCGGGTCGTAGTCGTGTCTTCGAGTGGCCACCGCACGCAGCCACCTCAATTCCAGGACCTTACCTTTGAGAAGAATTACAGCCCTTGGGGTGCATATGGCCAAGCAAAAACAGCCACCATTTGGATGTCGAATGAGATCTTCCGACGTTATTCTTCTCAGCATCTCACATCAACATCCCTCAACCCAGGCGGGATCTGGACACCTCTTCAGCGACACGTCTCGAAGGAGACACAGGAATCATGGGACAAGGATCCGAATGTGCCGAAATTCATGAAGAGTCCTGAGCAAGGGGCGGCGACTTCAGTTTGGGCAGCGATCGGTAAGGTCTGGGAGGGTAATGGCGCCAAGTACCTCGAGGACGTTGGCTTGTCATACGAAGTTGATAAAAGCGGAGATGTCAGTCCTGGTGGTTACGCTGCTCATGCTTTTGATGCTGAAGGGGCAGAGAAGATGTGGAAAGTCAGTTGTGAGCTCACAGGGGTCAAAGATGACTGAAAAGTGTATGAAAGTCCACACCTGAATATCTCACTGCAACAATGAGGACGTCTCTGGTCTGTAAACATGGAGCTAAATTTTGTATATGTGCAATCCCTGCTTCGAAATGGATGCAATTTCGTAGCTGCTTCAATCCTGAATTGTTTATGGAGTACGAGCATTTTTAACTAGCCTCGGCTACGCAGCGGGGGTCGGCAAATCGAGTGACCCGGTTATGTTCTCTACAGATACATGTTCAGGATACATAGAGTAATTCGTTGACGGGCTAATTATCTTTGTATACCAACATGCCGGACTTTACAGATAATCTCAAGCCTCTATATGATGGTGCAGCAATCTTGGAACACGAGCGCAGCCGATCCTTAGTGAACATCGACGAGCTCTCGAGACATCTACTATCCCGCAATGGCTTTCTCGAACGCCAAGCTCGAGTCTTAGCAATTATCGAAAGGGAACAGCTGTTTTCAAAGAAGCAGCAATTGAACCTTTCGAGACCTGTAAGTTAGGAGCCTTGGGAAATGACATGCTGCATGTCTAGCCACTCAAACTCGCAGGAACGCTATCATCTCGGCCTTGCCCGGGCAAAAGCACTTCGTCGTCTCACCAGGAAGCATGGCTGGGACTTCGAAGACTATCGTATGGCAGAGTATCTCACCGACGAGATGTCACCGTATTTTCTGCACATGAGCATGTTTGCGACGACCGTTCGTGAGCAAGCCTCTGACGACCAGAAGCGGTACTGGATGCCCAAAATCGAGGCTTGGGAGATGATCGGGGCTTATGCACAGACAGAGTTAGGTCATGGAAGCAATGTAAGGGGGTTGGAGACTACCGCTACGTATGATGTGGTAAAGAAGGAATTTGTTATTCATAGTCCAACTTTGACGGCTTCGAAGGTATGATCACAGTGACGACTAGCGGTAGCATGAGCTGATTGATCTAGTGGTGGAATGGCAGTATGGGAAGGACAGCCACGCATGCGGTAAGTCTTCAAGGGCAGGAGGCTAAGTACTTAGGCTGATTCACCTTCAGATAGTAGTAGCTCAGCTCATGCTCCCGAAGAAAGGCCATATAAGTCAATTTGAGTCTTACGGTCCGCATCCATTCATCGTTCGTATTCGTCAGGAAGGCACACACCTTCCACCAGACGGCATCGTCGTTGGCGATATCGGGGCCAAGTACGGCTATACGTCCATGGACAATGGATATATGCTATTCAACAACTACCGTGTTTCCCACTCCGCAATGCTCGCCCGATACTCCAAAGTAGATCAGGACACGGGTACCTTCTCTAGGACGGGTAATCCGGCTGTCGTCTATGGTTCACTGACGAATGTACGTGCCAATATCATCATGCACGCCAGATTGATCCTCGCTCGGGCGGTCACCATTGCTGTAAGATATACGTCCGTTCGAAGACAGTTCAGAGACCGAGACTCCAAGTCGACCACTGAGCCTGAGACAGCAGTCCTTGACTATCCTACTGTACAAATACGTCTTTTACCATTGTTGGCAACGGCTTTTGCGTTGCATTACACTGGCGACTCAATGTATAACCTGTACAATCAAACGAGAAGTGGGATTGAAAAGGGAGACTTCACAGAGCTTGCAGAGCTCCATAGTACCTCATCGGGGCTGAAGGCCCTGTGTACAACGTATGCCGCTGATGGCATCGGTAAGCCATCCCAGGGGGCCCATGTATCACATACTAATGAGTACCAGAAACGTGTCGAAGAGCTATGGGTGGCCACGGGTTTGGTGGAGGAAGTGGCTTAATCAATATTAATAACGAGTAAGTCATCTTCAAAATAAGGTAAGCTTAGGACTCACTTTAGATAGTTACTTATCTAAGCCAACCGTCGAAGGGGATAACTGGATGATAACCCAACAAATGTCGAGTCACTTGATCAAAAAAATGACGGCTGCTGTCAAGAGACCAAACGCCGAACCTGTTGACGCCACAGACGAGCTCTTCAAACGCTATCTACAGCAGCAAAAAGCGCGTAAACCCGCCGACGCCGTACACTGGATGTCTATCGATGACAACGCAATTGTCGACGCGTTCCAATGGAGAGCGGCAGATCTCGTATGTACCTTTCAATTCTATCATGCCAAACTAACAATACCAGACATACCGTGCATACCAGGATCGCGTAGAGAGAAAGAAGCCCTGGAACTCCCTCCTCATCCAACTCCACAAACTTAGCAAAGCCTTTTCCGAATCCATCGTTGTAACAAATTTCCATGCTTCCCTCAGGTCAAATAATATTCCTTCCGAAACCTCAACAGTGATACGCGATCTCTACCGCTTGTACGCGCTCCACACCATGGACACCGATGCACGATCCTTCGCAACAACCACCGCCGCAACTGATTCCACGCTGGACGCTCTTTCAGACGCAATCCTCAAATTGATGACGAGTATTAGGCCTCATGCGGTCAAACTGGTGGATAGTTGGATGATGCCTGACTACCTGCTAGATAGTGCGCTGGGAAGGTATGACGGGAAGGTGTACGAGGCGTTGTATGACATGGCACATAGACAGAATCCGTTGAATCGGACTGTATTTAATTGGGACTGGAGGAGTGAAGAGATCGTGCTGGGAAGTGGGGATGGGGGAAAGCTAGAGTCAAAGCTTTGAGGTCCAAAGAAGATTGTAATGTGTAGTGTAAAGTTAGATAGGTCATTGCTACCGTGCTATTGAATGTAACAGGATAAGCGAAATCTCGTTGGCGATATGACAAAGGCTGAGTATGTTACAGTCATCAAACAGAAGGTTGCGTTTAATTTCACAGGCACCAGCAACGTACAGACCATGTGTGGATATAGCCCTGCTGTGACCTGTATATAGCATGTACGTAATATCGCCTTACTTCTTCGAGACGCTGTACGGCCGATAAAGTGACCATGGAGGTGACTTTGTTTGCCGCTGATAGCCCATTGTCATCTTGACCCTCTAGTGGCTGGCTCTTTTGCCAGCAAGTCTGCTAAAGACGGATCGATTGCCACAGCACCTTTGGCTACTAATGGACGACCATGACCTATCTCTTAACAAATCATGAGCTCTTGGAGACGTGATATGCGAGTGGCAGCCAGCTTTACTGTCTCACAAGCAAGACGATTATCTCTAGTATGGGTTGATGGAGGCTCTGAATATACGTCTGGAGCAACTAGTATCATGCTCAGCGTTCTATAACCATAGAAAGCTTCACAATCGACAAGCCTTGTAGACATTTTCAAAGACTCTGGGGTATTGATCATGCACTAGCAACACAATACGTCGTGAAGGTAGTGAGTGCTCTGCAATTTGGTACACATCCTGTCGCGCATAAATGCACAACAAAAACGCATTCATCCCAGCCTCGACACGCCTCAGCTTCGCATGAAATATAGTAACATACTATCGCAAAGCTATTTGCACACTTTCAGGCCACATGGGCCTTTTCTTCGGGTCACAGGGCTCAAGCTGGGGCCCTGGGCCGAGAAAGACTCACTCGAACAAAGAACAGTCAAATCACAACGCTCTGTCTTGGAATCTGCTCTCCATATCAGAATCCACACTCTTCTGTATCATGATAACTTCCAGAGACTCCAGCCACTAGCCTCTCAACGTACTTACACAAGCCATCGTAAGCATCTAGTTCGCTGCCTCTTATCAGCCATTTGTATATTCATGCTGTGTATTCATTCAAAATGTGCGAGAGCCTGGAGTATGCTTATGTGATTCGCGTCGCGTCTGATGCGCATGGTATGTTAGACCACGAGCCCTTGGTCGGTCCACCCTGTCGAAGAAGAGCCTTGCGAAGGAGTGTGCGAGACTGCATCCGCTGGATACTACCATGTCTCTTGCTCTCTCATTCTTGTTTATCTATTCTCTCCTGACAAAACGCACTTCTTGGACCACTCGATTGTAGTAAAGACGTACTAACGGCTGTCAGTGAGAATTTACTGCAAAGCTCTTAAACCATATTCATTTCCCTCCAGTCGTCCTTGCACCCTCAGGGGCTGCACCGTTATTACAGATACTTTTGGGATCGTTGTCCATGACGGTAGCAGTTATCCCTCGCAGCATAGATTCAATGGTTTGAGATGTGTATCTGCCCGAGCGAGGCCATACGAGGCATGCACGGCTGAACGTTCACACGTTCGAGTACGGGATATCCAATGTTCTAGCTTGTAATTCTGCTGTCTTTATCTTCACTCTGAACTTATATTCAATCCCTGTGGGCGCCATGCGCGCTCTTGTCTCGCCTGCCTATTTTTTCTCTTGGTCAGCTCTCTTTCCCCTCCCCTTTATCGTATCTCGTATCCATTCGTTCTATGGATCGCCTTACAGCCCTAGTCGGTTCCGTGTCTCTTCTTTCGTGAAGATCTTACTCAAACACAACTTCAAATTCATCTTAGAGGCGCGCAATCGCTGGTGTCGCGAGTCTTGCATGATGCCGTGTACCTCGACGGGTTGACTGTCTTCCTAATGGACCGCGTAGCGGATGTATAACTTCTAGGACGTGTACGGAGGAAGGTACATGAGATGTACAGAGGAAGGTATAGTGCTTGTTCGCTAGTATAAGGTAGGTCTTGGAGGCAGAGGTTGAGCTGGGGCACTGAGAACAATGGCTATTTGACTGGGCTTGGTACGGTTGTAGCTGATGTCTGGCAAGCGCGTTTGCAGAAGGCTCGTTGTTCGGTATATCTATTAGTTGGCTTCGCGTAGAACTAAATACATCTAGAACTGTTATTCCTTCTCTTTCTTTGCCTGCGCCACTGCGCGCGCCACTTGCTTATCTCTTACACTATGTGACAGTCCCTGTATAGACCTTTCTTGCTGTGGAGAACTTCGTTGGCGAGTGGAACCAGTTTGTGATCTTCCATATTTTAGACTCTGATACTCCTCATACTACTCCTGTTGTTAAGACTATGTTGATAGGATATCTTTCTCTTGCGCTTGATAGCCAGCTCTTTCTTTTACTTGTCTCGCCAGTGGGAGGCCAGTCCCCGCGAAGGCCAGATGCTTGTGACGAGCATTGAGTATGCAGGAACGATGGCTGAGACTCTGCTACATCTCTTGAATCAAGTGCCCTTGCCGTCTGAAGAGTTTGTCTCTCTCTCGAGGCTCTCAACTGTGCATTCTCCTTGTGCGTTGGTATTATGATTCTATTGCACCAGTCTGGACCTATTGAGCCTTTTTTTTCTTTTCACACACGGCTATTATCTCTTACCTCTCTATTTTTGTGTCCGTAAGGTAGTGTATTCCTTTTGGAAATTCGGTGACGACGACCAGAAAGACGATGAGCTGGAGTTCTTCGCCTGGTAGGAGGAGAGGGTATTTGTAGGACTAGGAGAGTAAGGACTGATAATTGAATTTACTGCGTACAATTGCTGTAATTGCAGTTAGGCATTCTTTGTGGTGAGATTGCAGTCCGGACTCTGCTGCTGTTCCCCTTGTCCAGTACTTTGACACAAATCGCAAGTCTTGGCAAAAACAGGAGTTTGCCCAGTCACGCAAAACATTCCCACACCCGTTTTCTCAAGAAACTGGGCATTAGTTTGGTCCCAGATACCGCATCATACCAAAAGGCTTATATACGACCGTCTAGCTACGTGGTATACTAAGCAGATATACCAGCAACTACACCCAGCTATGATGGCAACCTACGTCAAACCCGCTCTCTAGAATCTCTGGTATTCCCTAATTTTTCTCGTACAGATACATACAACATAGATTCCAGGAGCACACCAAGAAAAACTTATCTCAATGTAGACATACGCTTTCACTGGATGTCTGAGACTCCAGCCATTCGCACATTCTACGTCCAACGCAATAATGAACCTATCTAAGGTCCAAGTAGATTGATTCATGATTTAGATTCTGCGCGTTACCGTCTCTGAGTGCAAGCTTTGCTCAACCTACGGCCTGTTCTCCGGCAACCGTTAGAGGAGGTAGTATGATTGTCTACTAATATTTAGAACTCTTATGGCCACTTGGAGCTATCCTGGTCTCAATGAGATAAGTGCCTTCTATCAATCTACTGGGTCTGCGTTCTGACTGAGTCACAGGATTCCAGCCCTATAGTGTACTTCAATTGCGTCTCGATGACCACTGCCGCCCATCTACCTTCCTTCCAGGGCGAACGAATACAAATATCCAGCACAATCAAGATAAATATACAAAGAAGTGGAAGACATGATATCTGACATCGACCGCCCTTCACAGAACTCTGCCGCCACAAGAACAGGGGATAGTAAAGTGTCAAATGAGGGCAAGCACTGAAAGCTAAATCGCTGGAGGCCTTTGTCAAGATACATTACGATATTAGCTGCTAGATAATCAATGGCGGTTTTGGGCAGCAGTGTATAACACATACTCAGATAATAGGTACTACGGTTCGGGTTGGAATCAGTCTATATTCTCGTACCTTGCATAGAATATCGCAATAGAAGTTCAAGGGTTGAGTCTCGTGTCTTGTGTCTCGTTCAGTTCATACATGGCTGCAGTGAGCTTTATGATTCATTTAACACACCAATGGTAACAATGTCGTATTTTGATGGTTTTGGTATTTGAGAATGGGTAGCACTTCGTCGGGACTGCCTTGCCTCTATAGAGGGCTATATTGAAAGTAATACTCACTAGTCGTGAGTTCTATACCTCTTCCATCTTTCTCAAGTGAGAGTGGTTCTGTCTGAATGAGCGGTTGTCTCTTGTCAAGGAAGGCAGTCTTGGAAGAGTTCTACCTAGCTCAGTGCCCTGTCTGTTGTAGGAACTGGGCCATACCAGCGCTTTTGTCTCTTCTTTCCGTCTGTATATATACCAGCTATGAGTTGCCTTGTCAGTCTTTCCCTCCATATGGAACTCTCATTGCCGGCCATGGAGCTGCAGTCAGATGCTCGGGCCAGTGCCCCTGAGTGCTACCTAAGGAGATGAATCAGCACTGAGCTAGGCTATCTGCTTTCAATGGCGGTCTGACAAGGGTATCGTGAAGCCTTGTGAATAGGCTCGTGCTATTCGAAAGCCTGTTTTGAGTCGTCTGACCTTGGTTAGCTCGATCATTTCGCCGCTCAATACCACGCTAGCCCGAGAGCTGTTCGCTTATAACATTTCATTTCCCGCCTGATCTCCATCTTTCTTCCATCCCACAACATCACCCTGTTTTTCAACCAGACTTTCTACCGCTCATCTCAAAAATCACACAAATCACGTTACAACCTTTTCACTATCACAATGGCACCAAAGAATGGCACCAAAGCAATCGATTGGAAAGATCCGGGTGCTGATGCTAAGGTGAGTTCAAGGAGGGCCTTGGATATCTCCATACCGTTTGGTTTGAACTTAAAATCTGACTGTGAACAGCTTCTCGCAGCTATCTTGATCTGCGCCGATCTCAAGATTACCAGTGAGCTTAAAGCGAAGATCAATGTCTTCCTCGGACTCGGTATGTCTCCATTGCTTGCTCACTTCACATCACCTACTCTTGATTTTCTCGCTATTTCATGACCCATACTAACAACTAGGTAGACCCAAAGTCTCAATCAATTGATCATCGCATCCGTGCGGTCAAGAAGTCTGCCGAAGTGCAAGATGATGCGAACGACAGCGAGGCTTCAGTGAAGCCCATCAAAGCAATCAAGAAGAGAGTTCCCCGCGATACCTCTGAGGAAGGTTTTCAGGCCCAGTCCCCACCCAACAAGATGCGCAACACTCGCTCTTACCTGAAGAGGGAGAGCAGTTCCGAGTACGAGTGATCTTTCGAGCTGGAGCAAGCTCCAAAGCTCTGTGAGCTTGGGAAGACGCCACTTCTTGTGCAGTCTGGGGGGTCAAAACCCGGGCTCAATATGGGAGACCCGAGGTTTCAACAGCAGTGGGAGTAGCTATTTTATATAGCTAGGAGTGCAAATGAATGGTTTCGCAAGTTGAAATGCTTTGAGATGTACACTTGCACCGAGTGAATACACTTTGTTTACTTTGTGAACCCGTATTGGTAAGCGTATTGCTGACCTGCATACAGACTAGGCTTTCCTTTATGGTCCTTTACATCAATGTATTAAACCCTCAACTACTGCGTTGGTCGTAGAATACGACTATTGAGTCACGAAAGCTGTAAAGTTCTCTTCTGCCATACTACAAAGCAGTACCGTGGGGTTTGTTCTCATAATTGCAGTAATGACCGAAGTCTGCGGGCTGTCATATTGATGTGGTATCACTCTTCCAAACGAGAAAGATGCGCCAATTCCTCTTATGCCACATCAGCTTTCTTTTGCTGGTATCCGATGCTTCTGATCTAACCTGAGCGGCACTTAGCCGGAGTAGTGAAAGGTCAGCTGGGTAGGAGATATCTTGGAGACATCTTGGAGACTGTGATAGACGTTAGTTGTACTTGTCGGGGCTGATTCCAAAGCCTTTGGCTGTGGTGGATGCTGTTGAGAAGATGATCAGCTCGATATCTGAGCCGTATAGACCGTACAAGAGTCGTCAGCGTGCGAGGAACCTGTAAATCAGGACGATATAAGCTGGATTAGGCTATTGTATCAGAGATTTCGATATTCGCAAGTCTTCATACACAGTTCATAAGTTGTAAATATTGTAATGAGCTCGGTGGTGACTGGTCTCGCCCTTGAGGTGATCTTCAGACATCAAGTAGACGGTGATTGGATCGCGTCAAAATTATCTTCAGAGATTCCTTCCTTTGCAAACAGCTTTATGATTGCAAAAGTTTGACTTCTGCTTCGCCAACTTCCACGATGACGCGTTTCGTCTCTAGAGGATAATCATGACCACGCCTCTAGCTAGCCATATTTCCAGGTTTTCTCGCCTGCTATGATGGCAGTATACAGACCCTGGTTCCTGTTGATGCGGTGCATAGAACTAATGAAATCAAAGTTCGGCGCCAGGGCAGAAGTGACTTTTCGGCCAAAGGTCAATCCCTTATTTTTCCGCCACTATCAACCACACAGTCCTCACTTACGAGAGCGATGGCTTTTTTTAAAGACCTTATCATAGTCTGGTGTCCCACTGATGTGATACCTTCTTGTTCTTGATGTCACTGACTCAGGACTACGGTGAAACATTTGTATCAAGGGTATATTTCTTTTGTCAACTTTGTCTCTTTCCCTGATTCTTCGATCGTATTCTTCTCAGACTTCTCCATTTCTCGCGTACCGATATTTAGATCCTAGACTTGGACGCCTCGTTAAATTCTCCAATACTAATATTACACGATCAGACCACCCGGGTATCATTCAACATGATCAGAATTGTAACAACACAAGTACATTCCCTTGCGAGACTTCTCCTTTGTACTGCTTTGCAAGCAATGAATTTTCATCGTCAAGTAGAACCATGCCCTTCGAATTGTAGAACGAGCATGGAAAACATTCAAGTATCGACCTCGTTTTCAACTTAAGATGAATTGATCTCAAGTTAAAGTGGCCAAGGAAAATGTATTATGCAACTCCATTACAATAAATTCTGCTATGTACATTTCTCCCATACCTGGAGCATGATGAACAAAATAATACCGAATTATTCCCTACTTGATTTCTGTCCGCTTGTGATTCTACATCGCCTGTGCCCATGATGGGAGGTCTAGAAGCTTAGCTGGCATTGTTCTCCGTCTTGATTGGGGAAGTCGAAGTCACGTGTCGTACTCACGCGCGCTGTTATTATGTACTTCGTATTTGATGACAAGATGGATAGCGAGGGACGCTGGGGTGCGAACACTACAGAAACTTTAAATAACCCGCTCGCCCACTGCTCGTTGAGCTAACCAAAGCAGGAAACTCAAACCCTGCCGCTTTGAGTATGGCACGCTCGATCCGGTCCACACTTAAGTTCTAGTGTACTGTAGACATACGCCACTTCTGATGTTGGTACCCATCGATGCCAAATATGTTATAGGCAGGCTCGTAATAGTAGAGTATGCATTGAGATCACGTACGTACTCATGACCTGCATCGAAGCTAGAGGCGAACGCTACTTGTATTATTCGTTGCACACTTGCGGTACAGATTAAAAAGAACTTCCCATATGCTGCATGGCTGCGTCTATTCTCTATATACCGTAGGGAAACCGTGGACCACCGACAGAGAAATTCTAGGCACAATACTTGAGGCATAAGGAGCGAATTTATCAGAAAACGGAGACTCCTTCCTTGCAAACAATGGGTCCCTCTGCTGGCTGTACCAGCTCGGTGATCATTGCCGCAACTTCTTCGAGCCGACCGAGAACAACTTTATTGCCCTCTATGAAAGAAAAGCACTTATATTGAACTTGTGTCTTCGAGCAAAATTCTTTGACCAACACTTGTAAGCTTCGCAAGTTGTGCCTCGGAACGCGAGGGAACAAGTGGTGCACGGCCTGGAATTGCAAGCCGCCATGCAGCCAATCCAACCATTCTGGGCATTCAACATCCATGGTAGTTCGCAACTGATGCTGAGGGAATGACTCGATGGGTCCAAGATTCGAAGTCGGCATCCCCCAGTGGCTTAGGGTGATCTGAACGTGTAGCAACATGGTAGACGCATGTGAGATAACAACGAAACCAATGCGTGTCGGCCAGTCAGGTAGGGTACACCAGACAAGACCATAACCGAAGATCGTCCAGTAGCACAGCATGAAAGCGATCTCGAGAGCGTCTACCCAAGGTTGTGCGCGCTGACTGCCGATCAAAAGATACCACCAGGATAGTGCGTACAGGTTGAACCGCGCAAGTGCCATTACTGGATAGTACGTCCATTTTTGCCATGCTACGAGTCGATCTGCAGCAGCGTCCCAAGTAAACTCGGAGCCGTAAAAGGTACTTATGATTGACTTGAAGTAAGTTGGGGATGTGGAGAACAGAGGTACGTTTTGTAGATCAGGATCGTGCTCCTACAAACGTGAATAAGAGATCCAGGGCTAGTTTCAAGCGCAAACTTACAGGCATATTCGTGACCAAGTGATGCACGTTGTGGGACTGCTTCCACCAGCCTATGGAGAGCCCGCAGCAAAAATCCGCAACGAAGGTTCCAATCAACGTGTCCGAGACCAGGTTTCCTGTGATACCTCGGTGTCCAGCATCATGAGCGACAAACATTATCTGGTGCTTCGAGGCAGTCAGTAATGTTCTCCTAGCAGGATCTTAAGATTGACACACCCAGAACATGCCCAGAAAGACTGAGGAGACCAAATAGTGCTCCTTAATCAAGAAGAACAGAAAGGCGCCAAAGAGAGCGGCATAGCGGATTCCCTCCTTCGCGTACTCAGAATATCGGCAGACGTAGAAGCCATCCTTTCGAATCCGTTCGTGTAAGGTCTCGTACTCTGCGCATATTGCTCGCTGTGTTTCGTCATCAACAGCCGGATAAGCCTGCACCTGGGCTATGGTCTCTCTTTCTTCTATCGCCGCGATCTTTGTGTTTCGATTGCAGTCGGAGGGGTTCAGAGGCTTCTACTAAGGTTAGCAAATTGACGCCTTCGTACTTGACGAAAGGTGTTACCCAAGTCGTTCAATCGTAGGAAAATGTAAAAGCAAGGATCTTACGCTCGCGTAGCCGGTACATGCTATACTGTCGCCGAATTTCTCACTACCATCCGAGATGAGTAGCTCTTCTTTCTGTATGTCTCTCACGTATTGCCCTCCTTGCGTTGGGGGGACGATGTTAACCCAGGGCTTTTCAAGTCTACCTATACGGAAGGGTTTCATGAGAAGTCGCGTACGGTGATTGTGGTAACTGCGCGGTTTCAGTATGGAATGACACAATCGATGTATAAAGACACGGCTTGTGAGCTTGTTCACTCATTCAGTAAACAGTCTTCTCACACAGACATGCGCGACCGTGAGAGCTTCTCGGGTGAAATTTGACATACGCATTGATCTCGCAAGTTGCGTCTCTTCCAACCATATGCAGAATAACGAGCTTTCCACCCGGGTGCTGGTCGAGCCAACTGTCAAGTCGTAAGACGTAGCCATCGTAAATGACAATTTGTTGCCCGACTGAAATAAGGTCTTTGATCTGTCCTGCGGAAAAGAAAATAGAGCGACTCATCAATGCGGCTGCCTGGAAGTTAGTTATCGAGGTCAGAGACCGATCTGATTTGAGAATGGATTCCTGAGCGATGTGAGGTATTTTTGAGGTGGAGAGGTTGAAGAGTGTGAAGAGCGGACATATAATACAGAAGGTGTATGCAAGGGATGTTGTACAAAGGCATGCGCACAGATACAGAAGGCACGCAGGCGGTTGTAAATGAACCTTTGAGCTCGCCAAGGCCCAATTGCAGTATGGTGAACGGCATAAAGTGAACAGAGGGCAAAAGATTGCAGGTAACAGCGGGCGTTTGATGGGCGGCAGTCGAAATGCGCAACATCTGCCAAGTGTTGTCGTAGCTCATAGCTCTTGGCATGATGGGGAGGCTCTTTTGCCATCCATGGATCTGTGCAAAGGGAAAGGGGACGACGTCTATGTCACCAGTAACCAGTCTAGCTATAAGCAGCCCGGGGCCCTGCTTTTACTGTGGGTTTGCCCTCCACATTTGAAGGATCCTACCTATCGTCGTCCACTTGCAAGTCGCACGCGTGCTAGCACGAGCGATATGACTTGCCTCTTCTATGCAGGGGATTGGTTCTAGGCCCGAGGCGCAGCGGTAGACGGCGACGCACGCGTGCGACGGTGCAACGCGTTTCATGGAATTGTTGAATTTCCGTAGCTTCTCGCCGGGCCGTAGAACCTATCAGATTCAGCCCATTCCGACCGATGCAGAGCATTCGCCGGCCCGTGGCGTAGATTTGCAGCTCGGTTACATGTGTCCTCGGGACTTGAAGAGAAACTACGTGCCGTAGTGAAAGAATGTAGTGGAAATGGGCTGTCTGATCCTGCTAAGGGCGGGAACATTCCCCGCACGTCTTCGCCCTTCCTAAATGGCGGGGAGAAAAATGGTCAGAAGATGGAGAAGGCTTGCAATGATGACAGAATCGAGGTTAATGTAAGTCGTGGGGATGCGCACATTGATTACATTAGATGAACATGGAACAATAAAAGTGCGCGGCCGTGAGAAATCCGTACGCCCGGAATAGACTCCGCCCGGACCCTTTCTTTCAGTCACGAATGGGAACCTTCAAAACCCACCGGCGCAGGAGCATAACTGTCATCCGGCTGTCATCGCGCGGCCCGAAGAAGTATGACATCATATCCGCGCTCATCTCTTGGGGTGTGCGCGTGTCAGCCGTATTTAGTCACGCGATACCGTGATACGCAATAGATTAATGCACAAAGCATACTGAGCTTTACTTTAGACACTACAGCTGCTATCTCACAGTACACTCGGGCAACTGCACTTTAAGCATATCAAGACCCTGATATCACGCCATTTTCAACTTCTCGGATCTACTACGCCTCGTATTTGCTCGGTAGGGCTCGGATGCATGATCCGCAATGAGCCGGAATAGTTTTATTACTCTATTATATCCACGCACCGAGACATATACGTGGTAAATACTACACAAGAATATGTGTCTATCTACTGGTTCTCTATATTCATTCCCCCGGTTCTCATGGCCCAAGTTTGCGTCTCGGGTTCCGTCGGCTATTAATACAGACTTGTCATCATCTTGAACAGAAAATCCATTAGAATGTTGGTGTTTCAACCTCGTGATATCGTGGATGCGACAAAATAGATTGTATTGTTGGAAATATCCCGCAATAGTGCCGACTGCCGTACAAATCGCCGAACGAGCCTGAGTGGATCCACAACTGAAACGTGTGCGGGTAAGGGTCCATTGAAATTAAGCCGCAGAATACTACATAAATCATGAAGCGCAAAGTGCCGAGAACTCTGGAGATTCAGGTCATCACCTTCAAGATCATCATATTATACTTACATCGTAGGGTAGACATGAGGCTTCTTCATAAATTTACCAGCATCGTCGGAGATTTATTCATCGGATGAGGCATAACGAAAGCCTAGCTTGGTTAAACCATAAGAGTGCGGCGACGTCTATTGACAGCACCAAGGATCTCTATAGAATATTGCGCCCTCCAAGAAGATCAATCCTAAAAGGGTTACAAGCTACACAGATGTCAAGGTATCCGTGTGAAATGACATACAAAGAGTCGAGAGAACCACTGAGACATACAGAAACTGTCTTGAATTTGAACGAATCACTTCGCGCTGTCGTCAATGAGCAGACTGTACCTGTGAGCTGATCTTATCAGGCTTCACTCCATCAAGACCCTGGCTTAATTTGCATTCAAGCGAATCCGACGGACGTGAGGTCCAGAACGCATCACCATCGACACTTGCCGCACTTTCAATGAAAATCCTCAGAATGTATCCTGGTAACAGAACGCTCTTTGGTAGCTAACGGATGAGACATAGCATTTCTAGTGTCCTTGACACAGGCATGGGAAAAAACAAATTCCTCCATAGTGACATAAATCTGCAGAGTATGACCTATTTTTGGCAGTCTTGTATAGACGACTTCTGCAAAGATCTAACATTTTCTACGTCTAGCCACGCGAATACATAAAAGAGCCGAAAGATAAACCACTTACTGGGGTGGAGCGATGTCTTTGTTCCTTACACAACGCGAGACCCATATCAACATCCTTTAGATCTGGGCATTATTTCATTAGCATAATACCCACAAGTCTAAGATTCGAATTTCAACAACATGAGTAAATTTTCCATGGCTAGTGCTATCGTTTAAGTTGTTAACACCCAATAACTCTTATAAACACGAGACTAACAATTCTCGGATGTGCATAGATCGATTACTTTCTGACGTTTCAATCTCACCTCTTTTTCTATCTGTCTAAATCAGATCTGCAGCGACATTGCTAACATGAAACACACCCCCTACTCCAACAATCCAAATTCCATTCTTCTCAAACACCAAATTGACCGCCAGATTCGGAGCCTTCATTCTAATGCTTCCAATTGTAAGTCCTGTTTCCGGGTCAATTACGTCTACCGTCTCCCGCGCGCCCACAAACAGATACCCCTCCTTACTCGCATGAATACCATCATAGTACCAGGCAAGCGGCTCGTTCAATAACCTCTTGTTCTCTAGCACAGGAAGTTTCTTGCCTGTCTTCTTAGAGACAGAAAAATCGTACGAATATAGACTACGCTGCGCGTATGGATCGAGACGCGTTGGTCGACTCCCAGATACACCTGTTTCCTGCATGTATATCGTCTTGCCATCAGGCGAAATTGTCACACCATTCGTATTTCCAGTGCTTGGATCTGTCCCATGTAGGACTTTCGGGCGGAGGGTTGTCCCATTGATGAAATACGTCTGTGGGCGTGTTGGGGGCGCATATGGAGTGACGGCTTTCCCATACCCAGATTTGCTGTCAGTGAAGTAAAAGTTTCCTTCGGGGTCCATGGCAATGTCATTCAGCGCCCCAAATGGTTGCTCATAGTAGTGATTCAGTAGTGAAGTCTTGACCCAGGTTTGAGGGTCGATGACGGCAAGTTCAGCGGGTGCATCAAGGTTCCCGGCAACGCCACCGTCGTTCACGACGTAGAGTTTGCCGTCGCGTGCGTGGCACCCGTGATGGTTAATCAGAGGTGGGGTGGTCATGATGTTGCGCAGAGTGTTGGTCCTGGTATCGAGGAGGTATTGCAATGTGTGTACACCATTATCACCTCCTGGCGGGCCCCATTCTGTGAAGAATAGTTCACCGTTAGGGGTTAGACATGGGCCTTCGTGATTGATCTGGGACATCTCTTGGACATGTTCAAGAGACACACCTGGACCGATCAAGTCGAAGAATGCTTCATCATATGCGATGAACTCGGTCTCGTTAAGCTGCGCGTTCCTATGATTTGATGTTGGTAGGGATAAAGGGCATACTGGATGGTATAACTCACAATGCATTGAGAGAATCTTCGGACGCTTGCGTATCCCATGGTGCCTGGAACGCAGTTCTGTTGAAGTGCCACGGTAAGGAGCGAAATTCAGGTGTCTCATATGTTAGCCAAGCCCATGTTGAGTTTTGGGGGCTAAAATTAGGAGGAAGTAACTTCAAGTATCTTGATCCCGCGATGACAGTGCATGCATGCGCGCATAACATTAATATGACTCGCATCCTCATGGATCTTGTACTCTGGTTTGGCAATCAAATCATGTAGACATTTCCGGCTTCGTGCGCTCTTTATATGTTTTGGGAATTTTCCAAGAAGCCTTTCATTAGTTTGGTCTTCGGCCTAGTTAGGCGACACGCCTCGGGAAGATCCCGTAGGTTGCCTTGTCCGTTGATGTAGCAGATGCTATTACTCCTGACCCACATTTATGTTCAGCCATTTTCTTCCATATTTGCTATAATATAATATGTTTATATAAATCAATCTCTATTCTTTTAATAGCTCATCTTTTTTTTTTCTTAGCTAGATCAATATTTAAAGACTAGAACACAGTTAAGGATCTGATCTTCTTGGCTTACTCGATTAGTCTATGTACTACTTGGTAAAGTATAGGCACTTATATCAGCGTATAGGAAATGAAAAAAGAGCGAGCGTGAGCATTAATGAGTGGTAAGAGTGATAGAATCAAGGTAACCAACGGATCCGGTCTTTGTTATCAGTCAGCCTCGTGGCCTACTTCTGTGTGTTTACATCCGGCGTAACCTTCGGTTACATCGCATGTGATCCTCTCCAACGCACTGGTATCTTTCGTGTCTCATTTATTTCAGGTACCGACATCTCATTGTCTAATACGGAAGTATACGGTATTAGCTCATGCTCCCAGTACATGCAACAAGTGATGAACAACAAGTGCGGCATCTTCAAGTGATGCAAGGAAGTTTTATTGTGCAGCTGAGTTGCATGACTAGTGCCTCTATGTGGCTCTCTACGAAACAATAAAAACTCGGAGTACACCGACCCTATAGGATGGTGCATGTCGAGTCCATTCTGAGCATTTTAGCAAATGGCTCTATTTGAGCTCGGGCATTCACTACCTAGTATAGCTAGTGTAGCAAGTGACGCTTGGCCTCAAGGTAAATATGTACACACTCTTCACACTCGGCCCGTCTAAAGGCATAATTCAATCAATCAAACTTGGTGACAATTCGACACACATATGTATAAGCCAATAATAAATCCCAGGGAATAAGCCTCGGTGCAATACAAATCCGACAAGGGAGCGATGATGTAAACTCGCTTTAGTTGCATGTCCCAAGCAGCTCCGCCAATGGCAACGCTGACATCGTGCCAGTGCGTACTCAAGGTCCTCATGCAATAATCAAAACCGAGACGGTGTGCGGCACAGCTTGGAAGAAGTGCTCGATAATTGACTCATATAATGCATGTTATAAGAGGCTGAGCTGGGTAACACGACTACAGTTGCCTCGACTCCTTTAACTTTCACCTGGGCGAGCAGGTCAATTGAGCACATAGTCCCAGTAGTGCACGCATCGAAGCACCACGGAAGCTCATATTCCAGAAAGCACGTCAAGTCACCAATCGAGAATGACTTTCATTAATGTCGACCTACGCGCGGTTGCAACCAATCCTTACTACTTCCCATCGCTGCTCGCAACAAACGTATCCGAGCCGGCGATATCATTCCTATCTTTTGACCGTGTGTTCCAACAAAAGATATTTGGTCCTCAGGTCAGAGCTCACAAAATAGCTGATCTACCATGGGAGGCCTTCCACGAAGCCGGCATCTATAACAAAGAAAAACATTCTATGTATATAACCTCTAACTTCAACCAACGCACCCCTGAGGACAACATCAATATCACCATCGTCAGCCTCGATGACTATAGCATCACATCAACCCAATTTCCTAATCTTTGGGAAGCCAATGGCGGCTCAAGCTGGTATCCACCAGGCTCTGACACGAACAAGCCAGCGACCTACCAAGTCTACTGTGACGAGGGTGACTTGGAGCACTACTCCAGCCTAGTCTCTGTAAACCCAATCACTAATGAATCAACAATCATCCTTAACAACTACCTAGGACGCAACTTCTCATCCATCAATGATGTACGCCAGCACCCACACACCGGTGACCTTTGGTTTACCGACGCCGCATATGGCTACTTCCAGTTCTTTCGCCCCGTGTCCACGATTCCGCAAATGGTCTACCGCTTTGCACCCGGAACAGGCGAATTGGTAGTCGTCGCAGACGGATTCGATCAACCGAATGGTCTGGAATTCAGCCCGGATTATAAAACACTCTATGTGTCTGATACAGGTGCAAGGCACTATGACTCGAACAGCACGCGCCCAGCGACGATATATGCGTTCGATATCGACGACGCGAAGCGTTTGTCAAACAGGCGTACGTTCGCATATATTGATAAAGGATTTCCGGATGGCATTCATACGGACACGGCGGGCAATGTTTGGGCTGCGTGTGGTGATGGTGTGCATGTTTTTGATCCGGCTGGCAAGTTACTTGGTAAGGTATTCATTGGTGAGACAAGCAATAACTTTGCATTCTTACCGAATGGGTTGTTGGTGTTCAGCAACAGCCGTCTATGGCTCGTCGATGGACTGAATGTACTAGGTCGAGAAGTATGCAAGGACTTTGGGAAGGGGTGTGGGAAATGACTAGGCCAAGACGACGAAGAGACCGCTCACGATGAGCTCTGAAAGTACCTTTATGGAAGACATGACTATACAAGACTAGATATATAGTATGCATGGTTCAGCGCCAGTTGAGTCCATAGACCGCTCTCCGTACACACACAAAATACTCAACAACCACGATCGTCTCTTTCTGGCCTAGCTCGCATCCATAATCTCAGATATCAGTTCAGATGGATTTATCGCGGGGTCGCCGCGTGACCACCTGGTATAAAGCTCCATGGATGTGATCTGGATCTGAACCCCTTCACTAGTTAAACCTGTCGCGCTACTCCTAAACTATGAAGGAGTGAACTTGAATCATTCCACTTACTACATGCAGCCATGAACACGTAGTGGTCTGATCAAAACTGGGTGTTGGCAATCAACCCCGCAGTAATACTTCGGTAATACAGCTCTCCGCTGCCAAACAGAGAATAAGCTCAATGTTGGTGGTCGATCAATGGCCATTTGTAGATTCCCGTTGTGTCTTGACGCTTGCTTAACAAATGGTGCGTCGTTAGTATAAGGCTTGTGTGAGGAGCGCTCTCCGGGCAGGCGAAATTCATCGATATGAAGCATCGTGGGTGTTTAATGCTCGAACCAGCCTCAGTAATTACGCAATAGCCACAGATAAGGTGGAATTGAGCAACATCACTATCCAAGATCAACACGAGATGACCATTACGCTTTACTTCCTTCGATCCCCCCGTGCAATTCGTACCGCCTAGCTTCTCGAAGAACTCGGTCTCTCCAATTTGATCGGGAGGCCAATGGTGATACACCGACTGCGTTTCGCAAGAGCGTTCCTGCTGGTCGTACACCGGCGTTGAAGGATCGTGAGATGATTATCGTTGAGAGTGCACCGATTGCTGAGCATGCGACCTGATTCCACCTTCTTCATATGGTGCTGGATCAAGACTGCTGGCATGGCAACAGATATCTCGTCGAAACATACGAAAAATCAACTCGTCTCCTCCCCTCCGATCGTGCCCACCGTGTCAACGTACGTGTGTGGGTGAGTGCAGCCGAAGGCACATTCCTCGTACACGCGCTTGCGATTCTGTACGGTAGTGGGGCGGCGCCTGATGCCGCAGATACGCTTCAGGCAGGCCTTGCGGGGGTAAGTACACCGTGACTTTTATTGGTTGGAGAGGGAGCTGAAGGCAGGCAACGCAAATTTCCTCGTTGACGATGGTATGAAGATCGCAGATACGATGATAGAGTTCAGTGTTGTTTTTATCTTAAAGATGGGCTTCGGCACAAAAGGAAGGAGTTGGCCGGCAGTGGAAAAGTGGTTGGCGAATGTTCAGAACCAGGAATTATACAAGAAGGCAGTCTAGAAGACTGGTTATATACTTGCGTAAACACAATTCGTGGAAGGGAACGTGCGGTGATATCTTTGCGAGTCGTTCTGGTACACAGTCTCGGTTGAGGACCTTGCAGTCATTTCTGAGGCTATAGAATTTCAAACGAATGGTTCTATTCCTTTTTCATCTGCTCTGTTCCGTGATAACCTCGACACTGTGACGTGAAAGATCGGTCACCTTGCTCGGGACGCGGAGCGTTGCCAGATTGACCTTTCCGACCAGTGCCGCTGCGCTTTGCTGGTGCCCTCAATAGACATAGCCTAGATCATTAGACACAAAATAACCTAGCTACGAGTTGTGCTTGTTCATCAACCCAGCACGGTATGTATCCATAGCATTGAGCTGTGATAACTGAAGCAGGTAAAGCAGTCTCGGCATCACTAAGCATGCGCAGGCCGGAGCCCCAGAATACTTATAAGTCTAAGACTTGGAGCTAGGTATCTTAAGCTTAATGACAACTGGCAGCCGTCAATTTCGTGAGTCCTTGAGTTGAGGAGAAGAGGAGTGCTTGGAGCATTGGCTACGCATTCAAAGTGTTGAACTATGTGATATAGTCGTGCATTGGCTCCTTCACCGCTGAGAGGGGACGATTCGCTGCCTCGATTTCCACGGTTTGTCGAAACGTACTAGCGAATCATTTCTCAACGATGTACCCTGTACTAGTATCTATGACCCCATCTTTTGTGACTAAGGATGAGGGCAGTGATCTCGTCGTCTAGAGGCGCAGTGGAACATCCAGAATGAGCAACCTTATACATACCTTTGATCAGGGTGAGTGTCTCGAGGTATCGGGAAGACGTAAAGACGCGACGTAGTGGAGGTGGAAGCAGATCAGTTTTGTCACAAGTTTCGAGCTGCATATTTATTATAGTAAGGTTATGAAAATCAACCGCAGTCCTAGAGTATGGCAAACAACATTATTAAGGAACGACTACGAGTACTACATACTCCAAGAATGCCTAGTCTGCATCAAATGGCCCAAGGGAACTCGTATATGCCCATAGAATCATAATCCTTAGTACATCCCTCATTTGAGCTTTGTGTATGTCAAAGACACTTCAAGCACCACATGAAAATGTGTTTCCACCACAGTTCGTCTCTCCAACCGCCCTAAGATAGCAAATGACTGGCGTCCAAGCACGCGCATTTGTTGCAATACCTATTTTTGTCACCGTGTCAAACGGTACATTGGCCGCTGGAGCCCCAGATGGATCAAATGGATTCGATGCAGTGAAGGATCGGCATTCAACAGCCGTGGTGTTGAGCTGATTGGTACCAGAGTCGGGCACAATTGTAAGTGCGGATACGACCGTGTCTGGTGAGTCGCATAGCTTGTTGATCTCGCATTCAACGATAGCGTCCGGGCGGGTGTTATGGATGTCGGATTGAGTTGCGTTGATTTTGACCGTAAAAGTGGGAGATTGGCGGGGCACGAGCGCCAGAGTGGAGGTTACAAAGAGAGCGGCGGAAAGGATGTATGAGTATTGCATATTTGTGGTCGTTTGGTGCGCAGAGATTGTTTGAGTTGCGTTGTGAAAACTGTCGTACTTGTGTGATTCTTGTGTATGGATGCTTGATGATTGACTGATGCTGAAGCGAGGAGATTGCATTCTTTATATGCGGCTCGCACGATCTTTGTTTCAAATCTTCATGCGCGATAAGTGCTACCGTGCCTTTGCGTAATGTAACATTCCATGAGGTGCGCTGTACAACATGATCCTTCCAAGGAAACGCGTATAGGGAGGACCGTAGTCAGTTGATGGCTGATGACATCATTCGTCAGATTTGATGAACAGAAAAACGCTTGGTAAGTGGTGGAAGTCGGGCGCTTTTCCTATACAAGTATGCGGTTAGTTTCGCTAAGATGCCGATGTGGTAGCAAAACTATAGGAAGGATTATATTTGCTGCAGATCGTCTTGCCAGCCTTGCCGACCAGGGTAGTAACAGAGCTTCGCCACGAGCTCAGTTCACGTGCATGCAAAAATAAGCCTTTCTCGTCATCAGTAGCGCCTTAAGCAAACTTCATTAACCCTAATTGTCTGACCTTGTGCAAGCCGAAGGAGTATTGGGTGGCCTGGAATACGGCTGTCTTCGAGAGCGCGTCACAGGAGCAGAGAGCAGATTCATTATATGCTATCTTTAGCATTCTCATGTCATTAAAAAACCGTCTGTTTTGAATGATCTTCGCTTTTCATCCGGTATTGCTCTCCTAATGAGCTAGTAGACTGTGCGAAATGCTCCGAGAACAGGCTATACGCAGGCCCTGGAGTCGTCAAGTGCACCTGTCAGCATTTACTGGCGCCATAGATAATGCCATCTCCGCCTTGAGTTCTGGATATAAGGTAAGCCACCGAATGATTGACAAGCCTTATTTATAGCAGCGAACGGGCTAGAATACCTTGGCGGCCTCGTCAGTGAAAAGCTTTCCGTATCAATGCAGAAAGGCTTGCCCCAATCACGACATGAGAATTAATACTATGTTCTCATAAACGTGAACAGCTTATTTTTCCAACTGCGGCATATTATCATGTACTGATTGCGATATGCACTTAGACTGACCATGCATTTTCGTATCAGCGATCCTATGGACGCTCGACATGATATACGGAACCTGTGTTTGAAACACTTAGCAAAGCTTGTCCTACACATATGTTTGACGGTCAAGATCATGACAGCAAAGCAGGCGGGCCTAGATGGTATCAGATAAGGCGGCATGCAAGGATGGTGTGGAACCGTATTTTGAACAAAAAACAGTTTTTGCTGTGAGTAATAAGCCTGTTGTATGGGTCGGAAACTTTCGTAGAATCAATTTAACATGACAAGATTGATCGACGAAAGTATCGAATCTACTTAAGGTAGCTACCTTCCAAGTAATACATGAAGAACTTAATAAGCCCTGAATAATGTGTCTGACGTAATGAAAAGCGATTCCACGGAGCGCGACCTATGGTGAGAAAGCCTAATTATCTCCGTCCCGTGTCCAGCGGTTTTAGAGTTAACAACGAACTTTCTTATATACATAAAAAACTTCTCTATCGAGCAATATTTTCGATTTGGACTACCAAAAGTCTTGACTTTATCTACCGAGTACCTACATTCGTACATCCGCCGTTCACCACCAGTTCTCATTAGTCTAATGCAATAACTTCCACCTAATGCGAATGCGCCTTCTCCTTCTGTCTGAGAACTTGAGAAGCCTAGTTCGGCCCACTATAGCCATATTTTCAGCACCAGAAACACATAGAATTCTTGCATCGCAGCACCTGTAACGTGAAGCTTAACAGCTTGAGGTCATGCTAATAATAGCAATGATCATCACGAAGTTGCGGATACGGAAAGTTGGCACCGGTCATCCAACGCGATGCGACGCTAAATGGCTAATTAGTTCTAGGGTAGTCAACGCTTGGCCAATAATCCATACTCAACTTCCACGTTCCTACGCGACTTTGGACTCGACAATCAGCCTTGGGATGATCGATAGCCATGGCTGACGCGCAACCTTCAAATCTCGAGCGCTCCGCCTCCCCCATCAGCGACGAGAAATACATGGCTAAAGACACCGCTATCAACTCGCGAAAGTCTTCTGTTGTGTTGAACGAACAACACGATGCGCCAGCCGAGGAAGGAGTCAACAATGAGCCAGAGGTCGGCGTTTTCAAGTTCTCGGCGGTCCTTGCTTCAGTAATCCTCGTTTCGTTCCTGATGTTGCTCGATGTGTCAATAGTTTCTACTGTGAGTTTCAAGGGGGTTTCGAGCTGAGTCACAAGCAAGCTGACTTCTAGTGTAGGCAATCCCCAGAATTACAGATGAGTTTCAGTCGCTGAACGATGTGGGCTGGTAATGTGCTGCATATCAACTCGCCAGGTATGCACCACTGATTTGGGAATAGGATTCAATTGACGTGATAATAGTGGTGCCCTGCAGCCGTTGACAGGAAAGATCTATCAGTATTTTCACCTCAAGGTAGGTCAAACCGTCCTGCCCAATCTATCTACTGAAATCAAAAGTGGACGTACCTATTCTGCTTCGGAGTCTTCGAACTTGGCTCCATGCTCTGTGCCCTGGCTGAATCATCTCCTATGCTCATCGTCGGTCGTGCGATAGCAGGCATGGGTGGTGCAGGCCTCCAGAACGGTGGTCTCACAATAATCTCGAACTGTGTACCGTTGCAGAAACGACCTCTTTATCTGGGCATGATGATGGGCATATCGCAACTTGGTATCGTGACTGGTCCTTTGATCGGCGGGGCTTTTACGTCCTACACAACATGGCGATGGTGTTTCTGGATCAATCTCCCAATTGGCGCTGTTGTTGCAGCCCTCTTACTATTCGTACAAGTCCCGGATCCCATAGCCAAGGACAAGTTTTCGCATACTATTCGTACAGTCTGGCCCAACCTGGATCTCGTTGGTTTCATAATATTCGTGCCCTTTGCCATTATGGTGCTTCTGGGACTAGACTATGGTGGCATAGATTATCCATGGAATTCAGCAACTGTCATTGGCCTGCTCGTTGGTGGTGGTGTATGCCTTCTTATTTTCATTGCTTGGGAACATCGAGTTGGAGACGGGGCTATGATACCAATCTCTATGCTCAAGAAGCGCATTGTATGGACCTCTTGCCTTAACATGCTCTTCCTGGGAAGCTCCAACTTTGTCGCATCATACTACCTGCCGCTCTACTTCCAATCCGTAAAAGGGACTTCGCCCGTACAGAGTGGTATCAATGTCCTGCCGAACATCATCAGCTCTATCGTTTCGAGTGTCCTCAGTGGTGCGTTGATTGGAGTTGTCGGCTACTACCTCCCTTTTGCTGTCGCGAGTGGCGCCCTGATATCAGTTGGCGCCGGCATGTTGTCTGCCCTTTCGCCGTCGTCACCCTCATCCTTCTGGATTGGGGCACAAATACCACTGGGATTTGGTAGGGGCATAGGAACTCAAGTACCCATGGTGGCAATGCAGAATTTACTGCCACCGAAAGACCTTCCTGTCTCTATGGCAATGCTTATCTTTAGCATGACATTTGGATCTGCGATCTGGCTGACCGTTGCCAACACTATATTTACGAACGGATTGTCGTCGCAAATAACCAAACGCGTTCAAGGTCTCGATCCTGCAGTTGTTATTGGCGCTGGGGCAACAAACATCCGTCAGGTTCTATCATCCGACCAATTGCCAGGAGTCATTCAGTCGTACACAGATGCGATCAATGATGTTTGGTATCTGGTAGTTGCGTTTGGTGCTTTGTGCTTCCTGACAGCGTGGGGATTGGGATGGAAGGATGTAAGGCAAAAGAAAAAAGCTGCAAAAGCAGAGCAAGCATGATACTTAGATCGGTGGAAGTAGAACAAAGATTGTATATAGATTTATAATGCTTAATTCAATATAAGAAACTTGACTCTACGATATGTTCACCCACTTTGCCCTCTCGTGCTTGAGTCGTAAATTGAATCTTCATAAATTTTACCCAAATTATGGGACTTTATAGAGGCATAGATGATTAGGAGTTCGATCAAACTCAATTCCCTCACCAAGACCTAGAATTGTAGCTGAAATTACCATAAAGCTCAGCAACGCATTCTGTTTTAGTTGTAGCCGCAATACAAGTATTAGTTCGAGACTCGTATTTTCTCCACACAAATTTAAGCTACTGTTTAAGCCCCAAATACCCCATGGTCGTCATGTTTGCGAAGACTCGTGAACTATCTGTGACCACATATCAATGCTTGACCTGTTACAATACTAAACAGACTTTGTTACTTCCATAAAAATGCTAGTGTCTCTTTGACGTAGATATCGAAACTGATCCATGGCTCCGATCACCATCACAGAGTCCCATCACTAAGATGAAGCTCCACTCTATGAGTACATTGTATCTCACGGAGAAATCCAGGCTGTAAAATCTTTTCTATCTATCAAAGATAAGTCTTTTTTCAACGATCATGGAGCAAAGCCAATATGAGAACTCAACACCTGATTTCACTAGATTACAGCCCGCACTGCGATTAATGTATAATGGTCTATATTCCAACCTGACTATCAATATATGCCAGCTTTCATGCTTTCCTCTTTCGATTCCAAATAGTCATCTTAAACAATGGGAAACTTGTAGACATAATTCGAGAAGATGTAAGTGTTCTGTTCATTGGCACAGAATATACAATGTCTCAATGGCTACCGTACTTATATAGAACCTGATTGAAGACGGCAGCAACGTGGATAGGTCATTATTATATCTTGTCATAAAAAACGGAGATCTTGTCCAGAACATTGAATGGTCGTGTAACCATGAACAACTCATGGTGAATCTTTTACACACAAGGTCATGATGTCATTGAATGTGTCACGGTACAGCTCAACCGTGATTTTCACAGTCCGAGCTACCCGGCATCTGGCCTCTTGTCTTGAGAATCTTGAGATAAGAGCACCTTCTCTGACGGTTGACTCTAGTAGCATGCGATCCCTGTCACTCAAGAGAGACGAGACTAGAGCTCTGTTATGCACTGTGAGGGTAAATCTATATCGAGAGTAATCAACCTCGAGCAGGTGATACATGCTTGCCTTTCTCTCTTGGCCAACCCACATCATACCCACAGATGCCTAATCCCTTCTCCAACACCAAGATGTTCTGCTCTATCTTCGCCGAAATAATGTTACCCGAAAGTAGACTTCGATGATGATTGCAACCATCATCTTTTGATAGTGCCTGCCATCACCGCGAATATTTCACATCGCCTTAATGACCAGATCAGGGTGCAAAGAACATCGTCCTCCAGTCAGTGGCTTTGAGTCCATAAAGACGTTATAGCAGCCGCAGCTTCGTCGGGATGCGGAAGACCCACAGTATCATTTGATGCTTTGTTTGCAACACAAGAGGAGACACCTGTTGATTTGGAGATGAGAAGAAATGCTGTAGACGATGGTATATATGTCCAAATCAGGGGCCACCAATCAGGTGGAACTGCTGGGTACGTTGCAGCTACTCATTCACCCCATGCTTACCGCCAAAAGCGTCAATCATCTACAGTAGCTATGCTCTTGTGACTCCAGTGTTTCAGTGGCTTACCCGGCATTCTCAATACCTTCAGCTTCTACAAATATATATTTAGCTAATCGTCCTACTGTTCATCCACTGCAGATGATGCGTCAACATCACATCTACGGCCATCTAAGCCCACAATGTGTCCGTATCATCGCCATTCTGGAACTAAATGTGTGCTTTTCGCCTCGAGCACATTGGATGGTCAATGTGCCACTTCCTGGTCAGTGTGAGTGTTAGGCACTCGAATCAGCATTGATGACGTTCTTCATCGGCGTCTTGATTATGGTGTGCATCTCGGCACAAAGCTAGTTTCTTTCATCACTATGTAATGATAATGGAGGCCTCTGTCGCTGTGTGCAAGTCGTGAAGGGAAGACATATTCGGGAATGATATAGCTGTGTCCGCAGACATATCTCCTGGCGCTGGTGCGGCGAATCGAGGATATCAAATTTTGCATGGAAAACGGAGGCGTTCGAGGCTTGTCTCTGTTGACTCTCAGGCTTAGTGTGCTGCTGGGTGATGGTAGTTATGTGTGTCAGGTAGCCACATGTTTCTGCCAAGTGTTTCATATTCACAGAATGCCATGCCTGTCAATGATCAAACGGCATACCTGGCACACATACTAGCTTCATATCAAAGTATTTATTCATCTCACAGTTTCGCTCTTGTCAGACTCTCGATCTATCTCGAACCGCGGAGCCCGGTCCTATACCACCAAAACTTCAATTCGATCGTATGACTCCCCTTGCGTATGGCTTGCAAGCTTGTACGCAGGTTCGATAGTAATGCTCCGGTCATCACGCCTAAGTGCACTCTGCAGTGATTATCAGTATTGAGTGACGGTGATGAAGATCATCACTCGAGCTCATGCGATGCAGGCAGTATGATATTTCTCACGTGCGAATTCGCATAGGGGACAGCGACGATATCGTTGGCAGATCTTACGAATTTTGCCATGCCAATTCTTCTTCGTTTGTTGTATCCAGATGGCGGCAGTTTGCGGTGGCATTCTTCAAGGATGTAACTGGGATAGGTATGTCGAGATATGTATATATGAGACGGGCGGAACATAAGCTAGGAAAACTTGGTGACGAGTTGACGAGTCTCTCTGAAAGAGCGATCGGTGTCTGTGAAGGGCAGCAGATCGTCGTTGTGGTAGACAGTATCTCTAGACCACAAGATTCCCAGCCTACCGTAAGATCACATCCTGAGAAACTTACGCATAATCCTTTCGGCTTCCGATTGGAGTGGCTCGGTGTATGGTAAACAAGCTTCATTGACTTCGGGGTATATAGCGATCTAAATAGTCACAATTCAACTTCCTCCTCGCAATGATTATTTCCCGCAGACACCAGTCCTTCGAAATCGAACCACGTCAGTTCATCATATTCCATGGCAAGATCATGTGCAAGTTTTCGAGTCACGTAGTTTGGCGACAGAGCGCTCATGCTTGTGTTCAACTGGGTATTGATACGTGATGGCAGTGAGCCCGAAGGCGGATTCGTGCTCACTGTAGACGGTATTGACGGTAATGAAGCTTTTTTGGAAACATTCGCCTGCGAGAGTCTGCCATTGTTGCGAGCTTTTGATGATGTTATTAGTTTTGATGTGCTCGGAGAGCAATTCGGGCCTGAATCAGTTTCGAATATTGCGGCAGGTGCTGCTCTGCTGAAAGGTGAAGATGATACTAAAAGGGTTGGCGATTCTTTCTCTTGAGACTCTGTCCTATCCCGAAATGACCGTTGCGGTATTTGCGGTTCTAGGAAGGATGGAGAGAGATGAGCCTGGGTATCAGCACCTGTAGTCGCAGCGATGGAAATGTCCGTGTCCAGACTTTCGGTCTGCAGGTCGTGGAAGATAATCTGTTGCAAGGTGTCATACGAGTGCTCGTATGGCGGGTCTCTTTCGAATGAGACCAAATCATCGTCGCCCATATTGTCGAGTTGCATCTGTGTGTCACAGGTGGCATATTGCGTGAAATCATACGAAGGCTCCTCATCATTGCTGCGTAGTGATCCATCATACATCCCGCTTCTTCTGCCTTTTTTAGGTGAAGCAGTACTTTCCTGTGTACTACTGTGTCCGTTGACGCTAGATTGAGGTCGATCTTCGCCTTGCGTCTCATCCAGCCGCCGTTTCGTCGATCGAAATCGTTGCATTTCTTGATATCTATCTAGCATCAACTTATCGTGTTCAAACAAATCTGCAGAGCAAAGATGCCCAAAAAGTGCACGCATGGTCTGAGAAGGATCCCAGGACATCACGTCGATGGTACAAGGGTACACATCTTTGGGATGAAAAGCTTTCACAAGATCGCAGAGCTCTGTATAGGATGAATGGCGGGAGTAGGGAAATCTGATCGTTGCAGGGAGAGTTGATGAGCCAGCTACGCCCGATTGAGGATATTGAAAGTCGGCACTACCATCCCTTCCAGATCCATTGTTGCCTAGAGCGTTGACGAAAGCCTCCAATGGGATGTCAGCTGAATCTTCGAAGGCGGCTTTGAGTTCATGAAGCGGTATAGATTTATGACCATCTGCTCTCGTTATAGCTGAAAGAACACGCAGCGTTGATTGAAGAAGCTTAGGATTACTATCTTGCAAAGTCTGTTGGGCGAACCGAATAAGCTGCTCAAGTGCCTGGGTGTCGTCGATAATCAAGTCGTTTGTCTGGTCCAAATCACCCTGGCCTCCACCAGCACCGATTTCAGGCACTGGACTACCGCTCTTGGTCCTCGTGACTATGGGTATGATGGTTACAACCCGTTGAGCCTCGTCTTTATCAAAGATAGGGCAAGATGAGCCTCGCTCGCAGCTGTGCACCTGGACGACCGGGTCGGAAGTCACGAAACCCTGGGGCTTGTGGTTACCGAGCTCAAAGCCGCAAAATTGAGCAGCATCTAAGCAGGGAGGTGCAGTACCCGTTCTAGCTAGCGATCGATATAAGCTCAACCTATACCTATCGAGGTGTATGCGCGAGTTCAAGAAAGCCGCCAAAGCTGTCCATACGTCCTCGTAGCCAAAGGTCCAAGCGTGGAAATAAAAAATGGTGTCAGGAGGATAGCGTTCGACTTGCTCTAACATCTCTCGAATGCCTTCAGCCTTCGAGGGGAACTCACGATATATGTTTGAGTTCATGGCAAACGTTGTATCTAGATAGATGCGATCCAGTCGTCGCTTACCCAAGGTATAAGGTATTACGACCGGATTTCGGATCAGCGAGTTCACCCACCATGTCTCGGACCTGATGTCGCCAGTATATAGGATTGCACGGTTATTTCCTTCAATCAGGAACATTACAGCGCCGATGCAATGATTAGCATCCAGGAGTGTTACACGGATGCTATGGCCAAGACATAGCTCGATCTGTGTTGGTGTATTTAAAGGAATCGACTTCAACAACCCTTTGAGATGCTTATATGTCTGGACGCGCGATTCGAGGATTTTCTTGTTGAAGTTCATACGAGGTTGATAACGCTCGAGTCGAAGAAGGATCTACCTACATCAGGAACACGTACTACGCGGAAATGTGAAGGCCAGAGGGCGAAGCAATAGTTTTCATTTAATTCATGCTCTTGCAGTTGCTTTCAGGACTGCAACTCACCTCTTTAGTCGCAGGTGAGCAGTACACGAACGGAGATCTGAGAGACTCCAGTCCACGCAAGTGGTCAGAGTGGACATGAGAGAGGAAGCATGCAAGCGGACTAGGGTGGTTGACCTTCTTCCTAAAGTCGTCAATGCGAATTTCGGGAAATTCTGCGATCCGGTCAGCTGCAACTAGATCAACAGCAACGTGACACCGTACGAACCGGACACGATGCCATCAAATGTAGACATGATATTTAGGGCTGCTGGCCAGCTGCCAGCCTGCGGCCGTGTCGTTGAATGGAAGTTGAAGGCTCACATGGCAGTGGCACGCGATTGATTGACGCGACGCCCTCGGGAAGAACTCCGGGTAACGCGAGATCACGTGAATCTAATCTTGCCACTTTATGAGTGCGATCTGACCTTGTAACAATCATTTTGTTTATCTCACTCTCTCTTTATCACGACTCTCGGCGTCATTTCGCCCATTATACAAAGCCTGCATCATAGCTTGATGTAATAAATCATGCTGGAGACCGAATTCATCTCTACGCAGCGCCTATACATGTGCTGAGGTACGTGATATGGATAAGCTGTGAGACCTTGCGTCGCCATAATGAACATGTCTGAGGCAGGTCGATGTCGCATGTTATAGACGCTATTGATAACCCAACAGACAAAACAGAGGCCAATGGTTCTTATGATCCAGGCGGGTCGTCACGCAGAGTGGGGGCCTGAGGACAGACCATCAAGGCCGCGACATGCCTATTACTTACCTTCGGCTTCGGGCATGTGGCACGCTGGCTGACCGGAAGGAAAATTATTGCGACTTGCGAGTGGCAACCTGACTTTTCTCCTGCATTCGTTCGTTCGGGCGCTCAAACGTGTCAAAGACGAACAAGACGTCTGCCATCAGTCTCCACTGTCACGAACAGGCATGATGCCGTCGGGTACCTAGTACATGTCTCAGAGTCACCAGCCTCGTTCAGCTTTCTGGCAATTTTGCAGGTCAGATGGCAAATGGCTGCCACAAGCTTGAATGGAGATGGGTGTTCTCCACCACACAGTCCACGATACCTTTGAATCACGTCGAGAGGCGGACCTGGTCATTCCACCAGGAGGCGGCATGAT
Source organism: Pseudovirgaria hyperparasitica (assembly GCF_010093815.1). Taxonomy (NCBI): domain Eukaryota; kingdom Fungi; phylum Ascomycota; class Dothideomycetes; order Acrospermales; family Acrospermaceae; genus Pseudovirgaria; species Pseudovirgaria hyperparasitica. The sequence continues at coordinate 1,079,112 of NW_022985555.1, forward strand.
ATGGATTGCAGCAGTGTCCGGCGCTGATAATTCGCCGACGATAGGCGCACATCAGAGAGTGCGACACTGCACACGATGCACGAGCAGACGGGCCAGTTGGGTTGGTTGAAGGAGTCAAGGTAAGTCAAAGCATATCATCTTGCTGACGAGGCGAGATAGGTAGGATGTAGTTTGTGGAGGGAGTGGGTGTGGACGAGTGAGTTGTCTTTCGGCTTGTCCGCTTAGGTCTCGGTCTTCCTGGCTGGGGCGCTGGTAGCCAATCTCCTGGTCGCGGCCGGCCGATGCTGATGATGCCCTGGCAGACGCGGCAGGTGTACTGCATACGAGAAGCCTGACAGCGACAACATCAGCGGCGAAAGAGGAATAGCAAGATGCAGCAGGAGGACTAAGGGGCGCCAACAGGACGTGGAATGTTTGGCGGTGAGGACAACTTGATAAGAGGTGAGCAAGTGAGCAAGTGAGTAAGTGTGTGATGTGCTTGCTGCATGCCACAATGCACAACAAGGTCGTCGACAATCTATCAATTGGTAGCTAGCGTCAGGGTTCCCGGCCTGCTTTAGCCTTGGAGGGCGCCAACTAGGGCCATCCATGCCTGCTTTCCACCCATAACAAGCCAAATTCCCGTCTTTCGAACGTTATTGTCCTTTATTACAACAACCACAGCTGCGACTACTTCGTCCATCCACTTCTTCCTCTCTGTCTTCTGCTGCTCGTCCTGCGAATGCTTTCCTCTACCTGAATGTTCGATGTCGATATCCCGTACGTCTGTCCACTGATCATCACACGTCAACTCGCCAATCTGCCGTTCTCGACCGGGTCGTTAAGTAACTAATTGTCCACTTGACGGGCAGCCCTACACCCCAACCAGCGTAGGATAGCGAGCAGCGTACCTGGCTTGGAAACTCGCCTCGACACTGACACGCTGGTCTCACATTCTCACGCTTCACTTCCTGCTACTGCTTTTGACTCAATCAACACCGTTCTTTCTCGCCATCGCCTCTTCGCTCTCTCCTGTAATTCTACCTTAATCACAAGTCGGGTCTCGTCTACTCAATACGCCGCATCGTGACTTCCCGCAGTCTCTTACCGGTCTCACTCTACGAAGCTTAACCCGTCGGGACCTCCTCATTCGAAAACCCTTGGCCGGGCCAATCCTTTCGCTTCCGCCTTCACTCCACCAGTCGACGCCTCTGATAACTCCAGTCCTCCTAGATTGTCCGCAGTCCTTCAACTCTGTATATCGATTGATAATTTCGCCATGCATCGAACGCAACCCCTTGCCGCTCTTGTCTATCAACATATCTTTCCAGTTCGTCGCCCCGATGACCCCGCAAACTTTTCCATGCACCTCAGTAAAAACCTTGTCGGTGAAGTTCGAATCGAGACTGCGACCTTCTACGGTTCGCTCGATTCTGTTGAAGCGCGATATCCTGGTCTAAATTACTCACATCCACCTCATCGCAAACGACTCGGTCGATTTCCTCATCATGCTCGCCTGTTCCAGGCTTTTGATGAACTTGGTCTGACACCATCAGAAATTGCAGGATTCTGTCGATGGGAAGGTACATTATGGGCGAGGGAGCGTTACGAGCGCGATGAAGGAATCAAGGTTATGGACACAACAGCACAAGAGATTGGACCATGGGTAGATAACCGTAACAAGCGGTCGCAAAAGAGCGGAATCAATGTCAAGACAGATATCGAGGTCGAGATCATGCCCGCTCAAACGGCGGAGGTTGCAGAGGACGAGACGATGGAGGACAACGATGACGAACACAATGAGGTAATGAGTGAAGCTGAAGACGAAACTGCGGACGATGTATTCCCTCAGGACGTGCATCGTGGGACCCGCTCTGCGCAGATCGACGCAGAACATGCAGAATGGGAGCAGTACATGAAGGACCAGCAAGAAAGGGAACGCCGCGAATTAGCTGGAGAAATTGTGCGAGCTCGTCAAACTGGTGATATCGTCTTCCAGCAGAGATTTGTTGCCAGGGGACCCCCAACCGCGTCATGATTTTCCTACGGCAACGTTCTCCTTTCCGTCTACATACCCGTCGTTCGAGGCTTAGCCGTTCAAATGGCTGTCAAGTGTGGGAAAAGCGTGAAAAGCTTATGTCTTCCAGGAACAGCTCCTCCTGTGGCGTTTTTTTGGGAGCGATGGGGTCGCATAGCGTTGATGTCTGAGTGCTCACTCGCACTCTGTAAAATCTATTTGATTCAACGAGGGAGCAATAATTGTTAGATGAAGCTGCGTCATTGCGTTCTGTACATAATTGGCTGACTGACGGCGCAAATAGACCAAAGATTCAATTCTAGTTTAGCTTCTGTTCATGCAGCCCGTACATTCTATATAAACATGATACATATATCGTGCTGAATTATTTGCTGCATGAATATAGAGGTGTGGTGAGTAGCAAACTTACCTGCGCGGCAAGCGCTGTCAGAGGTGATACTTCTAGGAATGTGAAACCAGTAACTGCGATGTTGCTATTACTTCTTCACTTTGAGAAGTTCTTCTCCTACGTATATGACTCAATCCTTTGTTTGTTGTTCTGGTACGCTATTGAGTTTACATTGTGAACAGCTGCACGCAGTGTTGTGGACTAGCCACCATGCCGAGCCCCTCAGCTAGGCGGCCGTCCCTCATCAAGACGCCCGCCGATGACCCGCTGTTGAAGCTCTACATTCCACCTTCACCCACAAATATTTCAGCACCTGAATCTCTCAAACGTCTGGCCGATATCCTCGAAGGCTTCCACATATTCAAAATCGTGCCAGAAACCAAAGCCATCAGCGAGGACGAAATAAAATCTCTCAAACAAGCCGCTTGTCCATTACAGCGTGGATCCTTCTTGAACAAGTCAGGGAAATCATACACAATGGAGCAATCGAAAGCTTTGAATGCCTTGGAGCCGTTCCTTGCGCTCAGCAAAGCTGCAAATTCACCGCGGGCGGCGGCGGATGTGGTCATGCAGGCCACAGGTGCTAAAGATACTTATGTGTTTGCGGAGCTATTGCAGATGCCGAATATTTTGAAGCTGGGTGATAGCGAGCTGAAGTCACATCTAAAACTGCTGCAAATATTTGCTTGGGGTAGCTGGTCAGATTATGTCGGTAAGTACTCGCGCTTAGACGTCAAACATTGAAGTAGTCCATGTGAGCGTCCCTGACTGAATGCTCACTTAACTCCAGCGAACCAAGATACGCTTCCAAAGCTATCCGAAGCCCAGACGAAAAAGCTGAAGCTTCTCTCCCTCATATCACTATCCACATCACACGAATCTCTCAAATATCCTGCCCTCCAGGCATCGCTCGACCTCCCTTCACAGCGTGCTCTCGAATCACATATCACAGACGCCATATACGCCGGCCTGGTTACAGGCACTATGGATCCCCTTCACCAACTCGTACACATAACTTCGGTTGCTCCACTTCGTGATCTCGCACCCGGTAGCGTTCCACAGCTCCAGAAGTCTCTTGCGGCATGGAGTACACGATGTGAGGATGCGCTGAAAGAACTAGATATTCAGGCTGCTCATATCAGGAGCCAAGCAAAGATCCGAGAGGACAGGAGAAGGCAACGAGAGGCACAAGTTAAGGCCGCTATGGAAAAGGACGACAAGAAGGGTGCAGAGGACGATGTGATGGACTTGGATGATGATGGAACTGGAAAGAAAGGGCACCGAAGTGGAAAAGGCATCATGGGTGGCATGGGAAGATTGGGTGGCAAACGCTGAAGTATAAGGAGTGAAACTGGAAATACCCTAAACCGGGAAGGCCAAGGTCTCTCACCCTGCAACAACTGAGTGCATGCCTTGAGCGATCATTCACAAGAAGCATGAACTACATATGCCATAATGTAAGGTAATGAAAAGACCTGAAAGACCCATTGGGAAGAGCGAGTAACGTTATATGTGTCTGGCTAGACAACATGACTCGCACAACCTCCGCCGTTGCATTAGATGCATCTGATAGTCACGTTCGCAAGCTACTCTTGGGGTCTCGATATTGTACTACATATACGCAGCAATATACGAAAGCCAGCCGACTAACGAAGCCACAATGACCGTTCATCACTGTACCGCCTCATTGTACCCTCCAGGCAAGCTGGTCATTCGCATACACTTATAGAGGCTACGACGAGCTCAAGTGTGGCAGCTAGTCCGGCAGGTGACAGCGAACCTATTCTTAACGAGGGTTTCTCAAGCGTCCAGCTGTATTATATGTACTATACGAGTCGGCTATTATACCATATATCTAAGCCGTCTTACTAAGTAATACAGAACAAACTTAAAGCACGTGTATATCCGTCGCCCGTGAGGTCAAAATCAGTCAAAATCAATCAAAAACACGTGTAATCAGTGTTGTTTTGAAGCCTGCGAGGTCAAAATCAGTCAAAATCAGTCAAAAAACACGTGTAATCAGTGTTGTTTTAAAGCCTGCGAGGTCAAAATCAGTCAAAATCAGTCAAAAAACACGTGTAATCAGTGTTGTTTTGAAGCCTGCGAGGTCAAAATCAGTCAAAATCAGTTAAAAACACGTGTAATCAGTGTTGTTTTGAAGCCTATAAGGTCAAAATCAGTCAAAAATACGTGTAATTAGTATTATTTTAAAGCCTATAAGGTCAAAATTAGTTAAAAACACGTATAATAGAGAGAGGGGGAGGGAGGAAGAGAGGGAGAGAGAGGGAGAGAGAGAGAGAAGAAGAAGAGGCGGATAGAAGGGTAGCGGATATTACTTCGGCTAAACTATTAACTACATGATTACTTAGTAAGTCTTTGTTTTGAACGTTTAGAACACTAAAATACACTGGACGCTTGCGAAACCCTCATTCTTAACTAGTCTACGTCACAAAGCCACTTAGGTAGCGTGGAACCCTCCGCTCATTTGGCATGTATATAAAACAACCCTTCCGTCCAATCGCTCTGCTTGACTTTCCTCCCCAACTATCGACTTATCATCGATTGTTTGGCTTCAAGACGGAACCATTCAATGTGTTCTGCCCCTTCCTCGATGACTGTGACTCTCTGCACGTGTTCTTTACGCTCTTTCCTACGTGTAAAAGCAGTACGTAAGTAGCCGTGTATGCACAGTATGCGCGAGACAGTGATGATGTATGGGGCCGGGATAGGAAGATGATGATCATTGGAATGGCTTTCGTATATATCTTCCTGCAACGTTGCTTATTCAATGTGCAAGTGTGCTCTGCTTCAAGCACTCCTCTTGCTCATGGAGTTTACTGTGACGCGAGACAGGACCGCGTACACTTCATTTGCACGGCAAATGTGTTGTGGTGGATATTAATATGGGGTGATGCTGATAGTCAGTATCATGAATCAAGACTAAACTTCGTGGAAAGGGTATCTATATCTGTTTGTACTGAGTCTAGGCGTGCGCTACTATAAGTAGCATACGCGGCAAGTGTGTCTAGTCCGGCTTCCGCGAATCTGCCCGTTCTATATAACATGCCGTCCATATCCGCGTGTAGTTATGTCTTTTGCTTTCGATATGTCCAGCTTCTATCGATCGCTGCATTACTTTCTTCAATGGCTTTCAGACTCACTGTGCCCTGTGGTGCGGACAGTGTAGCTTGACTAGTTCTTGGGACAGATTGTGTGTTACAGGGAAAAGTCTATGAGGTATAATGGTGACATGATTCGGTGGAGTGTAATGATTAGTATAGGTAGCTGACGGCTATTCTCCTTGTTTGTTGATAAACTACCTACATTTCCTCTTGTGTGTTATGTCGTGAGATATTCAGGGGCTGCGACCTGTCTGGTGTCTCACTTGACAACCACATTCTGCCTCAAGTTATCAGTCCTCACAGGGATATATCCAATTATACTTCACTTCTAATGTTGACCCACGACGTTGCGCTCAGCTTACCCGGCACTTGCATATTGTATATATTTCATACAAGTGCCCTTAGGGAGTCGACGAATCTTAAAGTTCTTTCTTACATGCCTCCACCGTAACCGAAGCAATGTGTGGCTCTTTTGGGTTACTAGTCGAGGGAAATACCTATGAAGTGACTTGAATTGCTCTTGCCATTTCCTTGACAATGAATGGGCTCCTGTTAATCGGCTGTTTTGATGATGATGTTCGTTGCTGGGGAATGGTGATGATGGTACAATTCGAGAGCTTCGTCTTTCACAAGAATAGTGTTTTGCTCTTTAGACTAGTCATTAGAGCAGCCAGGATGAATTGCTCTCTGTGTTATTGCTGAATTAGATTTTGAGTTGCTTTATTGCGGCCCAGCTGTTTCACGATCTTCACGACTCAAGTTTCCGCATTTTGTACTCCTCTTAGCTTTGGCTTTCCTATTATACGAAGCCTCGACAACTTTGACTATGCGGACTAAGACTTGTGAGGCGACGTTGAACTAGCGATTGCGCAGTTGAGAGCAAGTCACATTACTTCAGATGCATGAATTCGAATTCAATAGAGTCAATAGGGGTACTACAAAATGAGCGCCGCCACTAATGCGTCTAATGCTGCGCTCTGTGTGCTTGCGTTTACCGGATTCACAATTGGACCGGTCCAAGACACGCTAAACTTGTTCTCGCTGTCTCGATCACTATTCCACAGACTGTTGGCGGAGCTCTGAATGACTTGAGCGTAGAGATCCTTTGGTCTTGCAGCGTGTAGCAATTGCAGGTTGCGCATGAAGATACCCTTGAATTGCGTTCCGTCCGGTGCACAATCTGGCTCACATGGCTCGTGGAGGACATGATTCACATCGGTTAGATTTCTGATTGCGGCCGCGGCGATGCTGTCTGCCGAGTCCAGATAGGTGGTGTGCGAGGCTCGATTCAGTTCAACGAGACCACCCAGAATGACACCCTATATCATGTTAGTACTTGTGTGCATATTATCTCTGAGCATTATTGACCTGATTGTAACTCCAAACCGGCTGTCCGTTGTCATAGCAGCCATCCCGACCATAGTTTAAACCATCGTTGAATACACCATCACTGTTGATCATTCCACTGCGTTGGAGCCAGTCCCATTGTTTCCTTGCCCAATCGACATAGTACTGCTTATCTGCCGCACGATTTGCCAAATGTGCTGCTGTGTCGAGAAACAGCTCGTTCGATATCGCGTTCACGTAAGTGTAATTCTGATTCCATGGTATGCCACCGTCGCTGCAATTCGTTGGCCACGCTTTGCTGGTGCTTTGAAAAATACCCTCTGCAGTCGCAAGGTAGTCCGAATTCCCCGAAACATCGTAAGCTGCGATCCATGCTAATGCCCACCACAGATCATCGTCGTAGTATCCATCTAGCCAGAGACTGGGGTCAACTTGACCTGCTTTTCCCGTACGTGAATCAGGATTCACAATCAGCCAGTTATCGGGGTACAGAGTCTTCACTTGTTCATCATGATTGACTTTCTCAACACCAGGAAGTGGATTGACGGCCGGTGCGCGGACGTAAGTGTTACTGAAGACGTCGTTCGCCGTCTGCGCTACAGAGGGGTCGAGCATCGCAAAGTCAGCCAGGACTGTCATGCAATTTGCGCCGTTCCACCAGCCGCAGCTGTCCCAGATACCGCTGTCTCTGTTGTACCAAGTCTGTAAAGCGTCAAGAGCCACACGGGCACGAGTGGAGGCACCATCTTGTGCAAGGATTGGGGATACTATGATAGAAGAAAGTGAAAGTAATGCCAGATAACTAGCAGTTAATGATGAGTGTGAAGCCATACTGGCAATATCTGGAGAAATCAAAAGATGCGCACTGGATACAAAGAAAGTGTGGCTGCATCGCTCCTGACATCCAGAATCCCTCATATACTCCGCAACTCCGCAAGTGCAATATGCAGGAGAGCCTCACACGTTTAGGTTTTGGAGGCACCTAGGCCGAGCGTAGAAGGTGCATGGAAGGTAACACACATTTGAATCACGATGACACAGCTAACCACTGCCTTCAGTCTATATCATACCCTGCTAGGAGAGAAGGTTGTGACGATCGACGAGGGTTGCTTTGTACCCCTCCAGTCACCTACCCGTCTCTTAGCAGGCCTTTCCACATGTGTTGTGGAGCACAACAGAAGTAAGACAATTAGCTCTAGTTTACGAACTCTGTCTTAGGACATCGACTTCAAGTTACGAATACTAGTCAGATAGACCCTTACTAGATCTGTGTATTCGTGGTAGTCCGAGGGTTGATCATAAGAGGCCTAATAGTATCTCAAAGTCAAGATTTTCTTACAGAACCAAGAGTTAGTTGTGATGAGTCTGATATAGTCACCCGTACTGATTGAAAAGGGGGTTCAGTAGTATAAGATTCAATTCGCGGCTCTGATGTATCTAAAACGATGAAAGTCCTCTTCGGACACACCCAGATACCGATTCATCCATACCATGCAATGCTGCGATATTCCGACGCCCTCGTAATGACATGCTACCATGACCAAATCCGTAGACCCCAGCACCCACTCGCCATAATAATACACCGTTGTCCGACGATCACACACGCTCCTCATGACTCCTGGGTAACACATTAATCTATACATCCTTTCACCTCTTCCTCCTCGCCCCAAGACCCTTCTTCCCACCTTTCTTGGGGTCTTTCTTCGCCACAAATACCGGCACATCTTTTAATTGCCAGTCGAGATATTCGACCATATACTCATCAACATGTCTCTTCTCTTCGTCTGGCTGTAGTTTGCTATTGCCCTTGGTCTCAAGCATTTCTTTAGTCTTAGTCTCATCAAAATCCGCCAGATCCTCTCTGACCTCCTCGACCTCTTCTTTCCTTGCGTTCTCAAGGGCACGAACATCTTCGACATCCTCGACCTGCTCAAGCGCCTTACCGACACCAGTGAGATTACCCAGAACGCGGTCCATAGCAGCTGAAGCATCGATGTCGAGTTCACCGAGTTGCTCTGCTTTCTGAAGGTCTTCTTTGACTTTGACGTCTTTGAAGTCTTTAAGGTGGTCAGTCGTGAAGTCGCCCTGCTGAATAATGACGTCATCGAGAAGACGTTTTTGGTTTGATTTGCGCAGAATGTTCATCTCGATGGTGTATTCGCTGACCATGCGATAAATGCGGACGTCGCGGGTTTGTCCAATGCGGTGGGCACGATCTTGGCACTGTTTGTCCATGGCGGGATTCCAGTCGAGGTCGTAGAAGATGACGGTGTCAGCGCCGGTCAAATTGAGACCGAGACCACCGGAGCGCGAGGACAGGATGAACACCGGGATACGTGTATCTTGATTGAATTGGCTTGTATAGACTTGGCGCTTTTCGATTGGTGTGGAGCCGTCGAGACGAAAGTACTTATAGCCATGCACATTCAGAAACTCTTCGAGGATATCAAGAACTTTAGTCATTTGGGTAAAGATAAGGGCGCGATGGCCTTGGGATGTAAGTTCGCGCAGGAGCAGTGCAAGCTTCTGCAGCTTGCCACAATCGAACTGCAAGAGACGCTTGTCTGGAAAGGCGATGGAGAGGCGGATGCGAGCTTTGTGAAACGGATCGCGGTCCGGCGGGAATGAGGTTCGAACAGCTGTGACCCCTTCTGGCGAGAGAGAAAGCTCAGCAAGACCGTCAGCCACAACGCTTGGTGTAATGCATCCAAACTTCTGAACATACGGCTCCATGGCTTGTGCGCGTTGTTCTAGAGTAGGGAGTAGGTCGTGGATTGCACTCGATGTATTGAGGTACCAGTCAGAAGTCATTTTTCGTTTTTTAGGTTTGGGCGGAGCTAGGCGATTAGGCAGGTCGAGGTACAGAAACTTGACTGTGTCAGAGCCATAAAGAGGCAAGCTCATGAACTCGAGACCCCTGTAGGTTCGAACCATGGCACTCCTCTGATGAGAAAGTGTGAGGTTAGAGCGAAGTTTATCAAGGCAATCCTGCTCTGCATTCGCTGCTACATGAGACAGACCTGAGTCGATAGAGCCGTCTAGCACTGGAGAATGTTTGAGGCGCTTGGTCTGCAGAGCAATAAGGTCGTCAAAGACATGATGAGTTCGGAGCTGTTGCGCGCGGAATACGTCGTATTTGGTTTGTGGTTCGTAAGAGGTAAACCGCAGATTCAGGAATTCGAGGTTGACGGTTTCATCTTCACGATCCTTCAGAAGCTTTCTTCGGAAAAGAAGGTCCTTAATCTCATACTCGGCAGCAACTGGCTTGCGCATAGTGAAGGAGGTGACGATTGAGCGGGTTTCGAATAGGTCGGGGTGGTTGCAAACCTTCCGCAAAGACATGAGGCAGTTCATGATGGACATGTAGTTTCCGGACGACAAGGTCTGTTTCGTGTCCGAACGTCCCATGAACCCATCGTAAAGTTGGCGTTGTCGTTTCGAAAGAGAGCAGAATATCACTTCTTCCGACTTTCCAGGCATCTGCTTTTCGACTTCCGCCTTCATACGTCTCAGGAGGTAGGGCCTCAACACGGTATGTAGTTGGGTGACCTTACTTTGAGCATCAGCATCCAGAACTTCTCGTCCCTGCTCTAGGATCTGATTTGTGGGCTGCTTTAGAGCTTGTGTGAAATTGCCAAGATTAGCGAACCCACCCTGCCCATCGTCACCCGCTGGCATGAGGAAGTAAAGCAGCGCCCATAACTCTTGGATACTGTTTTGAAGCGGCGTTCCCGTTAACAATAGCCTGCGTTGAGTTTTGAATTTCAACAAGGCTTGCCATCTCTGCGACTGAAAGTTCTTGATGTTGTGAGCCTCATCCAGAACCAGATAATACCAGTCACGTTTCTTGAACGCAAGCTCATCCTGGAGAATTAGTTGATAGGAAGTAATGACGACGTTACCAACCTGATGGAGATGGGAGTTGTACCAGCCACGGCGCTTGTTTTTTCGCTCTTCTTGTGTCCCATAATAAGTCAGGATCTTAAAGCCAGGACAAAATTTCTTGAACTCCATCTCCCAATTGAGCATGACACTGGTAGGCACTACAATCAGGTGTGGACCCCATTCGCCTCGTTCTGCGCAATGTGCGAGCAATGCGATTGTTTGGATAGTCTTTCCGAGACCCATCTCGTCGGCAAGGATACCGTTTGTTCCGTTTCTCCACTTTTCCGCGAGCCAGTCGAGACCATCGTGCTGGTATGGCCTCAATTTTCCACGTAAAAGTGACGGAGTATGGATATCATGCTCGTCCATGGATTGAGGTGTATGCTGCCTCGAGGCTGTTGGACTAGCCATATGAACATCAACTTCCATTGAATCGTATTGCCCCTTCTTATCTTCTGTTTCTTGAGCATCGTAATTCGTGGTATTCATCGTATCTGTCGTATCCTTCCTGGTAACGACTTGCGTAAGCTCTGCTTTCGGTGATTCCGCAGCTTCGGATTCGTCTAGGGTCGGCCGTTGCAAAGCCTCATCTCGTAGATCCTTATCTAGTGAGATTGGAGAAGGTGGCCTGTGGTCCACTTCGAGGTGTCCGTTAGTAAAAGGAAGCACACTAGGCGTGGTAGCTTCCGGAGTATCTTCAGCGGATTGAAGCTCCGTTTTGGACATATAGAAGCCGAGTAAAGGAGTAGGCTCTGCTTCGTTTTCTTGATCGCCTTCGTCTTCGACATCCGACTCATTTTCTTCGTCTGAGGATTCTTCGGTGCTGGATCCTGAATCATCGTCTGAGCCGCTTGCATCCTCTTGATCACTGAGACCCGCCTCAGCAAATACATCTTCCATAGACATAGCCATGATGTTTCGGTATTTTGCGCGAAGCTCTTCGGGAGTCAAATCAGCGTCTCCTTTTGAAGTATCCATTGGGGCTCGTTTCTGCGGTGGAGCCGTGGTGTTGTCTGCATCTCGACTTTGATACGGCGTATCGCTGGTAAGATCGATGGATTTCCAGGACTTGGTATCTGCTGGTGCGATGTCCATAGCATCATTGTCATTGTCTCCGTTCGGATCCGCGAGCAGTTGACTCGTGTCAACATCCATATCATCTGCAAAGTCTCCGTCGTCCTCATGCTTATCTTTGTCGCCACTATTACTCCCATCATCATCATCACTCTGCTCATCTTCGGCGCCGGACTCGTCTACGCTGTCGCCATCGTCAGAATCATCGTTATGGTCGAACTCCGATTGCGTCGCTGACATGCTAATGACATGCTTGTACTTCTCCTCCAACTGCTCCTTCGACAATTCAGCATCGGAATCAGCATCCGTAATCTCGCCATCGTCTTTGCCATTTGCCGAGCCACGATCCTCTTGGTCGTCCTCTTCGTCGCTTTCGGGCTCCGAGGAGACTTGTCGGCGATTCAATAACTCTTTCGATTGATCCAGCATCTCATCAAGCGCTTGTTTCCCCAGTTCATGCTGCTCCTCTTCCCACCTCGCCTTCCGCAACTTGTCTGTATCACCTTGCGCAAGCTTCCACATGGCTTTCAGATCATGCATAAGTTGCTTCTTGCGTGCCGTGACGAGTTCTTCTAAGGTTGGCTCATGACCACCTCTTCTTTTGCTGAGTTCCGCAACAACGTCTTGTGCATACCTCTTAGCCCACTGCCGATGCTTAGTCTTTTCTTTCTGGAGCAAGCTTTGGAAGTTGATTGCATGTGCCACTACAAATTCCCAGGTTCCATACTGTGGAGGTGGCTCCTTGACTGGTTCCGGCTGAAACCTGGAGCACTTGTTTTCACTCAGCGGACCTCCGGGCTCTGCAGCATCAAGGATTCTCATGACTATCCGAGCCCGCCGACGCGTGTCGGAATCGGTGGTTCTCTTTTCCTCTTCGCCCTCAAATGGATCTTGCACATTATACCAGTGCTCGAATGACTCAAATTTTCGTGGCTTAGGTATCTGTCCAGGGTGTTGAAGTCTTGGCGGACGCGGTGGTAAGCGACGAAGTTTCAACTTGAGTTTCGGTTGGGACGGCGACACTTCTTGATCGACTTGGGCTGTTGGCTCGGGAGTATCAGACGTTATAACTTCAGGCTTGGGTCTTCTTCTACTCTGGAGTATCTCGACTGTTTCCAGACTGCCTTTCTTCGGTGGCTCCAAGGTGTACACCCATGTGTCTCTCCTCCGTCTTCCTGCCGGGGGTGCTCTCTTGTTGGTGTCCGGGTTTGGCGGCGAAGAGCCCGGGGCAGGCGGTGGTGGCATTTGGCTCTGCAGGTAGCTGCTTTTTCTTGGTCGCCCAGGTCCCCTTTTGACAACTGGAGTTGATGCGAGACCAAATGACGCATCCTTGTCTTTTGGCTTAGGACTGTTACTCACACTTGGCAAAGTATAAGTAGATTTCCCTGTCTGCGGACGCATGACACGCTTTTGTTCGGATTCAGGCTGCGACTGTACTGGGCTGGTAACGACATTGACTCGTGACGACTTCCTTTTGCCACCTTCGAATATAGTCGTCGGGCCCTCTGCAACAAACTTCTTCCATGGCGGCGATTTTGCACGTGGTGTCGAGCTCTTACTCGACGCGTCACCAAGCTTCCGCTTCTTGCCTGGGTTTAATTCGATGCCACCGACCTCCCCTAGCTCTTCTTTCAGTGCCACCTCATCCTCTGAATTATTATGCGTTCCATTTGTAGGCGTCTCAGTGGTCTGAACGACGTCTGGTGTACCGTTGTGGACGTTGTTGTTGGGTTCCGATGCATGGTGTGGTGGGAAGGACACGATCACGTCCGCATGTTGCTCGGTTTCGTGGTCGTCAGGGTTGGGCATCGCGCAACGGGCAGCAGACCTACACACCTCCCTCAGCGGCCCGACGTAGAACTAAATTGACCCAAAGCCGACGTTGCTCAATAGAGAAATTCACGCTGGTAAGGCTCATCTGATCAGAATTAGTGCCAGACGTCGGGGTGGGGAGTTATTAGCAAAATAAAGGGTAAACTCGTAATTCCGGTGCCAGATGCGGGATGAAAGTCGCGGTCGCTCGAATTTCCATTCTCGATTTCGCCAAGAAGCAAAGGCTGACTAAGTAGGCCTTGCCCGCCCAGCCGTCCAGCATCACCTTCAACGAATGCTTGCCATACTTGTACGCCGCTAAACTCGTCAATGCAGCTCGGCACCAGCTGTGACTGATAACTACTCTCTTTGACTGTCTCCAATGGCTTCGGTAATCTCAAGAGGAGTCCTTCGAACCAGTCGCGCGAGTTGTACACTCATCCCAGCGACCAAATCAGCTATCATACAAGCTCGACCAGCCTCACAATATGCCCGAGGTATACCTTCGGAAGCTGAGTTGGACCCTAATATCACTGATCCAAATATGGTGAGACTCGCATGAGTTTTGCGCCATCAGAAGATGTTTTAATAGCATACATAACAGAACGGCGGCTACATCAACCCACCCCGTGAGAAACGCCAGTTTCGCGACCCCTACGGCGATTGGCACCACCACCAAAGGCGTAAGAACTTCGGCGAACCAGTCCACGAGGATGATGACGTTCTCGGCATGTTCTCACCTGAAGAATACACATGGACAAAGCCAGGCAAAGGAGCGCTGATGTTTGGAACATTCATCTTAGCATACATGGGGTTATTAGGTGTGGTATACTTGAATTACCCCGATAAGCAAAGCGTGCCAAAATCATATCCTGGAGGTTTGGACGTTGAGCTTGGTGGCAAAGGCTCTTTAAGGGTAATCCCCAGATCCTTATTGATTCCGACACGACAGCTAACAACACGTAGGCGAGACAGGAGGGTGATCCGGAGGGTGTGCGGGCCGTTGACAACATATGAAGTGTAAATATACGCAATGCCACTGGTATCAGTATACTGGTTCGAGATATTTACCAATTGGATTTCCTTTGTCAATCTAACGTCATCCTGGTTTGTGAATATCGAACATGGTTCTCATCCCTACGGGAGTAGAAGTACGTATAACAGTTCCACCGTGTATGGCGCCGGGTATATATTATCCTGCTCTTTACAATAATCCTAACCGTGACTGATGCGTGGCTATGCAATCTGCACCCAATTATACGCCGCTGAAATGGCCTCTATATAAAGATAGTAATGGGTGCCGATCTGGCGCCTTCGCTATGCAATATGGACCAACAAGTATAGGAGAGCAAAAAGAGAGTCCAAATTCAGAACGCTATAACGACGAATATGATTCAAAATATGAGTACGCTCGTACCAACAGCGAAAGTTGGCATTGATACGTAGAGAGCGAACATGACCACCGAAATTGTACAGGCAGCATCCTCTGTGACGTGAGAATCTTAATATCGCTTGTATTTCTGCATCGAGTTTAGCATCACGAAAGATCGATCGTTCCAGGACATCACTCACATCGGCTACCCGTCGCCGACCCTCGCGGTCAATCTCGTTCCCAACTCCATGCAGAGCCATACCAACAGCTTTCATCGCACCGCTAGCTGGTCTGAGAATCACAGTTGGCGCTCTTCTTGCAACGGCTAAAGCTGCACCCCCAGGACTACTACTTTCCATAACCTCTCCAGGAATAGCGATAATGGCATCTCTGGCAGTAAGAAGATCACGTTCTAGGGAGCGAGCAGCACCTCTTAAGCCAGCCATGACTCCTAGTGGTTGATCGGCGTAGCTCGACACGGCCCGAGGTGGTGAATCAGATGATGAAGGTGAGCCTGCTAAGTCCTCCCAGTCTTCGTTGCGAGACGGTGACGCAGATGTGGTCGCCGGAGACAGGAGACCCTCTGCGCCCTGGAGTACGTTCTGTGTTCCGATAGCCATTCTCGCTCCAAGGCGTGCAAGTTCTGTTGTAGTGGTTTTTGCGAAGGCCACAGCACCCTTCTGGATACTTCGGACTATGCGTCCGTTTTTCCTATACTCACGCATCGGAATGACGATCAGGTCGCGTACTCCACTACCTACGTTGACCAGAGGACGAACAGGTGCAAGGCCAGCAAGAACACCTGGAAGTTGGTTGCGCTTGACGTCTGGCATCCATACGTCATTGAGCATGTCGTGTACTTTATCAAAACCACTGATGCCGTACAATATACAATGACGAAGTACGATATCGGAAGCATCCAATATGAAAAAGTTCATGAATTCCGTTGAGCGTCCGGAACGAAGACCTGCGTAATCAACTTTCTTTGGTTTGTAATCAAGTTTGAGCTGGACTGTGTTTACTTCGAGGCGCTGAATGAAAGGTTCTTCAGTTTTGCTATCTTTAGACGGAGCTGAGTCATCTTTGAATTCGAAAAATCGTGTGATAAAGTCTAGTGCATCCTGGTCAACATGCAATCTCATTGGCAAGACGGACACCTGTTCATGTGTTATTTTATAGAGATTACCGAGATATAGAGTGACTTACTTTGATGACAAGCTCGGATGCTGCTAGAGTCGGTACTGGTCGTACGTTGAGGATCTCTAGATGAATCTGCGGCCTTCCCAGCTCCCGCTCACCAGCATCTCTCATGTATGTGGCGAATTTTCTCCAGGTTGACGTTGGTACATGGTCGAAAATATCAAAGTCAGTTACACGCAGGTCGATAGAACTTTGGGTTTCGCCAGTGCCTGGTGGGAAGATAACGATGTCGGCTGAGACTCCAGAGAGCTCAAAAGAAATCTTGTGATGTCGACTACGTTCCAGACGAAGGCCCTTGCGCGTTGATTTATGAGACCTGGGATGAGCAGTAGACCTAGAGGTTGTCGAGGTTGCGTAGCTACCCGTCTCACTTGTGAGATCATCAATTTCCCTATTGATCTTCTTCGCGAGAGTACCTCTTTCTTCCCCAACAGGCAAGCTGATCCAGACAGAATTGAAGAGAAAGTCTTCCTCTATTCGAACTTCGTCGTCCTCTTCAGTACTCAGTCGCTGTCTTCTTTCTTCGGCTCTCTGCTCGACCTTTTCCACGGCCTCAGTTAATACATCACGAGTTGCAGCCCAGTCGTATCCATCGAACAAATGCCAGATTATTTGGACGTCGCGCACTCGTACTTTCAGTGGGCTAGTGGCTTTAAACTCATTTTCCCAGCCATACTGCTTCCTCTCCGAATTCCACTTTCGTGCCTTTCCCTTGGCCTCAGCTTCGGCGCCAAAGTAATTCTCCTCAATGTTGAGTTCGCTCTGGCTGGAATCGAGCTCGTACCGCTCCTCAAAGCTTTCTAGTAGAGTGCTTTGTCCAATTTGACGAGGTATTTCTGGCCCAGTCAGATCGAATAAATCATTATCGAGCATCCCATCACCAAGCTCCTCCTCTGAGGGCAGTGGCTCCGGGTTATAGAAGCTCCCGACAAACTCAAGGTTTGCAGGGAGGTCGTCTTCCATTGTGTCTGCGTCATCCATGATTGAATGGTCCGACCTTTCGGCTTCTTCGGGCACCGAAGTATAATAGTCACCAGTGAAAGATGCCATCATATCGTCCATTGGCACTACCTGCGTACGATACTGCAGCTCTTTACTTGGGGGCAGAGGGGGCGCAAGGCCGCTTAGAAGTGAGATTAGCGTTTGTGTGGAATCTGCGCAAGTCTGCATCAGGAACAAGTCGTCTCTGAAGTCAACGCTGACTTCTTGCGAGCCAGAATTCTGCAGGCCAGTGATATTGACTTCAGCGAAAGCGCTTGAAATAGTGCTTACAGACACGAATCCACGACTGCATAGCTCAGTGACTTGCTTACTGCCTAAGGATGTGTACCTAGGTGGTGTATGTCCTTCGATTTCGAACGCTGGATTGAAACGTGTGTTGTCATCAATGAGCAGTAGAGAAGCTTTCCTCAATTCGAGCCTCGCGGAGAGTCGACCATCTTTTGGAGGGATCCCTGTAAATCTGGTTTCTGTGAATACGACCAGAGCTTTCGATGATGCATCCCTGGGATTCAGTCCAATCGCCGAGTCTCGCAAAAGTAGATCCAGTTTGACTTGTCTCGAAGGCAATCCAGAGTTGACACTCGCTGTGGAGGATTGGCGCGTTAGCGTCGCTGGGTACTCCGGGCTGGTGATGGTTGCAACTGATTCCGCGAGACCCGTGGCTATATCTTCTGCAGAGGCGCCATCCTTTAGGGCCAAGAGTGACATTATCGTCGATACCCGGTACTCAATACAAACATTGTGCAGTTTCACTTTGACAGTCGGTTCCACTTCGTCGCCAACCTTGCGAGCCATAATCATAGGCAAGTCATCAAGTGGGCCATGCTCCATGATCTCATGGATGAGAATCTCATCCTCCCCACGCCTTGCAGTTATTCCGGCAACTTCCACGGCCAATAGTGCAGGCCAGCCAACATGAGCCACACGAGTCCCGCGAGTCGCGAGGAATAGGACGCCGATATTTTCGTTTACATACACACTAGAATCGAACTGTTTGACGTATGCAAGTGTAAGTAGACCAGGTCGATCATCTTCTGGGAGGTACTTTGTAACAGTGGAGAGTTTCGAGAGCTCTTCGCCCAATCCAGCCAAAACTTGCAAATCACCCGAATCATTGACGTCGATTTTGGCGGAATCCAACGTAAGACGAAGAATGGAGCCTTTCTGGCGCTGTCTCAATAATGCATCCACAAGAATGTCATCGTCGTCTTCGTATTTGTCTTTCGAAGGCGTAAGGAGGGTTAAGAGCCGTGTCAAATCTGTTTCTTCCGGCATGAAGAGGAAGTCAATACGGGTGCCATTCGCAGACAAAGCCAGCGATGCAGTGGCATCGTCAGTCTTGTCCACGTGAGGTCCCGTTATTTTGATCTGATCAATATGGATTTTGAAACCTGGGCTACGGCCAACTACCTTGATGGCAGTGGTTCTAGCTTGTACAGCACAGCTCTTGCCTTTGAGGACACATGTCGCCCCTCCAATGCGTGCATTGATTTTCAAGGTCAATCCGAGATCAGTAGCAGGCGCAGGAGGGACACGAGAAAAATGTACACCCCTTGGACGAGAGACTGGAGGGGCGTGGCGAGGCTGAATAGTACTATTCGAACTCATAGAATTGCCCAACTCTAACATCCCACTAAAGCCACCGAAAGACGTGAAAGCGTCATCGAGCTTCTGAGTATTCAGGCTTATGCGCACTGGTAATGTGAACACATCCAATCTCGATGAAGCGTTAGTTGACAGGTATTCGATCGTGATGTCGGAGCCTGGATCCTTCATTCCTTTGACGAACGGTCTCAGCTTAGCGGAGTCGTCGAAGGCAATTATGTCCTCATTTTGAAGTCCAAACGCCATGCGGTAAACCGCGAATTTGATCTTGGTCTGGACCGAGCTGATCGAGATATCAGAACGCGTTCCACTTAATCGTAGTTGGAGAATGATGTCATGAGTGTGAGAATCCAAGTCGTGATTTTTGGCTACTGACTGTGCTCGCGAGAAACTGGAAGTTGGTATGTTCTCGAGCCAGTGAATAGAGATCTCATTGATTGACACCTTATAGTCAACAGCTCGCTGTTCGTCATATTCGCGTTTCTCTTCCGATTTCTTCACAGTTGGTTTGTCTTTCGCGAAATCGTCAAATGTCTTCTGCAAAAATTGTGCAGCCTGGATTAGGAGCTGTCCTACTGTGAGGTCAACATGTGTCTGTACGACGCCAATCTCGAAATCGAATCGAAGAGGCGGAGTTATTTTCTTAGTGTTGCCATCTATCTGTGAAGAGGGCATATGTGCCGGATCAGGTCTGGACCGCATGCTTGATGGACTTGGCGTACGTTTGTGACTCGTGGTTTGCGAATCGACATACGTCGAATACGCACCTGGCATATCTTGATGCATGGTCTCTTCTCCAAAGACAGTCGACTGGACTAAGTCGTCATGACTCGCTCTGTCGTCGGGTGAAGCTTGATTATTGCTGGGCCAAGGAAACCACACAGCAATATTGTCTATATGTAGCAGCGGTTTCGTGACTCGCCCGAGAAGCTCCTCGCCTTGGACCGAGGATGGAGAGCCAGGGGTAGGCGTAGTATCCAGGGGTTGACTGGGTGATGGCTTCGGTGTGCTAGCACGACTTGCTGAGCGAGGCGTGGCGGTGTAGGCTTCGTCAACTTCAGTGGCATCGTCCTGCCGTGTCAGTGCTTCCATGACACCACTGTCACTGCTTGCGGTTTCTGATTCCCAACCACCAGGAATATGATGGCCCCGGGATATTGAAGGAGCCTCGCTATACGCACTCATGTACATGCTCTCAGCATCATCATGGTCGTATATTCGTGATTGGCTTAGGTCCTCAATTGGTGGTGATGTTTCATTAGGTATTGCTTCGTCCTGAGGAATCATATATTTCTGTCCGGCAACCTCTAGAGCATGAGCTTTGTTGTCCGTGGTTACATGCTGCTTCGTTAAATCATCCAGATCTTCACCAAGCTCAGGTACCGAGCTATCTAAGGGGTGTATGGAGGGTGCACTGCCTGCGTCGGAGCTTGTAGATGGAGGTAGATATGTTTGGCCTCTAGGGAACAATTCGTCGCCCACACTACCTACGCTGTCCTCGAGAAGCGATGAACCCACACCAGTATCTCCGCTATCAATCCTCGAGTCCCACATTCCGTTGTTCATGGCATACATTAGGAAACTGCGGTCTTGTAATATGCTTTCCCCCTCGTCTTCCTCAAAGGGGACTTGAGAGACTTGGGGATCGCGCACTAAGGGACGTATATCCGTAACCGATATGCTTGGGTCATAATCAGAGGCAGCGTCCGCAAAACGATCATCTTCGTTTGTGGCCTGTGATGCCTCGAGGTCGGAGTGAACGAGGGGCAGCTCTACACGATCTCTATGGATTATTGGGCTTTCTGGCTGAGGACTGGAGGGTATGGATTCCGACAAGGGGCTCTTTGTGCTTTGTGATGTTACAGATTGTGAGTTTGATGAGCTTGAAGTAGTCGATCCGGTTGTACGTCTGCTGTGGCCCGACACATTCGATCTAGTATCACCAGGAGAAGAAGGCCGTGAGTACCTTGACAAGCTTGCGAAAAGTTCAGGAGTAGATATGATTTCGGCACCGATATTTTGAAGCGATATACGCCTTTGTCCATCTCTTACACCTTCTCCTGGTGCTTGACTACGATTGGATGCTACCACAAGCTCAGGGGCTGGCGATGCAAGTCCGTCTACGATGGCGCGCTGGATCCAAAAATTCATTGAAATGTCCGCAGCCTCGCCAGTTGTCGTCCTCTTGTCTTGCGGTGGTATTTCCGCGTCGAGTCTTATATCAATGCCACTTATGACGACCTCACAGCGGTCAAGAGCGCCGCGAATGAAGTTCTCAAAAAAGCCAGGGAGTGACGGGGCAGTACCCATGCCAACATCTGCCTCGTCATCTTCGTCACTCAAGTCTTGCGCTTCGTGGACATATTGAGACTGGGAGTGGAAAGCTTCTTCGAGTTGTTGTCGTTCCCGCGCAGGCTCTTCTTGAAGAAAGGATTTGGCCAAGTCTTCTGCTGAAGGGATGTTCTCTCCTGGCTCTTTGCCTTCACGGTCTTTCCGTGTTCTATAGGGACTTGACGGTCGTTGCTCAGAGGGATCATGTCCACTGCCCGAATCTAGTACTATATTCAACCGAATGCCGTCTACTTCTATCCGTATGCCTGGGTTGCTTGGGTCTAAGGTAAGTGTCAAACGAAGGACGGAGACTTTAGCACTCGTAAGACGCAGCTGAGGCGGAAGGTCAAGGTGGAGAATAGAGGTGAGTCGCTGTTGAGGTTATATTAGCACAAGGTACGCAAGTCTTGATCTCTGTATCTTACATCGATACGGAGGCCGACATCTCTAAGCTCAAGGGTTGACTTCTTGCCGACCGAGACATCGACAAAGTCAGAGGGATCCTTGTCCAGTATATCCAGACGAGCTAGTGAGAACAACAAGAGGCGCTTGACTATGCTGGAGGAAAATGAAAGCAGGAAAGCCATCGGGAATCAAGCGCGAGCCTCTGCTACCGTGGACAGGCTAGGACTTCCATGTGTACAGCTTTGAGTATGATATGCGGAGACGTTGGTCGGGTGATACACTTTCAAGGTATAGACTGAGCAAGAAGTATAGTATGAGTGTATAGGCCAGACAGAGGGTGCTCAACGTTAGCAGCAAGAGTCGATTAATAGCTTGGAAGGTGACCTTCGTCCCGGAAAGAGGTGAGAGGTGAAGCGTGAGGCGTGAGGTGTGAGATGTGAAGCGTGATAGTAAAAGAATAGAGAAGTGTCCTAGGAGAAGGGAGCTCAATAGGATAGTCGGCTGCACAGCGGAGCTGTTTGCGACACGAGACTTGAAATGCCGTAGACGGGTCACCACGTCCACGGTACTAGCAGCTGTTAACTGGAGCGTGGGGATGGTGGGGAGCGAATGTGGCTAGTACAGATCGGTAAGCCACTTAGATAAGATGAGATAAGAAAGGTGGCGCTCTGATGCAAGGATTCCCCTCTTCAGTACCGCGCCTCCACCGAACATGCAAACGTCCCCGAAAGCACTCTTCTGACCTGCACCAGACTCATTTTCAACGACATCGTATACCAGTATGTCTCTAGAAGATGACACTACCTTCAGAAAGGCGAATGGTGTCCCTTCACACAGCGACGAGTTCATTCAGCGATTCCTACAAGGCAGGGACAGCCTAGTATACGAGGAGAAGAAACAAAGAAGCGGTTGGTAAAGAGCCCTGCGACTCACGCATGATGTATAAAACGTTTGAAACTAACAGAACATGCAGACCGAGTCTTCCGTCAGAGCCTCTCACCCGCCAGTGCGGAAGCTTGCGCAATTGTAGACCAGATTCGCTTCGAAGAGCAACAGACGATATGGACACGAGAATACGAAAACAGTCTGGCGGAAGAAGACCAGGATATATATCCTGGTATGATGTTCAGTCTCGCAAAAGAGCGCATGGAGAAGAGCAAGCTTTGGAAGATCATCAAGAAGATGCCTAAAGGGGCATTATTGCATTGCCACATTGAAGCAATGGTGGATTTTGACTGGGCTATGGTTGAAGCTTTCAACACAAAAAACTTCTGTATCAAGGCTAAGGAGCCATTGTCTTCGCCCAGGAGCAGAAGAGCGGCAAACTTCGAATTCGTGTACAAAATCGACTCCAAGGTCCCGGGCGAAAGCATCTGGTCCGACACATATACACCCTCAACCCCTGTTCCCCTGACCGCTGCCGCAGACGCATACCCAGACAACGGCAAAGCAGGCTTCATCGAGTGGGTACGCTCACGCGTTACAATAACCCACGAGGAGTCCCTTCGCCACCACTACGGCCCTAATGACGTCTGGCGCAAGTTCCTCTCTTGTTTCCCGATCCTCGGCAGCATCATCTACTACGAGCCCATCTTCAAAAAGTTCCTCCAGCGCATGTTCACCCAGCTTGCCGAAGACGGCGTCCAGTGGGTCGAGCTACGCTCCGCATTCTACACACCTTTCTACAGCGAATGCCAAGAAACCCCAGACCAGGATCACGAGGGTTTCTTCGACTGCCTCGAGCAATGCATTGAGGCATTCCAAAAAGACCCCGCTTCTCGAGACCGTGTAGAATTTTGGGGCGCCCGCGTAATCTGGACCACCATTCGCGCGCTTGACACCCCCGCTATAATCGCCGGCATGAAAGAATGCATATCGCTCAAGATGCTGTTCCCAGACCTCATTGCCGGTTACGACCTCGTCGGTCAAGAAGACGCCGGACGGCCTCTCTCCGATCTTGTCCCTGAGCTCTTCTGGTTTCGTAAAGCATGCGCGCAATCAGGCGTTACAATCCCATTCTTCTTTCACGCGGGCGAGACACTTGGCGACGGCGATAGCACAGACGAAAACCTCTTTGACGCAATTCTGCTTGGCACAAGGCGGATCGGACATGGCTTTAGCTTGTACAAACACCCGCTGCTAATCGACATGATCAAGGACAAACGCATCCTCGTCGAGAGCTGCCCGGTCAGCAACGAGGTCCTGCGGCTGTGCAGCTCCATCATGGCGCATTCACTACCTGCGCTCCTGGCGCGCGGCGTGCCATGCGCCCTTTCCAACGACGACCCGACGATTCTCGGACACGGCGAGGTCGGTCAGACGCACGACTTCTGGCAGGCAATTCAAGGGTGGGAGAATCTCGGTCTTGCGGGCTTGGGCAGTCTGGCGGAGAATAGCGTGCGGTGGGCGGCGTTCGAGGACGAGCAGCCGGCCGAATGGACACAGGGTGTTCGCGATGGGGTCACGGGCAAGGGAAAGAAGGGCGAGTATCTGAAGCAGTGGATGAAGAGCTGGGAGCGCTTCTGTGTGGATGTCGTGCAGGAGTATAGTCCAGACGAGGATTTAGATCCGGACGAATAGAGTTACACTCAAAATGGCTATCTGGGTTGTAGAGGGGGGCGTTTAGAAGGGCTTTGAAAGGGGGGCCATCTAGATGGAGTTTGGAGAGGGGCCCAGTGAGGCGACTTTTCAACAAGTAGACACCATACATTGTTATACGCTGTATTCTTTGCACCGAACACGAACTAAAATAGATTGCCACATCAAATGACCATCACATTCTTTCAAGTATCGCAAAACTCTACGTTAACCGCTTAGACGCCGTATGATTAATAACAAGTCTTACGACGGTCGTCTTGAACTAGCTGCCTGTTCTGTGAGCTCGATTGCACAATCGGGCAGTTTGGACACTATCCGGGCAGTTTGGACACTATCGAGGCAGTTTGGACACTATCGGGGCAGTTTGGACACTATCGGTCGGTCTGTAGAACTTCCACGATAGACCACGAAAGTGATTGCCTCTTTCGTCAGAGAGCCACACGGTGACTTTAGTGAACTTGCTACTGCAAGGCACCATATTTATAGATTGCGCTGGTTAGAGTTCAGTGTCACAGAGCAAGATGTGTCACTAAACCACTTCCAAAGGCAAAGGTAACTATCGAATGCTCCTATCTCATGATTTCCAAGCCTTGTACGCCATGTCTAGCTATTCAATCCCCAGGGTGATTCACACGGCTTCCTTGCCATGTGATAGTAAAGAAGGTCTTGCCCTCTCCGAAGAAGCCCATCGAACCGTCCATTTCCCAAGTCTCTAGTAGTTCCATTGATCTATAGTACATGGAAGAGTAGACGTGCTCCATGCTCCGCATATTATCTAATTAACCCCAATGACACACTCCTCAGATCAGAACCATGCCGTTCTCCGTCCATACAGAGCAGCCTAAGTCTCGCCGTGATCAAGGGTCTGGATCTGTACCTTGATAGCGCCTGTCTTCGGATCCGCCGCGGTATGGAACGCCTTGACCGCATCCTCCAGGCCGTACCTATGCGTCACCAACTTTCGCATGTCCACAAGGCCACTCTCCACCAAGCGGATAGCGCGTGGCCATGTATTGCTATAGCGGTACTGGAACTGCAAATCCACCTCGCGCGTACTCAATCGCATGAAAGGAATCTTGATCTCGTTCTTGCCAACGCCGATGACGAAGACTTTGCCGCCAAATTTGACGGACTGGATGGCGCCAGCGATGGAAGATTCGACGCCCGTGCATTCCATTGCCACGGCAGGCTCGACACCACCTGTGAGCGCGAGAATCTTTGCAGCATAGTCTTCTGCAGTGTGGCTAAACTCGACTTTATACGTGCGTACGGCGGGGACAAGTTCGCGTGCAAAGGCAAGCCTGCCTTCGTCGATGTCCGTGACAACAATCGGTTCCGCACCTGCAGCCTTGACGCATAGGAGCGTGACAAGGCCAATGGGCCCAGCTCCACATACAATCACCGGGTCACCAATCGTGATATGAGCTCGCTGCATGCCAGCAAGGGCAACTGACAGCGGCTCCAACATAGAACCATCTTCATAGGTCATGCTGTCGGGCATTTTGTGGCACCAGACAGCCGGATGATTGACATAGCGGCGGAGAAGGCCTGGGTAGGGAGGCGTGGAGAGAAACTCGACTGTTTCACAGCCGTTGTAGCGGCCAGTGAGGCAAGGTTCGCAAGAGTGGCAAGGAATGTTAGGTTCGATTGCGACGCGATCGCCGGGTTTGAGGGACGTGACGGATGGGTGGACGGCGATGATTTTGCCGGAGGACTCGTGACCCAGGATGTGGGTGTCGCGAACAATCATGGGACCGATGCAGCCAGCGTGCCAGAAGTGGACGTCGGAGCTGTGGAATGTAAACAAATTTGTTTGTTGTGAGGTATATGCTGACTGGGGAGAGAAGATTCACGAAATGAAGTGGAAAGTGAGGTGAAGCAATCTTACCCGCAAATGCCAGTGGACTTGATAGCAATCATGACTTCGCCAGGCTTCAGGCTGTCGCCCTTCTCAACCGTTTCGAGTGACGGTTCAGCTTCAGCAACCCACAGCTCGTGCTCAGGATTCGTGTAGACGCCAATGTTTGGCTGACGATTCTTGACCAGATTGCCGTTGGTAGTCATGATGATCAATTGAACGAAGAAAGATATAATATGGGACGAGAGAAGTTTGAAAGATGGAAGTGGACAAGTAGGGAGCAGGAAAGAAGAGTAGGAGAAGCTAGGTTCAGAACGTAGATGTGGGTGAGAAGAGATACGGTGAACAGATGACGGCGAAAAGAATCAGACGGCGTTAAAACAGATCAGTTCGGAGTTTCTTACGGCATTGACATCGAACGCTGGCTGACGATACGGTAGCATGCCATGACGCTCAAGTGGGGGAGGGGTAGCCGTTGTTAAGCAAGGTGAAGTAGTGGGCAAAGGAGGCCCATCCCGCAGCTAACGTTGGTCACAAGATGCCGTGAACTTCCATGTTCACGATGCTCTGAAGGTTCTGCACCGCCCATCGCTGTCATCATTGGCCAGAGACAGAGAGCACAAGACAGAAGTGGAGCAGTAGCAGCGGAAATAGAGGTGAGTTGAACAACGCTGAGCAGCAGAATGAGGTGAACACGTCGCGAGGTTGGTTGTGCGTGTCTGGGCGTGCGTCTCCCTCTACTTTGCCTCTGTTCCGTGCCAGACCCCAAGTATCGTGAGTGGCGCGGGCGTGGTGTTGAGCGTAGAGAAACTTTATGCAGGGCACAAGCACCGGCAAATGCGTTGTGCTGTGCTATGAGTGGCCGACACACTCACACTGTCTGCACGTCTGCCTGCTGATGTGATGCGCCGCATCGAGACCACCAGATTTCTCCACTTCGGGGTATGCGATCCCCAGATTGCACGTTGCATGCTGCACCCGTTGGCGTTGCAGAGATTTCGAGAACGTTGTTGCTGGTTGACGGTTGATGTAATCATGGATGATGATGATCATGGTGGGTGGTGGTGCCATCGATATTGAAATGGATACCTGCTCGGTACGGTACCAGAGTATATCCACAGTTGCAGCTCCGGTGGGTTAATGCGTACGCTGATGGGTTCCCGTGAGTTTCCGGTGGTCCTCGCTTGCCAGTGGCAGGAACGTGTTACGTGACTTCCTCCCATGTGCCACGATGACTGTAACGCGATCCTTCTACTTATAGATACATGGATACACGTACTATTAACTAGGTACCTAGGTAAGGACTCGGGAAGGGGTCGTGAAACATCAGCTGACTCATGCCAATGACATGACATACCTATGATGAGGCCTCCATCACAATTGACGAGAAGCTTGCCTGATGTCTATCTCTACAATACACCAACTTCACATTATTTTTGGTTCGTTCAGCTTGAAGACGCCGTTATATGCAACCCAACTCAAGAATCGATATGTCCCAACGCCAAACCGCATCTGTCTGACTGTCACTTTACCATCGTGGCCCACTAATTCCAGCGAGCCCTTCGTGGCTGGTATTGTTGTCTCTCTCACGTGTCTCTGACGCTAATGCCTGACCGTGTCGTATACATCCGCGGTGCAATGTTCATCGACATCAGTTCCTGGAAAAGAAGTTTCATGGCGTACGGAATATGAACCTGGGCGATACGCGTCGCGTTCTTGCAATTACGGCAGTAGAACTGCATTTTCTTAAGGTTGCTGTAGTTGAGTCAGCGCACAATCTACAAATATACAAAAAAAGTACTTACGCTTCAGGAGTCATCAACCCACAGATCTCGCACACATGTACACGGTATGCATCCGAGACCTCAAATAGACGTTCTTTCAAGAACGACGCTGCTCCATGTGAAATCATGCAATCACGTTCCATCTCTCCGAATCGTAAACCACCGTCTCTTGCGCGACCTTCCACGGGCTGGCGAGTGAGAATTTGCACTGGCCCGCGAGCACGAGCATGGATCTTATCGTCGACCATGTGCCGGAGACGTTGATAGTATGTTGGGCCAAGGAATACTTGCGCCATCATTTTCCTGCCCGAGTGGCCCTGGTACATGACCTCAAAGCCACGGCTCTGGTAGCCTTCTGCGCGGAGTAGTTGGGAGACGGACTCGACGGTAACGTCTGTGAACGGTGTGGCGTCTCCTTCCGAGCCGCGGAGGGAGCCAACTTTGGATAAAAGACACTCGATTAGATGGGCAATCGTCATACGAGATGGAATGGCGTGTGGGTTGATGATGAGATCTGGTGTGAGACCTTCGCGGGTAAAGGGCATGTCTTCCTGGCGGTACGTAATACCAATTGTACCTTTCTGACCATGACGAGATGCGAACTTGTCACCAATCTGGGGAACCTTGGTAGTTCGCGTGCGGACTTTAATGAACTTGTTACCTTCTGAGTTGGTCGTGACCATGACCTTGTCGACGATTCCATTCTCGGTACTACGTAGCGGCGTTGAAACATCGCGCTTCACATGGAGTTTAGTCCGCTGGCCAAGCTCCTCTGCATCTGGTGCGATCGGTGCAGTCTTGCCAATGATTATATCCTCGCCAGAAACACGGACACCAGGAGCAACCACACCATCATCATCGAGCTTGTCATACGTCCCATGTTTCAGCCGTATCGTGTCACCCCGTTGTGGCTTCTCAAAGCTCTCGATGGTGTGGAATCCTACACGCTTTTCCTGGTCCATGTACGTGCGGTAGAACAGACTTCGGAAAAGACCACGATCAATGCTGCTCTGATTCATGATGACGGAATCTTCTTGATTATATCCAGAGTAACAAGCAATCGCGACGATGGCATTCTGCCCTGCCGGCAGTTCTCGGAAACGCAGGTATTCCATGGATCTAGTAGTAGCGAGAGGTTTCTGTGGGTAGTAAAGAACGTTCATCATCGTGTCGAGACGAAGCTCAAAGTTAGTAAGGGCGACTCCCATAGCTTGCTTGCCCATGGCAGATTGGTATGTGTTACGAGGAGACTATGAAACGTAAGTAAATATCGAATATTTCCAAGAAAGCGACTGACTTGGTTGTGATCAGGGAATGGAATGATACTGGCACAAATGCCTAGGATCATGCTAGGATGGATCTCGCAGTGGGTGAAAGTTCTGATCGAGGGATTCGGCTTGGTCTTGAGACGCTTGTGTGTTTCCTCGTCATCTTGATAGACCTTGATACCTTGTCTTGCACGAAGATGATCTTCCAGGTCCTCAGGAGTCATAACGATCATGGCCATCTCTTCTTCGTCCGCATCAACGTATTCGACAACACCTTGTCGCAGTAGACCTGCCCATCCTACACCAGCCTCTTGTTTCTGTCGTGGTGTCATCATGGCGGCCTCCTCTCGTTCATCCAATAGAGTCTGGATGTGCGTTTTGTTCAATGTGAGTCTTCCTCTATTGGGACTTCGTGGGTCGTTATCAACAACGAACAATGGTCTACATACCCGACCAGCGTCTGTGAACACTCTGAACTCGTTTTCTCGTAGATCTCGTACCAAACTGATTTCAGGGATAAGAGGACCAAACCGTTTTTGCTGGATGATTTTCCTGACGAGTCCTGCTGGCTGCGTATGGACACCAACCCATACACCGTTAACGAAAAACTTGCAGGCCGTGGGAAAGTGGACCGGATCGTACTCCTCGAGAAGCTCCATTGACTCGTCCTGCAAGTATTGGACGATGGGTTCTGGCTCAGAGCCGACACTGACATAACACATCAGCGCCAAATTCTTGACCAGCCCGCAAGCTTGTCCTTCGGGCGTTTCCGCGGGGCAGACCAGTCCCCAGTGAGTATTGTGCAGTTGACGTGGCTTGGCAAGCTTGCCATCACGTCCAATGGGTGTGTTGGTTCGTCGTAAATGCGATAGTGTAGAAGCGTATGTGTACCGATTCAACACCTGCGATACACCTGCTTTCGCGGATGCAGCCTTTTTCTGGTCTCCCCAATTACCCGTAGAAAGGGAGTACCTCAGACCATTCGAGATGGTGGTAGATCTGACGGCTAGTTGGAGATTAAAATCCTTGCCAGTCTCGACGCACTTTTGTAGATATTGGAAGACTTCCTTCGTCAGCTTTTGGAAAAGATAGCGGAATAGGTTGGCGATTAGCGGGCCGGCCAAATCAAGACGCTTTTTGCCAAAGTGGTCTCTGTCGTCCTCGTCGCGTCGACCTAAAACACACTGCATCAAACGATGTATCATGTAACCAAGGAAGAAAGCCTTCTTTGTTTCTGAACCTTCCTCTTGAGAGATGTGTGGCAAGAATTCCTTTTGCATTATATCACGTGCGTAACGAATTCGCCTGTCCTTCGTTCCAGTGTTATTGCTCCCACGCTTGGCAATCCAGTCCAGCGCAGACTCTTTGTCCTGTATATATATTGACTCATCAATTGATGGCTTAAGTAGCTCTAACATCTGCGTGTCATTGCTGTCGAAGCAAATGTGGTTGAGAATATCTTGGTCGGAAACAAAACCTAGGGCTCTGAACACGATCGCGATCGGAACGTCAGAGCGGATGTATGGTAGTGTCGCGTAAAGGTACGGGCCATGCTCTTTATTTGCCAAGGTCGAGTTTTCCGACCATTTGACAGACATTGTTGAAATCAGTCTGGAGCCTTTCTCCACTGCGCTACGAATCTCAGCTACCCATGGTGTTGAGCTGCCCTTTTTGGAGAAAACCTGTACAATGTTCGCTGCGCTACGCTCTTGCGCGATCAAGACTTTTTCGGATCCGTTGATTACAAAGTAACCACCTTGATCATATGGGCACTCCATATGCATATACAGATGCTCATCTCCTTGACCGGAGAGAGAACAGAGCTCTGACTTCAACATGATAGGTAGCTTGCCGATGAACACGCTTGCAGGCTCAGGCTGGCTCTCCGTTTCCCAAACTAATTCGGTACCCCCGGTTCGCTGAGTCTCTACACCCTCCATATCGCCGTCTTCATTATCTTCACCTACGGGACGTTCTCTTGCCACCAGTACTTTCGTATATATTTTAGATCGGATCGCGCTGGAGTATGTCAGATTACGAAGACGGGCTTCGTGTGGATACAGAGGGCTCGTAGTTCCATCGCTCTCGGTAACGGTGGGATAAGTCATGGTTACGTTGCCAAAGGTGACCTCGTATCTTCTCTTGATAATCGGAAACTCTTCGTCCTCGTTACTTTGAGGCGCGTTTTGATCCAACGTAATGCGGCCGTTGTCCTTGACGATTTGCGGAAGAGTGTGATTTGTGAAATCGTTGTAAGAGTCGAGCTGTTGCGACACCAAGCCCTTCAGCTCAAAGAATGATGAGATGACAGTCCAGCAATCCTCCGCTGTGATGACGTCGTCATCCTCCTCCTCGTACTCCTCATAGCCATCCTCATAATTGTTAGAGTAGTCATCCATAGCTAAAGGTCGCGCCTATGACAAGTCGCACGAATTGAGGACTGGCTGGCGCACTCTGCGGAGGCGCGTATATCGACACCGGGCGCGTGGGACTAAAGAAGCGTGTGCGATAAAGCTGCGGTAGTTGCGTGATCTCTGCAGAGAGCGATACGCGTTAGCCAGAGTTTAGGATACCGAGATTTCGTCGATGAAGGCTAAGGCGACAGTGATGTCTGAGCTGGAATCTAGGTCTATTGTATAAAGGTGCAGTCTGAAAGTAAGGCTGATCTTGGCGTGTCAAATCGGTACCAAAGATACAGTGGTGCTATGTATTAGTCAGTACGTTGCAGGGTGGAAATACAATGCATCTTTCGAATGGATTGTTGAATGTCTAGAAGTACTGGCTAAAGGTTTTGTTCATGCAATCACACAGTCAAATGGAAGCCGATCCAGATCAATGTGACAGAAGGAGGTGTATGTTATCATTGTGGGCCTAGAGCCTTCACGTATGCACTTCATCGGATCAATAGCCTACAAGTTCAACACAGCACCGAGAGCCCTTGTAAATAGGTCACAAAGTGCCACATCATGGCAAGCGGAGGTATAAAACATAATGCCACGCTCATCTTTTGGTCCACAGGTCGCTTTAGCTGTTCAGCAGATGGTCTACCGCCCCTTGAACACTTCCGCCACTCCTGCGGAGAGCCTGGATATTGCGATCAAAGTCGTAGAAGCCCATGTCGTTGAGTTGCCTCAATTGGTCTTGGTATATCTCCTCGGGCGGACGGTTGTCCGAAGATTGTGCAGGTTGCTGCCCTTGCATGCCTGCCATGAGATTCATCATTTGAGCCATCGGATCGGTTCCTGCCTGCTGGCCTCCTTGTGCCTGCATCATCTGTTGCATCATCGTTGCAAATGGGTTTGCTTGAGCCTGACCTTGACCTTGCTGGCCCTCCGTGTTGCTTGATGGGTTCGTGGCCACTCCACTGAACGGGTTGGCTGCACTTCCAAAAGGGTTGGCACCAGGTGCGCCAAATGGGTTGCTTCCGTTGCCAAATAGAGCAGCAAAGGGGTTCTGACCAGTTCCACTACCCGCACCAAGTTGTGCAAATGGGTTGAGAGGTGGAGGAGTAATACTGGGGGTGCCTTGTGTTCCAGTTGTGTCTGTACCACTGGTAGGGTTCTGTTGGTTCTGAGGTGTTGTGTCTGTCACTCCTGGCGCAGGGAACGCATTCGCGCCACCCCTGTTCATACTACGCTGTATCTGAGCTTGCATACGAATCATCTCTGGATTGAATATCATCCTTCGGAATTCAGGACTCTCGAGCGCCTGACGAGCCACGGGATTGTCGCGAAGCATGGGGCTTTCTTGTAACATGCGCATGAACTCCGGATTGTTCATGGCCTCATTCATCTGTGAAGCAAACATTGGGTTTTCCAACATCTGAGCCATCTGCTCGGGATCTCCAAAACTTCCCATCTACGGCGCATTAGCTCAAGCAAGTCTAAATGGCGAGCGCTTACTCACACCACCATCTGGGCCAAATGTGTCTGCACCTGGAAGTCCGTGTAGACCAGCATATCGTGCACCAGTCAGGCCAGCAAGGGGGTTGTGGCCGGTTCCAGCGGCGAAATTCGTGGGGACGTTAGCAGCGGCGGAAGGTGGTGAGCCAGCAGACGCAGAAGTGGTATTCGCGCCGCCTTGGTTTGCTGGATGCTGCCGAGCATTGCTCGCTGCTCCTTTTACGAGGTGTACCGTGTGTCCGTCCTTAATCTTGTAGCTTGCGAGGGTATCTGCGTCCTTCAACACACGGCCAGAGTATATCAGTCGTATCCTGTCTGTTGGTAGATCTGCATAATCTGATCCAGAGAGCTTGTTCTTCAAGTCTGCAACCGTAGTGCTCCCAGGGATCGTGATGTTGTATTTTGCGTCGCCAGATGACTTTACGCTGAAGGTGACGTCTTCGTCGGCCATGGTCGGCAGACCGCAAAGCGACCTGGTATGTAGCTGGAGGGAATGGAGTGGTATGCAGCTCGTGAATGTCTAGGGATGTATGTCAGAACGGGTAAGCGATAAATGTAGATAAGCGCAGTGAGGAAAACGTGTTTGTATGTTGTTCTGAGAATGGGTTGGAAACAGAGAGAACCAGGCCAAGAACATGGACACCGTCGTGATGAAGGTGGGCGCCAGCTGGATGACGAGGGGGATTGGCGAGTCATGGACGGGAACCATAGACGCGATCCATGGATGTTGGCCTTACAACCTAATAACCGCCACCGTGGACATTACCAAAGTCCCAAACTTCACAAGCGCCATAAATTGATGATAGACCGCGCGCGATCACTTGGACTGTATAAACTTGGTCTCTACAATTTACTTTTGGTACCGATATACACGTGTATGTTCATAGCTTGCTTTGTCCTTCCGGCACCTTCACTACCACCTTACCCCAGGAGTCTCTCGCCCCTAGAGCTTCTAGAGCGGCCGGAACTGTCTCCAATCCAACATACTCCCTATCTGTAAAGCATGTACCTTTGATCTTTCCACTCTCCATAAGAGCAAATAGATCACTCCAAACTTCCTCAATCTTTTCGGGCTCATTTGTAGCATATGCACCCCAGTGCAGTCCAACCACACTAACATTCTTCAACAAAATTCTGTTAGTGGCCATCTTCTCAATATCACCAGCTGCAAAGCCTATGACCAGAAGCCTTCCATTCCATGCCGTGCACTTCATACTTTGTGCGATCAGCCCTACCGGATCATAGACAATGTCAACACCGCGCTCCTTCGGCGTCAATTTTTTGACCTGCTCCGGCCATTTGCTGTCTCGGTAGTTCACCGCATAGTCTGCCCCGAAACGCTTCGCAACCTCAAGCTTGTGCTCTGTCCCAGCAGTCGCAACGACCGTCGCTCCCAAAGCTTTCGCAATCTGTACGGCAGCCAGCCCAACACCTCCAGCAGCGGCGTGTACTAGAACCCAGTCTCCTTTTTTCAAGTTCGCCCTTGTAACTAGCCCGGCATAGCTAGTTGGCGCAGTCACAAAGAGCCCTGCGGCATCAAAGTGACTCCAGCCTCTTGGCACCGGTCTAAGCTTCTCCTCTGAGGCTGCAATCTTGGTCGCGAAACCACCTTGCGAAGCGCCGAACACCCTGTCTCCTACTTTGAACTTGGTCTTCCCACCCTTTGGGTTGGATGGGACGGCGAGGACAACTCCAGAGAACTCGGCGCCAGCGATCCAAGGCAAAGGTGGCTGATGTTGGTATTTCCCGCGGATCTGGAGAAGATCGAAGAAGTTTGTGGCAGAGGCCTTGACGCCTATCAGGTACTCAGTCGGTTGAGGTTTTGGATCAGGGAGCTCGGTCACTGTGAGGTCGCGTGGACCCTAGTATCGTAAATGGATGATGCGCTGTCGCAAGGCCTCAAGAAGTTGCACATACCTTGACATACTCTTTGATCTGGATACCGCGCATCGTAAGCAATTTCGTGGAATCGGATTTAGTATGGTTGTGTACGAGTATCCTCCCGATAATAGATCATGTCAAACTGAACTTAGCTCTGCCGACGAAGCTCGTTAGACGTCTAGTCGACCTCGGCTCTCCCCGCAATCCTCTAAATTCCCGTCCAAGTGCCTTGGTTCGGACATCTACGGAGATCTACGAAGATCGTTCGGAAGTCAATGTCGCGTGGCATTTACTTAATACTTCACGCGAAATAGCATGCCAAATGCACGACATATGCTGTACTCGTTTTGGCAGACTTGTAAATAAGCATTCTCTGTCGAGAGTCAGAATTCACGAGACAAACAGGTACAGGTTGACCTTCAATGACACATCTTACGTATATATAGCCTGACAGAGTATTTTTGATACTGGTTGGCTCAACTTGCTTCAAGCCCTACGGAGAGACAACACGGGAGACGTAAAATGGATGGCTGCGTCAAGTTGTACACACGCGATGAGCATATAACCCCGTAAGTGGGTCGGCGTGAGCAAAGCGATGACATTAAACAGGCTGTAAGCGGAAACAATTAGGGTAGAATGCCGACGTGTCATTAGTATGTAGATCTTCGGAGTCTCCTCTCATGACTGATTGGGGGACAGGGAAGACATCAGGCGTAGGCTTGTAATTACTGTAAAATGGTCAAGATGAATCACAACTCCACTAGGCTACGAGAACGATCCCAGATCAATGTCGCAGTTGGTGATCGTCCCTTCGTCGGTCATAGTCTCTGTCACGGTCACGTCGACGACTATCTCGATCTCGATGTCTGCTACGCTCCCGCCTTCGGTCATCATAACGTCTCTCGCTACTTCTGTCCCTCTGCCTGAAGCTCGAATGCCTTTCGCGATCTTCTTCTCTACCGACTGTTCGCCGCCGAGGACTTCGGCTCCTCGAAGGCATCCGCGTATTCCTCTCAGGACTTCTTCCTTGCGTATTTCCTGGTCTGCCCTGATTGACCATAATGCCGTAGCCACTGCCCCTCTGCTTGGGCGTAATATGTGTTTTGTACTGCGTTTTCTGCTCCAGAGCATCCAAGCCTCCAAAGCCAGGTCCCGCATGCTTTTTCCTCTTGGCGTTGGTAGCCGTACGCCACGTATCCGAAAGTCGACTGACACTCTGTGAGAAATCTACGTGTATCCGGTGGTCGTCAATCAGGGTACCATCCATCTTGTGATATGCACGTTCGCAGTCTTCCTTCTCTTCGAATTCAATGAAAGCGTATTGAAGTGAGTCACCTGTTCGCTTGTCCCGTATAACCTCGCAGGACAGGATTTTACCGAAACGACTGAATATCAGTTCTAGATCTTCATCCTGTGTCACGGGGTTGAGTTTGCAAACGAATAGCACGTTTTCTGGGGGTTTGACTTCAGCGAAAGGCAGGTCGCCCATCATCTCAAGTGTAAGCGCTTGTGCGCGAGCCTCACGCTCACGGCGCAGCTTCTCGATATTTTCCTGGTCCGCATCTGGATCAAGTCTTTCGTCGTGAGCGATACGGACTGTCGCGAGTTGCGCTGCACTCGGAATAGGTGATTGATCGGGCTCCTGAAGGCCAGCCGGGTCGAAATAGGGGTCGTCAATGATATGCGTATGTAGAATACGGATGTCTTTCAAAGGCCTTCCAGAGTCATCCGTGAAAGCGCCGTTGATATTTTCCAAGGCATCAAAGCCTTCGATAACATTTCCAAATACTGCAGCCTTGCCGTCAAGGTATTCCAGGTTGTCCCCTAAGGTGACTATGAACTGACTCCCAGCTACACGCGTATCATCATTCTGGGGATCTGGTGCCGTCGAGAAGCTGATTGTACCTCTCTCGCTGTGCTTCAGCTTTGGGTGGAACTCTGGTGGGAAGGTCTTCTTGGTTGGGTTCGCGGGATCCAGCAATCCCCATATCGAAGAGCCGCCATCGCTATCCGCGGAGCCAGGACCGATTGGATCACCAGTCGTGAATGAGAAATCCTTTTGTACAGAGTATATCGGTGAGTAATTGTAGTATTTGATTTTACAGAGCTTGAGAAAGCTGGATTTGTTAGTATCTGTGAGGGCTTAATGTTCAGCGCGCGTCAACGTACAGGAACAAGAACTTACTTTTCGCAGGCCTTCGGCGCTTGGTCCACAAGCAGATCAACTACAAGATCTCCAGCTGAAGTTT
Source organism: Pseudovirgaria hyperparasitica (assembly GCF_010093815.1). Classification (NCBI taxonomy): domain Eukaryota; kingdom Fungi; phylum Ascomycota; class Dothideomycetes; order Acrospermales; family Acrospermaceae; genus Pseudovirgaria; species Pseudovirgaria hyperparasitica. The sequence continues at coordinate 1,116,212 of NW_022985555.1, forward strand.
CGAGTAGCACACTCATTATGATGCTGGAATCCCGTTCTTGGCTGCGGTGAGGAATCTAAGTTTGCTGTTTGTCAATCCATCGTTCACGCTAGCTCGTTCGGCCGGAGAGCTTGGAGCACCGCCACAGAATTTTGCCAGCCTTCTACGCCACCCTTTGAGTAAAACAACACGACATACCATGGCGCATCCCCCATACTCTTCTAACACCGAGTCAGGCACTTCTCACATCTTTACTTCTCTTTAACCCCCACTGTTTCTGAGCCAAAAAGACTTACGGCTACCCAGAAATCGGCTACCCAGCAGGGATCTTGCGCGACACAAACATTCAACGCACTTCAGTGTGAAACAAGACAGTATAACGGTATTGGCTGGGGTACTATGTCCATTTCCGACACTATCTACAGGTACCTACTACTACCCCAATTACTGTCCTCCTAGGAACGCGATCAGAGTGCTTCTTTGATCTCTGTAACGCTAAGACTGATGAACAAGCGTCCACACAAGACGAGGGAGCCGGCCTTCCGATATCAGTCTTGAGCATCGCCGACGTGATCTTCGACGTGAATAACGGCATCGGGGCCCTATTACTTCCCACAATGCTCAGTATCCACATCTGCATCACACCTGTTCGTCTGGCGAAGGACCTGCAGCACTCCGTTTCTAGCCTGTCAAGGGTCCACGATTCCACGCATGTACCCGTAGGGGATTGCACAAGAGCTGTAAGTCAGTGAACCATCTTTTTGATTCAGAAGAACAACGTGAAAGGGTTCATGATCCAATATGACCTTCTCTTTTTCTTCTTCGCATCTAGCGTGCTTGGCAATACTCTTGTCGTCTCCTCGGTTTTCTATCAAGTAGTGTGGATCAACTTTTCGTCACACAACTGCACTACCCTACTTATGCCCTACATAGGAGCAGATAGCATGTATGTCTTCTCCTGATTCGTTTCAGCCTCCTGTTTGTTATCGGTTTAGTCAAAAAAGCCCTGGACAGCATTGCCGCCCCACGACCAGAGTAACGATGTTTCATCACTGGTTGGGTAGAATACACACAAGTAAAGCCTGGCCCTTTGTCGATTACAGCTCATACGTGCTCAAACACACAAGATCGACCAAGGATCTATCGATGCGTGTGCAACAACGTTCTATCTTTTTTCAAACTGAATGGACATCCAAATACACGTTCTTTACGATGCTGCTTTGCATAGCGCCCTTCTATAGCGGGAAGACCTTCTTGGGGTCTTTGAAACCCTTCCTACAGATATATACACCGCTTCTCGTTCCACACTCAATTCAAACATGCTCACCGTAAGGCTGTAATTCGAATCGCTCTTGGCTCGGGGATATGTCGCTGACCTTCCCGGTGTATCAGTGCAAACGCCACGGGTGGGCCTCTACTCAATCCTGTAGACTGTATCATCATCGAGCTTTGTACGTTCCTCACTCATCACTTTTGACCGTTTTCCATGACCAAACAAGTAGACCTCCAGCCCCGTTAGCGCGGGAATCATCATCAAACAGGATCTGTCGTATGTAGGACTTCCTCAATATGTATGAGACATCGCACGGCTCCAAACGATAGTATGCTAGAGCGTGCCCCTGCCGATGCACATCCCTACCACGTACAGCCTGTGGGCGAGAGGGTGGTCTACTAGGTTTCTTTTGTCCGCCAACCTCTCAGATCCAACCAAGCGCCTGTCAGAACGTAGCTAACTCAGCTGAAAAACAGCTTCTCATATGCAGCACAACAGCGGGACTTGTCATTCTGCGCCGGTGCCGCCCAGACTGGATGTTGGCAACGCACCCACCCCTCGGGCCCACTTGCCCTGTTGTGCAAGATTCGAGATTTACAAAGAGCCCAACCTATTTGTATTATGCCTCCTACTATGGCTGATTCTCCTCGGATCTGCATAGCAAATCATACATGTTCAATGTTCTTGTACTGGCTTGAGCTTTCGCACTCGGATACCATGACTACTGCATGGATTGTTCGGCGCACAAACTTGAGCTCGATACCACGGAACCGAATTTTCATACAAGCTATGCAACCTACGCATACGTGTCCTACGCAGTCTGTTCTCTTCCCCTCTCTGTACTCCAGAAGACACAAACATCAACGCTCTTATGACATGTGCAGCTCATTCGAGAGCAATTGACTTTGATCGTACTTTCGCGTCCAGATTAGCACGAACCTTCACAGCAGGACTCTGGAAGTTTCATGTTGCTATCATAATGTTCTGTCAATAGTAAGCTCTTCGGTAGATATTGCTCACATCGTAGAGGGTGTTTGGCTCTGTCTATGTCGAATGGTCGACGAATTCTTATCCGGAGCTATTCCCGCGCATCGTAGAACGTTGCACTTTTGGAACACGGACATGATTTGCTTACCAGGTAAAGACCCTCAGTATGAGGCCACCACTTTAAACGCATTCTCATTCGGTTGAGCGATTGTCACTCAATGCAAAGGTCCGTTCCGTTGTATGCTGATTGAACAAAGCTCTGTCAGACGAAGTAGAGGACCATTATGTACCAACACAAATCGTCTACAAAAGTATATCTCAACCGTTGGCTGGTGTGAACTCCTTTCACTAGACAAAGTCTCCTCAGCCCGAAGCAAACAATACTGCGAACAAACTCTGGGCTGCTCCAGCTCGATGTAGGATAGCGACACCGGCTATGATATAGAGCAAGCATATTTGATAGCACTGATCCCCAGGCTCTCCACAACGCTTACCCCAGTCGTGATCGTACTGCTTCCAGCTTCGGCACGCAAGCAACCGCCCCTCTTACCCTTCAGAATATCAAGTGAGCTTTTCCCCTGACATAAGGTCACCCGACTATTTTTAGCCAACGTACGCTCTGGCCACCACTTGGGAGAGAGAGTTCAGGTTTCGTTGGATTCTGTCCAAATTCTAACATCGTTTCAGATGATGGCCAGTGTGGACTCGTTTTCTCGGTTTGGTCATGTTCCTAGCCATATGGCCTCCCATGGTCAATATCATTATTTTCATCCGAACGACTACAAATCTGTAGATATCAACCACTCGCCGTTCTCCAGCCAAAGTCAGAGTCCTCTTCATTACTGGTACCCTTCACTTGGTTTCCCAATGAATAGTCCTGAAGATACTGACGGTCATACGCGACGCCGGGTCGCAATGGCAGTGAGTAAAGCTATATCACTGTTTTGGCAGACCTCTGTGTTCAGCCCGATCGTCGGGGTTTTTACTGACAGTATATACAGTGCGGTCGCTGTCGTAAAAGAAAGATTCGCTGTGGTGGTGAACACAGAAGTGGCCAACCATGCTCAACTTGTGTCGCAGCAAGTGTTGGGGATGACTGCCAATTCATTCGGAGTGGAGCGGTAAGATAGTAAAATCGAGACCAGAAGCAGCTCATTGAGTGATGGAATAGATCACAGTAGATATACAGAGCGATGACACGACAAGAGCATCAGGTCACGAAGAATCCGCCAATGCTGACCTACCCACGGATTATTCTTCTGGGGGTATCTCTCACGGCGTATCAACAACAGGTTATCAAGGATACTGTCACGAGACTGAATCTCGATCCCGGATGGAGGGCTGTTACGATCGCTACGCTACCCCTAGCTACAGCACGCCAGCTGCAGCTTCAGTAATGCCTCAGCGAGCTCAAGACAGTTTGACAGATCCTTCCAAAGATCCTGGCGGCGATATGAGTACTCAACGTTGCGCAATCATCGATAACATGTCTCTGCAAGCTCTATGTCCACCTTCAGCAGGACGCCCGGGTAGTGACAGACTCCACCTCCCTCCGCCAGCAGCCTCAGCTGCTCCTTCAATTGCGTCCTTCTCGCAAAGCTTCGGCTTCACCTCTGGCTACTCTGCTCAACCACCTGTATACACAGCTCCTATAACTGTAACCCATCAAGAGTCTTACAGCAGACATCAAAATTATGGATATGCAGGTGCTCCTCCAACCGGATTACCACCACATGGCCCTAGGGCCGATATGAGTACCCAAGGCCAAGCCTTCGTACCGGAATCATCAGTACAGTATGCAGATTTTACGACAGGCAGGAACTCTGGTAAGCTACCATAGGGTTTGACCTCGTATCATGCTTATGAACACCAGACTACTCATCGCGATCTGAGCCATCAAGTGGCTACCATTTCTCCACATCGAATAGTCCTCTGACGACTTCACTTACTGCAGTGCACAACCATCCCCTGCTCGGTACTGGCCGCGAATACTATCCGGTATCAGAAGCACCCGCAACGTATACACAAGTCGATCAAGAGCACGATATGGCTTACAAGTACTCTCGAAACCATAGTACTCATCCCCAATCGCGTCCAACATTGTAGGTAGCGTGGTATGCTTACAGAGGTATTATAAACCTCCATCCAGCACATATTGCCCCATCAAGGCTGTCTCCAGACTCCCACTTGGACATTCACGGGATTCCACTATCAAAGCAGCCTTGGATCTTCGTCATGACTCTCCTTTCTGAATCGCATGTTGGTCCCATTCATTAGCATTTTGATGGACATTGCATCCAGGTATCCTGCTTTGGTGTTATGGAGATGTTGTATAATTATCATTAATTTCAGTATGTATTACCACTAGGGATAGGGAGAGTTTGTTCTCGTGCTTCTACAACGAACTCATGATCATTTGGCGGCATTGGGATGTTGCTTCGAATCGAAGCACTATGTACGGGTAAAAGTGATTTATTGCCTTTTGAATAGAAGAATGGAATATAGCTTCTCGGTCGTATCATAGAGAACTTTGATATCAGGAAGATGCGGTATTGATCTAGTATTGGGATCTAATTGCCTGTTATACTAGCCTGCATTCCACTTTGTCGGATATTGCAGACCACGTAATAAGCCCATAACGAAGCAATTTCACCAAGAGTATTGCTAAGTAGTGCGTGTCTCAAGCCATTAGTTTACCATAAGTTCCTAGCATCCTCGTGTGCGTTGTATTTAATTCTGTCCTTAACAACTGTCAAAAGTCCCGTATAATGATAGAATTTTCAAGGCACACATATTCGCGTAAAGGGAGGAATATTCGTTTTCTTTGCTAATGAATACAATCTGCATTCCGTTGGTGACTTAGCCTGGCATGCACCGTGGCAAGAACCTGTGACCAACGGATGGGTTACCTACACCTGCTTACGATACCAACTCTGCATTGTTTGAGACGACCTAGCTGACACTTGATTCAAAGCCCATCCCTTTTGAGTTGCTCGACCTGTATTGAGATACTTCGCTCATAGACCCATGGTTCTGACGGCTCCTGATGTGTGTATACATTATTCTTCTACCTTGAGACTTTGCATCCTCCCGCACATCGGTTTTGTGCACTTGCTCTATTGGCTCCTATACTATGCGAGCTTCACTAAAGCATGAAGATATCTGTGACAGCACCAGTAGCGAGCTAATGATCAACACTTGCTTAGACCATTCGTTCCTGTGGATGTAGAATCGGGAAGATCACTCATCAGCAGTCGAAATGATATACGATACTGTCTGTTCATCGTGAATGGTCCGCTCAAGAACATGCATTGCAATTCTTGAATGCAGGCGGCAGTGTCATCGAGCTTGAAAAGGATACCGTGAATACATGTCCTTGGAACAAGTGCCGTGATTCCAGCACATATATGACAGATAACTCCTACAGCCCCCATACAGCGCTGACTATCTTTCCTCAACTGCCGCAAATCATCGATACGTTATCATGTCTTCTCAACACGATCTGTACCAAATCAAATTCAATATTATCTCCTTCCTGGGACCCATTGACTCTTGGGTAAGTCTACGCAGCAAAAGTATAGGAGAGACTCAGGTGCTGATACTCCGTAGCCCGACTTCTTTCGCCAAAACCTCCGCGATGTAACTCTATTCCTTCCAAGGATGTGCCGCCCAGTGTTCCGATCTCTTCGCGGTGAACAACACGGCCAGAACGGACTCGACCTCAATCTTACGAACCTCGAACTGGTCGCAGGTATGAAGTATTACCTCTGTTCCCTGCGTGGTCTTCTCCGAGAAGTTCGCGAAGTAAAGATCAGACCCGATCGTGGACCTAATCCCGTGGTGAATGCACAAATTGAGCGATGGGCGGCGTCATGGAGACTGGTTGAACCTCCGACGCTTGAGCTTGGTCTCTTGAGAGGTTGTATGGCAGCAACAGAGGACATAGAGTTCCTGGAGCGTATATTGAATGGTGAAATCGATCCAAGGGGCGGTATATTGTCAAGGCGCACACACCATACTGGATCACCCCTGCGGGCCGCGGGTAGTGGTGAAGAGCAGAGGCCAAACCAGAGGACAGAAGGACCAGGGCGGTCAAATGAGGGTCCAGTGGAAGGTCGGTTTGGAGGACATTTCGACGGCAATGAGCTCATTCTGGATTACTTGACGTTTGTTATACCTCGTACTGAGTAGAGGCTGGGTTGAGAACTTGATTTGTGACAGCCAAAGCTGATGATACGTCACTTTAAGGGCATGTCTAGGCTAACGTAACAACCCACAAGCAATATATGAGCCTCTATTGCCTCTTTGTTGTTCAGCCGTGTGCCCTAGGGTCTCCGGTCGAGACCTTTATATTTATGGCTGACCATATCTCAGACCCTCAGCGGACCCGGAATAGCAAAGCAAGCTTAGGACTATCCTGCTTAGGCCCAGATACGTGTGGCCACCAAGCATAAATTGTTATCGTACGACGGCAAAATCGTCTCCATAACGCCCTAACCACAAGGTCTAAAGATCACTTGGTCGCAACAAGTATCGGAAGTCACCCCTTGCAATACTGACAAACGTCTTCTAAAAATGCTCACAGGGTATGTGAAACGGGTATCATTAGAAAATGCAATTTTCAATCTGCGCGCCGTCGTTTGGTGCCGTTTGGAGCTTTAGATATCCCGTTGATTGCGGCTTTCCTGCCACCTGCCGTGTCGTCTGCGTTTTCCACAGCTTCAGCTTCATTCATCCACTGCTGGCCTCGCCCAGGACTCTTGCGGCGATACTGGCCTGTCCCAATCGCTATAACTTCGTCCTCGCTATCGCTGGCGTCAAGGTCCAATAGGACTGGCATCCGGAACTCTCCTGGATTGAAATCGGCTTTTCCGGGATCAATCGTCAGCACGTCCACCTCTTCATCTTCTTGATCAAGTCGACGTTTATGCAACTCCTCTAAAGGTTGTATGTCGAATTCATCTTCCCTCTCCACATATTCGACGTTCTCTTCGACCTCGTGGAAATCAGGAGCCAGGGCAGACCAGCGTTGTGGCGTCAGCAGAGACCATATGAAGATGGGACCAGATTCAGCGCCCACAGCGGCGACAAATGGACGATGTGGATGCCACTGTCGATCGTTAGCTTGCGGTGTTTGGTTCCGACGAAAAAGGCTCTCACCTCGACCACAGATAGCTCCTCCTTGGGGCCTTCCAGAATCTTGACGAGACTACCATGCCTTCTTTCCCAGATATAAACGTCGTGATTCATGTAGGTGGAAGCTGTAACATAGTCGCCAGTAGCACTGAAGCAAACGTGGTTCCAAGAAAGTCGATTCACAAGATCCTGGAATTTGTGCTCAACCTCAATCCGGAGATTGTCAAAATCGGTCTTGGGATCTGTGAAATCAGGTAAATGGACAGTACGAATTATTCTGTCGCTGGAATTGATAACCATATCTCGACCGGAGGCTGTCAGCCGGATGAACACGATGAGATTTGAAGACAGATGCGTTGAGTGTACGATCTGTCTCGACCTTGTGTCAATGACATTTAGCCAGCCTCTTGAGGTTCCAGCTAGAACGTGTTCACCAGATGAGCTCCACACTGCGACAGTGGTTGTTTGTTTTTCGTCTAATGTTTGTTGCCTTGTACTAAGCTTTTCCCACTCTGCTTGTGATCGTTTCGGGACCGAAGGAAGAGTGCACTTCTTTGGAATTTCGTCTGTCACATCGACTAACACGGGTTGTTGTTCGAAAAGAGCCGTTATGAACATCAGACTAAGCCATTGTTAGAAGCGGAGAGGGATATTGGAGTGATTAGTATACTGATTTGTTGGATGTATTTCTGCAATGAAGATGGGTGCCTCAAATCGTACAGATCTGATTCTCGTACCGTCCTCCAAGTCCCAGAGTATGCATTTGCAATCTTGCGATGCGCTTAGCAGGTAGCGATCATTGCTAGACCAACTTGGCTAGGAGTCAGACTGTGCGATATTGTCTTCAGCGGCCAACAAACCTTAGAGACTGAATTTGCCGTGTGTGGCCACGCATTTTCCGAGCAACACCATTTGTTTCGATATCAAAGACCACGACGGTTCCTTCAGCCTAAGTCATGGTGTATGAGCAAGCATTCTCGCAATGAATGATGGTAAAGATTACCCTCCCAGATGCGAGATAGTCACCGCGGTGATTGAATCGAATGCAAGATGAATGGCCGCTACCTAGGATACTGTAAGTTCACTTAAACATAGGAGATATTCGGATCACGCACGAAGCTTTCCGGTCATAGCCTCTGGGCAGTCTTGCGCCAGCACAAAGGGATCGACTAAAGCGAGATTCATGACTGCGCAAAGTAAATGGGCGACCGTGGCGGAGCGTCGAGCCTAGGAAGGGCGAACTGTTACTGATGAGTCTCATTACCTGCCGGTACTAGCTATGACGATGGCGACCGGGGTGACAATAATAGTTAAGAAATGGACTTTTTTGTCGTTGTCACGAACGCGACACCGGCACACGCGATGGTTGGTGGAAAGCGAGTCTGCCAAGTCACGCTAATAATCGACAGGTATGTGCGCTGCGACGCAAGGTGGGTTATGTCAGCCGCTTCTTCGAAAGGCGCTCCCTGCGCAGAATCGCCTCTCACCAAACAAGTCTCATCCTCAACCACCAACTTTCCATCCCGGACGTCTTAATCCTGTCTGCCGATCGTTGTGGCAGTTGCAGGCAGCGCCTCAACTTCATCGGTTTCGTCTGACAGCGCGCATTCGGATCTCGCCCACGGTGTCACGTCACGATCTCCCAATCCTTCAAGTCGCCAGGCGACAGCCCGCGCGACCCGCGCTTTCTAACGGCAACATTCATTCACACGCCTAATATTCGATCGATACGATCATAGTAGAGGAGTATTATAGCGGCGAGGGAGTGAGAAGGTGGATTATTGTTGGGTGAAGGGATTCGCATACGGCACTCGGAAACGCGCTTTGTTGCGCCTATACAGATCGTCTCACAACCGTCAAAAACGATAGTGCTTCATCATGGCGAACATGAATTTCAGTTTTTCTAGCGCGCCCCTGCGCCCCATCAGGGAGATTCAGTTCGGGTTGCTGTCTCCTGATGAGATTAAAAACATGAGTGTTCAACACATCGAGTATCCGGAGACTATGGTATGAGCAATTGTACACATGCATGCACAAATTACTCACTGTCACATAGGACGATGAGAAACATCGACCACGTGAAAGAGGACTTAACGACCCAAAGCTCGGCTCGATCGACCGCTCCTTCTCTTGCGCTACCTGCAATGAAAACATGCAAGAGTGCCCGGGCCATTTTGGTCACATCGAGCTAGCGGTTCCCGTCTTTCATGTTGGTATGCGGTCCTTGGCCCTATCAATTTCAGTCGTAAGCCCTATTAACACGCTTTTTAGGCTTCATCACGAAGATCAAAAAAATCCTCGAGACTGTTTGCCACAATTGCGGCAAAATAAAAGCTGATGAGAACAAAGAAGACTGGAAGCAGGCTGTGCGGTTACGAGATCCAAGGCGTCGCTTCAATGCGATTTGGAACTGTTCTAAGGCTCGCAAAGTCTGTGAGACTGACGCTGAAGATGAAGACCCCAAAAAACCCAGGATACAGCATGGGGGATGCGGCAATCTTCAGCCTGAGATTCGAAAGGAGGGACTCAAACTCTTCGCGCGATTCAAGGCACCGAAATCAGAGGATGAAGAAGCCAAAGATGAGAAGAAAGAGCTGAAACCCCAAGATGCGCTCAATGTGTTCCGTCATGTAAGTGACGAAACATTGATTCTGCTTGGGCTTAACAAGGACTGGGCTCGCCCCGAGTGGATGATCATAACCGTCCTACCGGTACCACCACCACCCGTTCGACCCTCGATATCTGTTGATGGTACTGGACAAGGCATGCGCGGAGAGGACGATCTGACCTACAAACTTGGCGACATCATTCGAGCGAACGCTAACGTCGGAAAATGCGCGACTGACGGTTCGCCCTTGCATGTAACCAATGAATTCGAGAGTTTGCTCCAGTACCACGTTGCAACATATATGGACAACAATATTGCGGGCCAGCCTCAGGCAATGCAGAAATCTGGACGACCGGTCAAGTCAATCCGCAGCCGCTTAAAGGGTAAGGAAGGCCGTATTCGTGGCAATTTAATGGGCAAACGTGTTGACTTCTCGGCACGTACTGTCATCACGGGTGACCCTAATTTATCCCTCGATGAAGTGGGAGTCCCACGCAGTATCGCACGAACTCTCACTTACCCGGAGACTGTCACTCCTTATAACATTGCAAAATTGCATCAACTCGTCCGTAACGGCCCTAACGAACACCCTGGTGCCAAATATGTCATCAGAGACACTGGTGAGCGCATCGATCTAAGACATCACAAGCGCGCTGGAGAAATTACTCTCCAGTATGGTTGGAAAGTGGAGCGACATATCGTTGACGGAGATGTCATCATCTTCAATCGTCAGCCATCACTTCACAAGGAATCCATGATGGGTCACCGCGTCAAAGTCATGCCTTACTCAACTTTCCGTTTGAATTTGTCTGTCACGTCTCCATACAACGCCGATTTCGACGGCGATGAGATGAACTTGCACGTACCACAGAGTGAAGAGACTAGAGCTGAGGTGATGAACCTGTGCATGGTTCCTCTCAACATCGTCTCACCACAGGCTAATCGCCCACTAATGGGTATCGTTCAGGATACATTATGCGGTATTTACAAAATGACGCGACGTGACGTCCTGTTGACAAAGGAGCATGTGATGAACTTGCTGATGTGGGTACCCGGTTGGGACGGTGTTATTCCTCAACCGGCCATCTTCAAGCCAGCTCCAAGATGGACTGGCAAGCAGCTTATAAGTATGGCTTTGCCAGAGATCAACCTCATCAGGCGCAGCAAAGATGGATATCACCCACTCTTGGAGGACACGGCGATTCTGGTTCACCGTGGTGAGCTCGTATATGGTATGTTCAAGAAGAAGACGGTCGGAGCCTCTCACGACGGCATTATCCAGACTATTTATAACGAGAAGGGCTGGCAAGCAGCTGTCGATTTCTTCAATGCCGCACAACGCATTGTCTGCTACTGGTTGCTTCACCATGGATTCAGTATCGGTATTGGTGACACCGTGCCAGGCCCCGAGACTACGAAGGCGATCCAATCTGTTATCGCACAACAGAAAGGTAATGTCGAGGAGATCACAGCAAATGCTACAGCGGATCTGTTGGACCCACTTCCCGGCATGAATCTCCGTGAGACATTCGAAAGTAAGGTGTTGAAGGAGCTTAACGAGGCGCGTGACGAAGCTGGAAAGTTGGCCATGAAGAGTTTGAAAGATTTGAACAACGCCGTGCAAATGGCTGATTCAGGTTCCAAGGGTTCTTCCATCAACATCTCGCAAATGTCCGCGCTTGTGGGACAGCAGTCAGTGGAAGGCAAACGTATCCCGTTCGGGTTCAAATATCGCAGTCTGCCGCATTTCACGAAAGATGACTACTCTGCGGAAGCTCGTGGCTTTGTCGAAAACTCGTATCTTCGAGGTCTGACACCGACAGAATTCTTCTTTCACGCTATGGCTGGTCGTGAAGGTTTGATTGACACTGCGGTCAAAACCGCCGAAACTGGTTATATTCAAAGAAGATTAACGAAGGGTTTGGAAGACGTAATGGCGAAATACGACGGCACTGTCCGCAACTCGCTTGGCGATGTCGTGCAATTCACTTATGGTGAGGATGGGCTTGATGGAGTCTCCATTGAGGCTCAGTCAACCGACGTTGTCACCATAGCTGATAAGCAATTCGAGAGGATGTGCAAGGTCGACTGCATGGATCCTGACCTCAAGCTCTCTTCTAATGTACTGGAAATGGCTAGCGAGCTCGATGGCAACCTTGAAGTCCAATCCATGTTTGATGAAGAATGGGAGCAGCTCATGAAAGATCGACAGCTACTTCGAGATTATATCAACCGCGAAGCAAAGGACGACTACCATCTTCCCCTGAACATCAAGCGTATCATCACTATGTCCAAGCAAAAGTTCCGTATCAAGGATGGTGCTCGCAGTGATTTAGATCCTGTAGAGGCCATCACGAAGATTCGGGAGGTCTTGGATCGATTAGTCGTTATTCGTGGTGACGATCCAATCTCTCGGGAAGCTCAGGCGAACGCTACTTGGTTGTTGAAGGCACATATGCGATGTCAGCTCGCTTTCAAGCGAATCGTGCGAGAGCATTCATTGAACAAGCTTGCGCTTGACAATGTACTCGGCGACTTGGAAGCCCGATTCGCCCGGAGTGCCATCAGCCCTGGAGAGATGGTAGGAGTCCTGGCAGCGCAGTCTATCGGTGAGCCTGCTACACAGATGACTCTGAACACTTTCCACTTCACTGGTATTTCAGCGAAGAATGTGACTTTAGGTGTGCCCCGTCTACGAGAAATTCTAAATGTCGCTACCAACCTAAAAACGCCATCGATGACCATTTATCAAGCGGATCGACGAGGCGGCCCTGACGCTGTCATGCAACTGAGAAACAAAATTCAGTACACTACCCTTCGTCACTTGGCTGAAGCCACGGAAATATGGTACGACCCAGATATCCAGGGTACAGTCGTTGAAGCAGATCAAGAAATCGTCGAGTCGTACTGGATTCTGCCCGACGAGGACGAAGCCAGTGTTGAGTTGCAGTCCAAGTGGTTGCTGCGTATTGTGCTCAGTCGCCAGAAGCTTCTCGACCGTGGTCTCACTGTCTCCGAAGTCGCCTCGGCGATCAGGTCGCAGTATGACAAGAACAACCTGCACGTGATATTTAGTGACAATAATGCTGAAGAGTTGGTTCTTCGCATTCGTTTTATCCACGACGAAGACATGCGCAAGAACCAAGAGGACGAGGAGGGCGAAGATCAAGATGAGAAGTGGATTCGCAAACTAGAGAAGGATCTTCTCGATCGTAACGCTTTGCAAGGCATTGAAGGCATCTCGAGATGCTTCATCAACAAAGAGGAATTGAGCATTCAGACCTTAGCCGATGGCTCACTCGTAAAGAGCAAAGCATATCCCGAATGTGTCGAATGTACACTGGAAACTACTGGCACTGCACTTGCCGAGGTGTTGGCTGTGGATGGCGTCAACCCGTACCGTACCACCACGAATTCGTTCCGCGAGTTTTTAGAAGTCTTTGGCATCGAAGCTGCTCGCGCATCATTATTCAGGGAACTTCACGCGGTTCTCTCATTCGATGGTTCGTACGTGAACTACCGCCATATGGTGCTGCTTGTTGATGCAATGACCGTTCGCGGGTATATCATGCCAATTACTCGTCACGGTATCAACCGCGGCGAGACCGGTGCGCTGATGCGATGTTCTTTCGAAGAGACTGTAGAGATTCTCTTGGATGCCGCAGCGTGCGGTGAACTTGACGACTGCAAGGGTATTTCAGAGAACATTATGCTCGGTCAGCTCGCACCCATGGGCACTGGTGAGCTAGACGTCATCATGGATCAAGATATGTTGAATACCATGAACAACGATAACGCTCGCCTTGGTCTGATGCCCGGTTTAGCGGCAGCTCCTGGTTTCATGGACTCCGGTGCTGCCACACCATACGACGTCGGTTCGCCTATGCACGAGGATGCTCTCGGTGGACCAGACTATGGCGCATCATTCTCGCCTATCATTCAGCCGGGAGGTGATGATAGAGGAGGTTTCACATCGATCCCCTCGTTTGGCGACGCAAACAGTCCATACTCGTCCCGCAGCCCTGGCGGCTACAATCCGCAAAGTCCTTTCAGCGGGCCAAGTCCAACCTCTCCAGGCGGGTGGTCTCCCACGTCGCCCGGCGGCGGATACTCACCGACCTCTCCTGGCATGAGCTTGACAAGCCCACGTTTCGGCGCTACATCCCCAATGTTCAACCCCACCAGTCCGCAATACTCTCCGACATCTCCTACGTACTCGCCGACCTCGCCCGCATACGGCGCTGGCACTTCGCCAACATCACCCAACTATTCCCCCACATCGCCAAGCTACTCTCCGACATCCCCGAGCTACTCTCCCACGTCTCCAAGCTTCAGCCCGACCTCGCCAGTTCATCGAGCTACGGCCACATCACCTCACTACAGTCCAACCTCGCCCCAATACAGTCCGTCTTCTCCCATGTATAGCCCAACAAGTCCGCAGTTCAATGCTGGTAGCGATCGACGATCACCTACTTCTCCTACCTCACCAAGCTACAGCCCGACGAGTCCGGTATACAGTCCAACAAGTCCTGCTGCTGGGGCGTACTCTCCGACATCTCCTACGAGCTACTCTCCAACATCACCGGGAGCGGCACCATACTCGGCCCAGTCGCCGAAATGGTCGCCGACGAGCCCCAAATACTCCCCAACGTATGTCTTCTTGGCTCTCTAGAGGATATCGACTGACAAATTTCAGATCCCCACGCTCGTAACGGCCTCGCTAGGCTACATATATCAGCAACTCGGCGGGCATTGATCTTGTAAGACCATTCTCGTCCTTGTTTGTATTACCACAAGTGTGCCTCAGTGCTGATAGATTTGGCATAAAGCTACCCGCTTCGCTATCTCTATTCATTGAGCCACTGCTCATCCGCTACGTGGAGTCCAACGTATCCTTAGCTGGACCCACGTTCGTCCTCGTCAGTGGAATTATTTTCCAAATTCTCCAATTACTGTAATATCACGGTTCGTACCTTGCCATGGAACGATCAAAGCTGGTCTGTCCAACAAAAAGCCAAAAATTCTTCCCCTGGACGCTACTGCATTGAGCTGGTCAACTATTGGATAAATTTGCTTTGCCGATTTGCTTTCTCTCTGTTGTTTAAACTTGAAGGATCGGTCCCCTGTTTGGGCTTGCTAATGGGCTTCTATTACGGCGTTTATATCGGGGCTCTTTGCATTTACCATAGCATACACACTCTGTGTGCTTCCCTGTTACATTTCGAGATGAGCAACATAGTTCATGTTGGGTGACGGATGTGGATTGAGGACACACCAAATTGCACACAGATCCTGCGATATATATTTCACAGGGATAGGGCGATAGATAGCGCGACGAAACCGTCGCATAGACTAGGTTGGGACAGAAGCGAGACAGACTGTGTGACAGAGACGGCGTGTCTGACATTGAGCGAAAAGAAAATATTGAAGACAAATATTATGAAGATCCAATACGTCGCTGTGTATTGTGCCGTGCACAGTGAGACTCATAATGCTACGAGCGCCTTAGCCTATCCATACATGCATCATTCGAACGAGACCTGAAGCTATGTGTGCACTAACACCATAACTCTGATCTACCACCTCATCCACCGCAATGGCAAATTCGAAGTGCGCGAATCGAACTCTCTGTCAAAGGCCACTGGCGCTAATCTTTGCAGGTACGAATATGTGCGCCTCTTTGAACAACCTGATGCGCTGCTTCCCAACACCTGGATCGTCGTGCGCATCGATGGACGAGGTTTCCACAAGTACTACAAGCCCTACACAAGCCCCGCGAAACACAAAAGCTAATAACATACCGCAGATTCAGCAAGAAATATGACTTTGAGAAGCCCAATGACCGCCGCGCTGTTGACCTCATGAACGCAGCCGCTCGCGGCGTCATGCAAGAGCTGCACGATCTCGTGCTTGCATACGGCGTTAGTGATGAATTCAGCTTCGTGTTCCACCCCAGCACGACGCTGTTCGAGCGCAGAGAAAGTAAACTGGTCAGCACTATTGTGAGTACATTCACGAGCTATTACGTGTTCTCGTGGGGGAAATATTTTGAGGGTGTGGATCTGGCACCGCCATTGCCGACTTTTGATGGGCGTGCGGTGTGTTATCCCAGTGTGGGCAATCTCAGGGATTATTTGAGTTGGAGACAGGTTGATTGTGAATACTATGGTCACTCAATAGAAGAGGGAGGCTAATAGGTAACAGGTCATATTAATAACTTGTACAACACGACGTTTTGGAACTTGGTGCAAAAGGGTGGGATGAATACGACGGATGCGGAGAAAGAGCTTGCTGTAAGTACGCATAGCCTGTATTTTGTGTCTACAGAGGTAGCTTATGAGAACAGGGCACGGTATCGGCAGACAAGAATGAGATCCTATTTTCGCGCTTTGGTATCAACTATAACAATGAGCTGGATGTTTGGAAGAAAGGGAGTGTTCTTTTTCGAGAGGTCGGTCTCGTACACATAGTCTGAGAACGCTTGTTAACCATCCATAGTACGAGCTTGCCGCTGTTGAGAATCTTTCTGAGTCATTGTCTGAGTCAACTGAGCCTTCGACTGCAGTCCCAGTCCCTGTGACCAAGACAGCCATCAATAAGGATGCGAAGCTGAAGAAGAAAGCACAGGTTATAATCATGCACACCGATGTGATCAAAGATGAGTTTTGGCAAAGGCGGCCATGGATACTGAGTGGAAAGGCTGGCAATCTGCTGACTTGAGAGAAGCCTTGCATTGCTAAAGTGAATTGACGAAAGCATACCAGTTGTCAAGCTCGAGGGAAGAGGCGGTAGGGAGATAAGATAAAGCGACCTACCGAGAGCGCAGAGGCGCAAAGTTATGGTTAGTAGTATCCTCGTGTCTGAAGAAGGCGAGATGAGCGAGTACGCACCTGTGAGAAGAAAAGTTTGACCACACCCCGTCCTCAGCAGAGTAATCGGAATCGAATTGTACCTTCGCGTGACTCAGAAATGAATCAACGCTGCAGCACGCCGCGTATTGCACTAAAGTATCACAGCCGCTCCTGTACTTTCGAACAGCGAGCGGACCGCATACAATCTTCGCACCGGCTCCCATAGGGACACTGCTGCGTTCAAAGCAGACCCTGAGCTTTCTGATGCCAGTCGTGCGAACGTGAGATCACGTCGGACCCTTGCGGGCGGTGACCAGAGCTCTGTCCGGAGACGGAGATGGATGTGAGGTGAAGATTACTCCGAATTTCTCATTTGCATAGTTAGGATCTTGCCAAAGGCAGTCTGTGTGTGAGCAAAGAAACGCGGCGATGTAGAGGACGGGGTGTGGTGAGGAAAAGAATTGAAGGTGAAGCTGGTTGGGACTTTTCTTTATCGTGCCTGCCAAGCCCTTCCTGACTCGTCGCGTAATCACGTGCGCTCTCTCCTGAGTCAATTACGCGAGTCTGGTGAGATGATCTCATCAATGCATAAGTGTGAGTGACGGTCGTCTACCAGTGACAAAACCTTATCATAGTATCATTTGCAATGTCCTCAGTACTCCTTTTTGGTGGCAGCGGCAAGGTCGCTCGCCATCTTACGAAACAGCTCGCCAGCTCTGGCTACACAGTCTACTCCGTCATCCGCAATCCTGAACAAGTAGACGAACTCAAGGGTCTTGGTGCATCGCCGATACTCCAATCTATCGAAGACTCCTCTCAGGCTGACTTTGTTGATCTGATCAAGAAACATAAGCCAACTGCTGTTGTTTGGGCAGCAGGCGCTGGCGGAGGAAATCCGGAGCGGACACAGAGTGTGGATTACAGAGGCGCTGTAAAGACTATGGATGCCATTGCTCAAGCTGCAGACGAAGCGGGAACAACAAGGAGATATGTCACTGTGTCTGCACTCGACGTTCGTGATCGGGAGAGCAAGCCTGTTCCGAGCTGGTACGACGACAACGACAAGTCGATGAGCGACAGAGTCTGGGGCGTAATTAAGGCATATATGTTGGCAAAGTACGAAGCGGATAAATCGTTAGTTGAAGAGAATGGCAGACGAAAACTGGACTACACAATTGTGAGGCCAGGTGGGTTGAGTCAAGATCCCGCTGTCGGTGTGATTGCTGCTGGGCATGTCAAGCTAGGCAGGACTATTAGCAGAGAAGATGTCGCTGCTGTGGTCGCGGAATGTCTCAAGAATGAAAAGACCGTAGGACTTGCCTTCGATGTTGCTGGCGGCGATACGAAGATATCCGAAGCAGTTGCGAAGATTGCTTCGGATAGAGTGGATACTTTTGAAGGGTTCCACTGAACATATCATGAGAACTTCTAGTAGTAGCCATATGCAGGGGTACAACTCAAATTCTTTGATAATTGCACCTTTCAGTCGCAGCCGAAAAGGGTAATACGTCTTGTTATTCACACTGAGAATAGTTCCAAAGTGGACCCTTCGGTGTTCTTCGCGCGCAAGTGTACCGAGCCCCGCTTGGCTCAGTTGGGGAAGGTAAGGCACAGCTACTGTTCCGGTGGTGGCTGGATATATAAATGTCGACAACGTTCACGAACCAATCTAATATTGCTTCTCCAATTCTGACACTCTTACAAGATGTCTATGACACTCGAAGAGGCTGCAGTCCCACGGACACCGCTGCCCCCTCCAGATACTCCAGAGAATGTCTTCCAGCAGCTCAGCTTAAAAGGGCGCGTTGTTGCTATAACGGGTGCAGCTGATGGGATAGGATTCTCTGTCGCTGAGGCAATGGCAGAAGCCGGTGCACATGTAGCTTTGTGGTACAACTCGTAAGTCCTTTAGACATTTCAGAATTTCACGTATAGGACGGTTCTCAAGTCTTGCACAGCAACAACCAGGCCATTGAGAAGGGCGAGAAGCTCGCCAAGCAGCACGGTATACGAGCGAAGGCGTACCAAGTCGAAGGTGAGGATTTCTGAACGATCCACTGGCAGTCATGTGGGTCTCCCATTGACCTCCATGCAGTATCGAAGGCAGAGAACGTACAAAGCGCAATGGACGAAGTCGTGAAAGACTTTGGAAAAATTGACGTCTTCGTTGCCAATGCAGGCATGGCTATCTCCAAACCGATCACAGAACAGACGCTTGACGAATACCACAAGCAGATGAGCGTGAACGGTAAGTCTCCACGACATCGACGAGTAGGAGCGCAATCAGTCTCATATCTTTATGTGCACAGTCGATGGCGTCGTATATTGCGCCAAATACGCTGGTGAACTGTTCAAGAAGCAAGGAAAGGGCAACTTGATCATCACATCAAGCATGTCAGCGCATATAGTCAACGTACCAGTCGACCAACCAGTATGTCAACAACCATCAAAGGCTCCCTCTAGCTGGCTAATTGCCACAGGTCTACAATGCAACGAAGGCATTTGTAACGCATTTTGGCAAATCACTCGCTCGTGAATGGCGTGACTTTGCCCGTGTCAACATCGTCTCGCCGGGTTTCTTCAATACTAAGATGGGTGCTTCGCCATCATGTATCAATGAAGCCTATCGAATGACTCCTTTCGCACGACAAGGGCATGTCAAGGAGCTTAAGGGGCTGTACTTGTATTTGGCTAGTGACGCATCGAGCTATCAGACCGGAAGTGACACTCTCATCGATGGCGGCTACACTTTGCCTTAGGTAGAATTTTGAACATATCTATTCTGCCTTAACAACGAACACCGTGTCTTGGACTATGATTCACTCGTAAAATCTTACCATATCAAAAGTTGCGCTTTAGACTGCTCACTTTCTGATCACCAAAGCACACTGAAGTCGATCTCATCTATTCTGCTACTGCCATTCAATATTAGTACCCAGAAAACTCTCAAGGGGCCCCTGGTTTGGTTCTCTTCTTGACTCTAGACATCACTTGATGGGCAGAATCCAGGCTCAATGGTATACATGCCGTGCCGTGCTGCAGACGGGTTGCTCTAGGGATTATATATATTACATTGATGGTTTCTTTCATCTGTAATACTACCTTACTCATATCCACTGGAACTTCATCAGGCTTAAGAAGTCGTATACCGAATGTGAACATTCCAGCAGCGATATATGACATTTTAATCGGCGCCAGGTAGAGTTTGCTAATGGAACGATAGACTCAATGTTCTATCATGGCAAAGAGCTACTATATTTCATATCACATTCCGACCGAACGCTTTGATTACATGTGTGTCCCGAATCATATAGCCAAGAAACATTCTCACCAGCAACAATTCTATCTTTACAAGGCTACCAGTCCTCTCAGTACAAATCATACCCCTCACTTCGTGCAAATATCCTTCGCTTCACCAGGCCTCAGGCTCGGAGGCGTGGTATCGGCATCGCCATAGCTCCAGCTGGGATCAATCAAATCTCCCTTTGCTAACTCCAGCGGGAGATAGTACCAGTCCCAACTCCTAAACTCATCTTGATCCGCCACAGCAAGAGTGTCAAAGGTAGTCTTGCGCGTATGGAAGATAGCATGGCGGAACGAGCCAACATACACCTTAGCATGGTCGCGGTCCTTTGCCCCCTGATCGAACTGGTCATCGATTCCATTGACAGTATTCTGCACGTCGCCCCATGACACTGTCTGGTGACCCTTGTGCTGGCCGAGTAGCAAGCGGTCGCGACGCCACGTACCGTCGTCGTTGCGCACCCACACTACCGCAATGTGCTCCCAGTCGTTGGTGTGGCCCGAGTCGTGGCGGAAGTAGATGCTGTACGTCGTGCGGTATGTTCCGTCGTTGCACTGTACTGTCTCATAATAAGTCGGAAAGTAGTTCCCGGGGTTTTGGCCAGCTTCCGAGGGTGACTTCCAAGGGCCTGGGTCTGCGCATCCGTCATCGAGACGGCCCCAGTCTCCCACGTCTGGCCCGTTGCCCTTGGTTTGGACGCCATTTTCTTCGGCGGCTTGGGGGTAGCAGGAGTTTGCGCCGTGCGGACGGCCGAAGTGCCACATAGGAGCAGCTGCGACGGCGGCTTGGTGGCCGATACCGTGGCCGTCGTCGTCGTGAAAGGCAGACTCGGGAATGCCCCCGTTGGCGGCGACGAGGGTGCTACCAAGGGCAGCCGCGAGAACGAAAGTTTTCATGTTGATGACGAAGTATTCTAGGTATCGTTCTGGGATCTAGGCTGCGAGCGCTACGTGAAGACGAGCCTAGAGAGAGGGATTTGGGAGGATAAGCACTGTTGATGGTGAGCAATGTGCATCCAACGAGATTTCCCTTGTCCTTCTTATACAAGACTGTAGTAGCCTCCATGCTCCCAATTATGACGATGATCATTTTTGATTCTTAAATCGTCTAGCTCTCGCCTAGGAGCTGTTACCTACAAAGAAGGTATACTGCCTCCATCTAGCAGACCACCGGTCATCACACCATGGAGCTAATCATGCAAACATTCTAGACACCTTTGACGTGAGCTCCACGAATGGCATGCGGATCTTTGGGCAAGTGGAGTGCCATATTCGAAAATCGGAACACTACATCACAGAGAAACGAACGGCTTAAGGTGATCCATGCCATCGGATGAAAACATGAACCAACATTAGTGGGCTTGGAAGTGGTCCTAGAATTTTTGTAGAAGGACGTGGGTGCGATCGGATGGGGCTGAGCGAACTGATCTGCGTATCGTTAAACGATCGGGGACGGACATGAGCCATGACGTTTTCTGTCAAACATGCTATCTGTTATATGAAACAGTAGTCTTCACGCCGTTGAGGATGATCGGTGGTATTCCTACGACACAGAGACTAAAGACAGTATATCACTTCTAAATTTGAAGTCCACAAAGCTGAGAGGGTGATATGTTTTGTTTCTGTCAGTCAAACCTCCGTCTCGCACGTATCCACAATCGGGATGAAGTAGACACTCACATATAAATTCCACAATACACTCTATGACCTCGGACAAGTGTGATCGTGGAGACAACAATGATGGGTTTCGAGTGCTTGAAGGAATTTGAGAATCAATGTACATTGAAGACGGGGTTCAGCTCGTGGACCGTGTTATTTTTAGATATAATTATACGCTAATCAACTTTAGGCAAATTGACAAGACCAAAAAAGCGTTGCCAAGTCCTTATCCATGGGCCGATGTGACTTTATTAGGTACCGGAATAATAATTATGACGCTCTGATTGCTACTTAGGGTTACTCGGTGGTTCCGTTAATTATGAGCTACGCGCATGGCCGTAGAACAACTCTCCTGGTGCGACAAGGGTACGATGACGATCCTGAGGCTACTGTGTTTTTCGATTCGCCTCCATGAAAACAACGATTTGTCCTAGCGTACATCACAACATGTTGGCGTACGAACAGCGCCATACTTGCGATGGTAATTGTACCACATAGCCTGTACGAGGGACTGCTCATATGTATCTCGTGTGCTCATGGTCAACGAGAAGGATGTGTTCCAAATGATAAG
The DNA here is from genome assembly GCF_010093815.1 of Pseudovirgaria hyperparasitica. Lineage (NCBI taxonomy): Eukaryota > Fungi > Ascomycota > Dothideomycetes > Acrospermales > Acrospermaceae > Pseudovirgaria > Pseudovirgaria hyperparasitica. The sequence continues at coordinate 1,138,579 of NW_022985555.1, forward strand.
TCTAGTGCAAGCATGCTTTAGACTGGGCTAATAACAGCAATACTTTGAACTCATAATGTCCCTTCGTTGAGCTTGACTTCCAGAATGCCATGGCCACCAAGACTGGGTCTCTGGATATCGACAATCTCAAGTCTGCTATCTACCTTCGCAATGAGCTCCCTCCACATATCCACGTCACGCTCAATCGCGCCAACAAACGCATACATTTGCAGATCTGTCGCGCCTAGCATACAGTCAGTCGTTGAATTGAGCAGATATCGGCACTTCTAAGTGACAGCTTACGGGCACTCTTCTCCTTATACTTTGGCACCGTGTTCGGTTCCGGTAGAATAACATCGACCAAAAGTATTCTACTCCCCGGTTTCATCGTTGCAATGGTATTCCTCAAGATCTTGGCTGCATACTTATCAGGCCAGTCATGCAATACCCAGCGCAGCAGATACACATCTGCAGTCTCAGGCTGCGGTCCACTGAAGAAATCGTAGGCGCTAAAGCTAATACGATCGGCAAGTTCTGGTTCAAGTGATTTATGTGCATCGGAGACCACGCTGGGAAGGTCCTGAACGCAGAATTTGAGGTGTGGGTGGGCCAGGGCGATGGCTTTGCTGACGTGCCCGTAGGAGCCGCCGATCTGAGGGTGTTAATGAAGATTACTAACTATCTAGAAGGATACTCGACTTACGTCGACAACAGAGGCGCCCTCAGGCAATTTCTTCCAGCCGCTCCATTCTGTGACATGTGATGTACTGAACGTGTCGAATTTCTTCGAGGCGCGCATGGCGCCGTGGAATGCATTCCAGCGCTGCGTGTCAGAGCTCATGTACTGGAACACGTCTGTGCTGTCGCCATAAAGGATGTTCCGTGGGGTTTTGTTTGTTTCATCGCTGCCCTTAAAGCCTGGTCTGGATAAAGCATCGTTGAAAGATATAGTCGATAGATAGACGTCACGGATGTTGTGTAGGGCCCAGTTTCGTTCATCGGCGTCTGTTGCCCATAGTGCAGATACGGCAGAATGTGACACATATCCCTTCCGGTGCTCGTAGAATATGTAGTTCGTGATGGCGAACTTAACAAAGCGCTTTACTTCTCTCTCGGCCAAATCACATTTCTTTGAAATTTCTGCGTATGAAGCTTCCCCGTTAATGGGAACAGCTTTGTCGATTTCAAATACTAAAATCGCACGCATAACCGCAGCGTCATATTTATCGGCCAAAGTTACTTGGTTAAGATACTCTCTTGGACCTAGAGCTAGGACATAGATTTGTCGTGCTGCCTCTACCAAGGCAGTCTTCACGGGGATGATCTCCAACTTGGAGTCTGGGGTCTGATCGATGTTATCACATATATTGGGAGCAAAGGATGGTTGAGGTATGTCGTGTTTGTCCAGGAGTCGTTGCAGTTCGGCAATCTTCTGCGTAACCTGGCTCCCCAGAGCGTCAAGGGTTTGAAGATTTTGTTGCTGTATCGAATCCATATTACCACAATGCTATCTCTTTGTTTTCGAAAGCCAGCTGGATGACGGACGAGGAAGCCATGATTATATATGGACTGACACAGCCCTGTATACTATACCGTAGTCTTAGATAGCACACAAGTTCACCCGGTAAAGATCACACTCTAGGCAAGGATGAATCCGGTAGATAGTTCAGTTAGAGATAGATCTGACCCTGGCGAATCAAGTCCGAGGACATTCAGACGGTGCAGGGCGATCCAAGGCTTACGTGTGTGTGTTAATGGCCCCCACTCACTCCATGTACCCTAAACGTTAGCCAGAGCGGATCTAAATTGCCGATAGCTTGTGCTAACGTTCCACTTGCCCGTGTTCTTCTTCATGGACAGCTCATGCCATCTACATATTAAACTCTATGACGCCGAGTGTGAATATTCTGGATGGTGAGAAAAGAGGATACCGAAGAATAAGGTATTGATCCATTTGACCACGAAGCAAAAGGTCGACCCTGGTCAAGTCATACGATAGGAGGCGTTGTAACTTGTGGTCCCTATAGCCAGACTTGGTCATGTACGATCCTGTCGACAAGTGCCGGGCTCGTTGCTAGAGCACAGAGACAGGCTTGGTAAATCGCACCAAGAATAGTGCTTATCTGCCGAAGAAACCATGAGCCTGACGACCAGCAATGTTCGAAACGCAAACCGTGACTCCAGTACTCTAGTACTCCACTCCAGGACCAACAGGAAAGGAAATCGTAGAGTTCTTCCACAATATCGGCATCGAACACTACCTTCACGATACAGCCTGTTGCCTCATCGCCATGCCATGTCATAAGTCTGCCGCACCTACATGAAATTATAGGGAAGGCACACGTCTCTTGCGATCAATCTTTCGTTCATGGCCATAGGAGATCAAGGGACGGTCTGGATTCTTACGCATCGTACTCCCCTCGTTAATTGCACCCATTTCACATTTTGTGGTATTTTCTTTTCTCCTTTGAAAGTCATTCGATGTCGACTAACAAATATTGATCCAAATGTCATGCCAGCTCTTGACACCAGTCACGAAAAGTGCCGTAGCATGTGTGAATCCAACATTGTGCTAGCCTTCAAGTTTGGTATCACTGCTAGGGGTCCAAGGCTTAACCTCGCAGAAGTGCACATTCACAGCTGACAAGTCGTGTTATTTTCACGACTTCCGTACATATATATCACGATATTATACGATAGTGTGCACGGGCAATATGAAGGCTGCATTGCATTGCAACATGTGCAACAAATGATGATAATGTAGGAGTATTCACAGCAAGATCAGCAAGACAGAAGCCAAAGAGATGACCGCTGCTGATCCAGCCATGCCGAATGGCACACCTATAACGTTTCCATCTCTGCCAAGGCTCGATGCACCACTTGCCGGAGGCGTAGGTGTGGGTGATGGTCCTGGAATGCTACCATTGTTCAGATCAGGAAACAAGTGGATTGTGTTCTCGTCCACGACGATCCAATTGCGCACCAATGCAGTACCATTCGAAACACTCTCCCATTGATCGTCTGTGCACTGATCAGGGTCCAGTACGTAGCATGTAGGTGCCGGCATCGGGATCACCTCGTTCTTGATATCGAACGTCGAGGTCGGACCCTCCGTACCGTAGTTGGCATTCTCGGCAGTGTTGATCTGACCGGTTGCAATGTCCATATTGAACAGCGCTCGCTCAAAGATGCGTAGTGCAGTCTCTGGCTGGTATGCTGGAACTTCGTGACCAGCTTCGTAGACACGACTGAAGCTGAGATTCCCATACTGGCGGACTTGGCCGCCAATGTACGAGTCGTTGACTTGGATACCGGCGTAGCCAGCCGCATTAAAGGCTTCAGTGTTAGTGTAGTTGATGGCCTTCGAGACTGCTTCTCCGCCGAACCAATTGCAGGCGTAGTCACGGTCCCCGTAGACCAATGTGACCTTGACCCCGGACTCCAGGAGATAAGTCAGGTCTTCCAACCATCCTGGACGTGGATAGTCGCCAATGCTGCGGAATGCCGTCGAGACTGGTCCAGAGCTCTGAGTCCAATTCCGAGGCACACCGAGGCCTTGCTGTACATGTGGCTGGTTGAGCCAGCCGGCATAGAATGGTACCGGGAAAGCTGCAGGGTTGATGGCAGAGATATCGTAGTAATTGCGACCCGAGTCTTCAAGATATGGGTCACGAATGTTCGCCCCACAGAATGTCTCAGCTGCCTCGCAGACTCCATTCACAGTATCGTTGAAGCCTTGGTTAGTCGGATCAGACTCAGCAGCAAGCTTCCGACATTCGATTATCTGATCAGAGCATCCGCCTTCTCGAGTGAACGCATCCATCGCGGCTTCATATCTAGTATGATTGATGGCCTCGATACCGTATGTATTGTTGTACGCCATCATGGGATAGGATGGCCATTGGACAAGACGATCAATGCAGCCATTGATGATGAGGAGAGTATCTAGGTGAAGAATATGAGTTTCACCAGACTCTGTCCATGTCCCGTTTGCGATCTTATCATTCTGCTCTTGGAAAAAGGCAGCGAAAGCAGGGCCATATCTACCACCGTAAGACTCCGTAGAGATTGAGATCTTATCGTTATTTGGCTTATGCTCAGGGAACTCCTGGAACCAAGTCTGAGCAAAATACCACATGGCACGTGCAGAATTTTCCGTGCCCTTGGTGGTGTAGTTGCGATTCTGGCTAGCATAAGTACCGACATAGTACGTGTTGTTCTGCTCCGGGACACCATTCGAAAAGTCTGCCGTACGAGTGTCATTGTTGAGGTCCACTGTGACATTTTGAAGTGTGTCGTACGACAAGCCGACTTGCACCGGCTGGTCAAGATACAACATGTTAACTACGAATCTTAGCGATGTCATGGATGCTAAGGGCTACGGAGATGCTTACCGTTATTGTTCCACGAATGTTCGTTCAGATAAGTAGAGTTTGAATCTGCATTCACGTAGCATGGGCCGTGTTCTCGCATAAGGCCAAGCATCGATGAACTTCCAGGCCCTCCATTCATCCAGATTGATAATGGTGCATTCTGAGGATCGTTACGAGCCTCGAAGAACCAGAAGTACGTATTTATCGGGTAATCCTGATCAACGTCCAAACCCTCCAACGTTTGAGGTGGAAGATGTACATAGCCGGAAAATGAGCGGACGCCCTCGGTCGTTTCGCATAATTCTGTCTACGCATAGTCGGTCTTGGAGCTCATCCCATACGAGTTTGCTACAGGATTATATCTTACCTCTTTGTACGAAATGTAGACTCCCTCTTCCAGGGTAGAGTTGACAATAGTAATGTCGGTCGGCGTAGGCGGAAACTGAGCCGCCGCCGATCTACTGAAGCCAACGACGGCCACCGTCAGACCGTGAAGCGCTCGCATGGCTCAGGACTAGCAATGATCACTTTTTGAGGTCTGGTGCCCAAGGCAAGTAGGTACTATGCTGTACCGCTGCAATATATATTCTCGCATGGCGCCAAGGAACCTGGCTGATAGCGTCGGGGGGAGTCTTGAGGGCATCGCGAAACGATAGCGGTCGATAGGGCAAACAACGCCGAACAAGCCGTTTGACCCGGTGTTTTGTGAGAATTCGGTATTGGATACATGGGCGGGGTACATGGCCAAGCCCGCTATGAACGATTCAGGAAGCTGGTATAAGCATTCTGAAGCAGCAGCCTGCAGCGAAATCACCTGGGCCGTGCTCCTTTCACAGTTTATGACATTAATTTCGAGTCTAATTGACTTTGCGAAGAGACGGAGATTATATGGGGTGGACAAAGGATCATAGCTCCAGGTTCCTTTCATCCTTCCATCACGTTCCGCTGCGCTACGAAGGACAGCGGCCTGCGGAGACAATATCAGACGTAGAAAACTACAGCCTAAAAGCATGCAATGAGTCAATGAGTATGCGAATATCAGTAATAACGGAGTAGGCGATGGTGATGTTATCCTTGGCCAAGGAGGGTTCGAGATAGAAACTCAAGAGCGCGGACAATTTATGGGTCGCCATACGAATGCATATCCACCATGGAATTGCTTCGCACGAACGATATTTGTCATGTCAAATCTTGCTTCAATACTCCAATTCTACGTGATGCGTACGGGCGAAGATTTCATCGTAATGGAAGTGGTATTGCCGTCCATGGGTGGAGGTCAAGGAACAGCCAGCTTGGCGCGTCCGTCTCTGCCGTCGCGTCGTGCCACCCGTGTTGACGTTTGATCCATATCAGCAATCATGAGGAGCCGTTTTACACCAAACCTGAGAACGGCTTTGTCAACGTCACAATGGGGATTCCTGGGTGAGCCTACACTTCAAGCTTTGACGCGGTCACGAATAATGATTTTGCAGCTTATGGGACATACTGGGAGACGGTGAACTCACGTCCCTCGCCGAGTTGTCCACACGACACTACGAGCAGCATGGCCGACCGCTTCGAGTTGCGGTCGATGAAGCTGGTTGGCGTTTCAAGAACCTGACACCGCAGCAAGTAGCCTTTATCAAACAAAGTAGGCATTTGATCGTACTCTCCATAACTAAGCTGATTGAGTAAATTGAAGAGGAGCCTCGTGCAAACCCTGTCGAGAAAGCTTTGCTATTCCGTATCTTGAAGCTTCGACGGCTCAATATACAGCCCATCTTCGTATTCGACGGGCCCGGACGTCCACATAAAAGAGGCGGGGCTTCAGGGCACATTGAGTGGGACAAAGTGGCACTCGTATATGAGCTTCTCAATAACCTCGGCGTACCACATCATCGTGCACCCGGTGAGGCTGAGGCAGAATGTGCAAGGCTTCAAGAACTTGGTATAGTTGATGCCGTGTGGTCAGAAGACGGCGATAGCTTCATGTTCGGCTGCACGCTGTTGCTTCGCGATTTTCGAGAAGATAATAAGAAGAGTGACACTCACGTTAGGGTTCATCGTGCGGAGGAACTGAAGACTAGATACGGCATCGATCGGGAAGGCCTAGTTTTGTTTGCGCTAGCTAACGGCTGCGATTACACGAAAGGAGTTCACGGCTGTGGAACACAAAAAGCTTTGAAGCTGATCCGAGAGGATGACGGAAGGATTGGAAGATCTCTTTGTCAGCGAGCCGAAAATACTGCCCAGGTTTGGAAAGAAAGTTATTGCGAGGTGCTGACGCGCCATTTGGGTCCTCTGCCTCCGGACTTTCCTGACAAACGAGCTTTGAGGTATTGTAAAAGCCCAACAATATCGATGGACGAAGAGCTTTGGAATCTGAGAGGGCTACAGCAAGGCTGGGACAGGCAGATAAATCAGACTACTCTACGAGGTTTCCTGAGATATCGCTTCAACTTTACAACGAAAACATTTCTGAAACATATCACGCCCCATCTACTCGTTCGCCAGCTTCTTGCGCAGACGCAAAAGCCTCAAGGTTCTGGGCCAAGAAATCCCCAGAACATTCAGTTGGTCCATCAGAGAGTGCGCAAAGCGAGTGAAAACGAGCACCGATATGAAAGGAAGATCAAGTTCGACCCCCAGGCTCTCGTCACCTTCGACCTTTCGGAACAGCCGCCTGAAGAAGACTGGTCTAAGTTCGTCACCAAATCAGAGCCTTATTTTAGCCCGATTGCTATGGTGGAAACCGAAATTTTAGAATGCACATTGCGAGCGTCCTTACCACCAGAGACCTTCGAACCCCATGTATCTACCCAAAAGTCCCAAAAGAGGAAAAGCAACGTCACATGCACTCCGGAGTCGACGTCAAACGTGGAACCAGAGGCCAAGCCAAAGAAGCGAAAGACTACTGCAAAGAGACCCCAAGCTCTTACCGAGACTGACAGAAATAGCGACAAGGGAGCCCCCTTGTGGGTCAACAAGCCCCAAAGTAAATCCAAGAAAGCGACTGTTCCTTCTTATTCACATACACATCTTCACCCGCACCAGATATCCTCTGCTTATCCAAAGCCCGATGCAGCCTACTTGAGCAAGTCGACAGTCACTATCGATCTTGGAGAGAATTCAGATGACGACGAATTGCCTAATTTATCGCAAATCATGCATCTTTCAACAGACAGGATAAGTCATGGCTCTGCTGAAAGATTGCCTAATCCCAAAACTGCCATTGATCGCGCAGCCTCGACACTTCGACAAAACAACAATACAACCTCTAATTTTGAATTAATAGATCTTACCTAAAGATGTTTTTACGCACACGCGCACTTCATATTGCATCAGGATACCACGCACAACTAGCTAGATGGATGTACGCGCGCCATTTCGTATTCTACCGAAAGTCCAGGCGAAGCTTACAGCTTTAAATCCTAATCACGGAGCGACCTGCCACACGTTAGGCTTCTTGTTTCGAAGGATTCGTGGCCGCCATGCCGAACGCACTTTTCTGCACATTAGCCTCACCTGGGCGCGCAGCCACGCCGAGCCGCGTTGACTTGACGTCACCACTATTCTCGAACCTGCTTGGCTGGTCAAACAGAGCTGCTGGATATTTACTATATTCTAATCTCAGCAATACAGATCGAAGAAAGTCATTACGAGAACACGTAATACCAATTCTCGTGATGACTGACTCCATATCATCCAACCGCTCCGCCTTCAAGGAGTTCATCGCATCCATCTCCACCATCTCAGGCGATTTGAGCAACATAACAGCGCCACCATTCCTGCTCGCCCAAAACTCCACTGTCGAACTGCCCCAATACTGGGCAGATCATCCACAGCTCTTCGTCGCACCAACGTTTGAGCAAGATCCCGCTCAGAGGGCTCTGCTCGTGCTGAAATGGTTCCTCGGATCGCTGCGCAACCAGCAATACGCAGGCCGGTCCGAAGACGAGGGCGTCAAGAAGCCCTTGAACGCATTCCTAGGCGAGCTCCTCCTCGGATCTTTCAAAGACAACGATATCGGCGAGACGCGCCTGTTGAGCGAGCAAGTCAGCCACCACCCCCCAGTAACCGCATGCTATCTCTGGAACGACCAGTGCGGAATCCGCGCCGAAGGCTTCACGTGTCAAGAAATCACATTCTCGGGCAGTGTGAGCATCAAGCAGAAGGGCTTTGCAGTGCTGCATATCGATAAGTTCGACGAGAATTATCTGGTTCCGCTGCCAGATGTTAAGGTCAAGGGCGTGCTCAGCGGCACACCGTATCCGGAACTCACAGGCACAGTCCATCTCGTGAGCTCAACCGGGTATGTCGCCGAGATCAGCTTCGAGGGCAAGGGCTTCCTGCGCGGCTCGAAGAACAGTGTTGATGCCAGGCTATTCAAGGTGGATATGCCTGAAGACCCGCTATATCATGTACACGGGCAGTGGACCAGCGATCTGACAATCCACGACGTAAAAGCCAACAAAGACGTGGAAACATACAACGTCACCGCGGAAAACTCTGCGAAGATGAGCCTAGCGCCGCTCTCCGAACAAGATCCCTGGGAGTCGCGACGCGCGTGGGAGGGCGTCATCGCGTCCCTGCAGAAGGGCAACATGCAGGGCGTCAGCGATGCGAAGTCGAAGGTCGAGCAAGGGCAGCGACAAATGCGCGAGGACGAGAAGGGCAGCGGACGCGAATGGACGCCTGTGTTCTTCACCCGGGCAGATAATGTGCCTGTCTTTGACCAGTTGCAGACGGTCTGGGATACAAAGACGCCGATTGAGCCAAAGGGCGGGATGTGGAGGATCGACAAGGAGAAAGTAGAGAGTGCGAAAAGGCCTTTCCACGGAGATATGACGCCAGGCAATCAAAGGCGTGGGAGGAGTGGGGATACCGTGAATGGATCTCAAAAGAGTAGTAGCACAGCTGCACCAGGTGAAGCGGCCCAGCAAAAGCAAACCAAGGCCTCTCCAGCACTCAATCGTTCATCTGATAAAGAAGACTCGAAAGCACCACCCACGAACCGCGAACTAGACACAAAACAAGTCGAGACCTTTCTGCGCAATAAGTACAGCTCCGTCAGGTAGACAGTACAAACGCAATCTACCAGCCACCTTACTCACAGGTCAATATCGGTACTCTGGGCTCGTAAAGATGTTGATATACAACACACCGTCCTTGAACGATCTAGTAAGCTGAACTTGCCTGTGTGCACTACACTTCAGACTCTTGTATCTACACAGATCAGTCGATTACCGACGATCAGGCATTTGCTATTTAGGACAACGCAGGATCTCTACGAGCAACAAGATGTCAGGATGAAGCTGAAACCTCGTCGAGACGCTTGTGACGAGTGACGAGACCCAGTAGTAGATTGAGGGAGAAGCAATCACGAGTGGACGGGTTCTACAATCAAGGGCCAAGGCTAAAAAGCTTGCGTCAGTGGACTTTACATGTCAGCCAAGAGGGGTTTTATATGACTTAATGACTAGTGTCTTTATTCCATTTCCGTGCAAATACTTGCATAATTATCTCCGACGCTATTACAACCAGTCCGTTCAGTTAGACTTCGTAAGGCCTATCCACGCTCTCCTTGAGCCCTGTCATAACAAGGGTATAACATCCCAAATACCTACAAGAGTCCAGATACATGCATGTCTCAAGCATCAGTCTCAACCAGAGTGCCGCTGGTGGGAACAGCTGCCGTCTCCGCGTTTTCCTCCGGCGGCGAATCTGCGATACCGTTCCAACTCACAGTCGACAAATTAGCCTCCTGAGGTGATTGCAGCTCATTCTCCTCTTGCACTGGTCCCGCTTCCAGTAGCCTAGCTTCGAGCAGCTCCGCAAATGAAAGACAGCGGTACCCATCATCTACATCGTCGTCGTCCTCGTCATGCATTTCGAACTTGCCATAGATGCGGTTCCCCTCCTCATCGTATGCGATCTCACGCTGTGAGCGATCGCGCTTGGCAAGCGTCATCTCGATCTCGCCGCTGTCTTTGACACGGTCGATCTTGGCGGTGCGAAAAGCAGTAATCAGGGGCTGCCAATTGGTTTCGTGTGACATGTCCAGCTGTTTGAATACTACGATAGCACCTTCACGAACGTCTTTCTGCGCCAACACTGGGAGGTCTTCGACGCACAGCGGCAGTATAGGAAGGTCGTCGGCGAAGACTACGTGCTTTCCGGCTGGCTTGGCGGTGTCTGGGGCTTCGTCGTAATCGAGCACTACATTTGATTCCGGTTCATCTACTGCTTGAGAGAACACATTCCCGAAATCAGCATTAGTATTGAAGTCGTTGTAGTAGTTGGTATTATTTCGCTGGCGCTTCTTCTTTCTACGCTCGTTGTTGGCATTACGACTGTTACGCTGAGGATCATACTGCTGTTGCGGGTCCCAGCGCTGAACAAACGGAAAGAGAGGGGTACTGAGCACGATTCCGTCTTTACAGCATTCAACAGCGTTAAGGTTGAGTTTGAATTTCCAGGCATTTACGTCTTCGACTTTGCTATCATCTACGACGGGCAGCCTCCCCTTGCCATTGTTCGGCGACTGTGTTCTAGTTGTGATAGCATCCTCTTCAGAATTTGTCGTAGGAATGCAGAAACGTGGCGAGTCATTCGATGTGCCCTTCGATCGAGTAGCGCCTGTACGTGCGCGCTTATTGGGAGTCTCTGTATCGGTGCCATCTCTTGAGCGCCGAGACTTTCTCTTCTTAGAATTCTCGGGTAAGAGAGTAACTGCTGCAATGTCTACCCCACCAGTGGCCAGATCACGGAGTAAAACTTCTCGTTGTTCCAGCTCTTCTTTTGAGAGTGAGTGCGCTGTAAGAGCAACTCCAGGGGTTCCATTCTTGCCTTTCCCCTTCGGCGAGGCCATCGGTGTCTGCTCGTCGTCGGGTGCAGAGTTTCCTGAATCCAGATGTGCGCGAAGGTCAGCTAATGAGGCATCGGGGTCAAGCTCGCCAAGCTCTTTGAGTCTGTTGAGAGTCCTCAGGGCGCGTCTACGCTGGTTTCTTGTCTTCGTGTCTGACGAGCCTTCATATGGCAGGGATACACGCTGCTTTGGGCGAGTTGATTCGACTTCTGGCCCAGGATCTGACGTAGCATCTGAATCTGAAGGACTGGGCACACTGTATCTTCCGGTGTTATCTTTTGCATTGACACCTTCTGCTGGGGTGGCGTCTGAGTCTGAATCAGAACTTGAATCCGAATCCGAATCTGAATCCGAATCCGAATCTGAGTTCGAGTCTGAGTCCGCGTCCAAAGCCGAACTGTCGGAGCTAGAATCTGTATCGGGATCTGACTCGTTGTCGGCATCGCTATCTGGCATCGCTTGCCCCTTGGACCTGGTCAAGCGAGTTTCCGCGATAGCTTCTCCTTCACTCTCCTCTAGGTCACTTTCATTCTCCGAGCTACTTGACCCGTCCTCAAAGTTGTCGTCTGATTCGTCGTCATCTGAGGGAAGCAGAGTCGATTCGTTCACTGCTGCGGCTGTATTGAACCTTACTCTTCTACTGACACGCGCGTTGGCAGGCCTTGCAGATTGAACCTCTCCGGCTACGTTTTCTTCCCGGTCGTGCTCGTATGGGACGAAATCCTCATCCTCCTCTTCGTCGTCTTCGTCGTCTTCGGCGTTATTTCCATTCGTGATTCTAGAGAGGGATGTAGGCTCGGGGCTCGGGCTAAGGTCAATGTCGCCGTCCGCAGGTGGCAAGAGACGTGCTCGCTTGCGAGGAGGAATATTGACCGCAGGTCTGGCTGGCCTTCTGAGCCCGGTCTTGCCAAAAGGTACACCGTCTAGTAGATGTACACCGGCAGACGATACCTGGACACGACCAGAGACTCGACGTACGCGAAGCTCGGGTGTCTGAAGAGGTCTCACACTATGTCGTCATGTCAGTCTCGAACCTGCAGCTGGCTTTTCTCCGAGTTCATCGGAATGCGGAGAGGGATACTTACCAGACATGGTCACCGTCCTTGAGTATCTGGGCAAGCCGTGAGTAGTGGAGGCACTCGAAACCATCGACCTCTACCACATAGTCCTCGAGACCCCATTCTGGAGCTTCCAGGGGTATAGCTTCGTCAATATCCTCGAGGAGATTCGAGATTGTCTGTAAGCCCTGGGCCGGATGGTCAGAGATATTCCAAAGCAGGTCTACAGACGGCAGACCGTGACGCTGAACTGAGAGTTTCAAGCGCATGATTAGATCATTGCGGAGTGAGTCTAGGTCATGGATGTTGTTGTTATTGTTGTACACACGCAGAAAGCCAGAAGCAGAAACAATTATTTGGTTCTTGTCGCGTCAGTCCTCGGCCGCCGTCGCACTAGTCAGAGGTAATAAAGGTGGGGCGAGCGCCGGCCACGCCGTAATGCCTTGCTGCCTTGTTTTCTTGTTTCTGCCTGACTGCCTTGCTGTCTGACTGCCTGACTGCCTTGCTGCCTCCACATACAATCGATGAATCGCGTATTCATTCGTCTTGACGAGATTGACATCTCATTCCCCTAGATTACTACTGACACGTAGGTATCTTACTTGCCTTTTCCTCTCCCAAGGTAATCATGTTTCTCCTTCTCACTCACATAATACTTCCTAGCCTCTTTCTTGAAGAATCATCAGGCGCGTCTCATTCGTTCCATGTTTCTTACGTTTTGTCGTTTTCATCACCTCAATTCTCTTATCGGTATCGAGAAGCGATCGTTTCCCATCATCATCATGAGGGTTGCACACACAGTGAAACGGGTGTTCTTGGCGAAGGCAGCAGAAGTCTTGGAAGCGCGCGTTTGAGCACGTTTCGCCCCACAACTGCATCCATTCATAACCACCGAGAGAACTGTAGAATTATGACAACGCCGCTCCACTCACCAGTCGCCGATTACTCAAATATCACCTTCTTTCCCACGTGGCTATCTGCAGAATTAGTTTGGTTCCCGTACTTTCGAGATCAATCGCTGTATCGACCATAACCTCGTCGCACGTCGCTTGGATTTAACATCAGTCGACGATCCGGATCGAACTAGCGGAAGCTGTCGAGCATTTCTTGGCTGCCATGCTTGGCTAAACACGGAATCACACTCGAAACTCCAGCCTTGATAAACCATTTATCGCATGGTCTTGTGCTCAGCGACATATAATAAACTCCCGTACGTTTTCGCCGTACTTCAAGATGTTCCAACTCTTCCGGCGGCAGCATATCCAAGACCACGACTCAGCAACGAACGTCACAGAACACTGGGGATACCCAAGCCGGGTCGTACCATGTGTCAACGATGTCGGATCTTGCCAATATCTTGACGCCGTATACTGGATGCATGATACGTCCATGCTGTATTCCTTCATTCTCTGGGCGGTCATTGGGAGTATATTGTTGATATGGCTTCTCGGTCGAACATTTAAGCCTTCGTCAAGATCAACGCCATGGGACTGGGAATCCCAAAAGGCCAGCAATAGGGGCGTTGTTTACCGCGCGGCTCGAGCATTCTCAGCGCAGGCCAGACGGTGGCTACTACCGGAGAGTATGACGAGAATCTTTGGACACACATCGCGGATACAGCTTCTCGTCTTGGCTGTCCTGAGTGGCTATCTTATCATATTCAGTTTTGTTGGTATCGTGTACAAGACCTGGGTCACGCCCGTCAAGAACTCCGACAAGTTCAACACCCGCACCGGACTGGGTGGATTTTCTGATCGCATTGGTGTGTTGGCATATGCCCTGACCCCTTTCTCAGTCCTCCTTTCCAGCAGAGAGAGCATTCTCTCCATCGTCACCGGCATTCCTTACCACCACTTTAACTTCCTCCATCGATGGCTTGGCCGTATCATCTTCATCCAGTCCTTCGTCCACACCGTTGGCTGGATCGTCGTCGAAGCGAGATTGTACCAACCCCAGCCTAAGGTCTGGAACACCTTTGTTAACCAGCCGTACATCATCTGGGGCTGGGTCGCCATGATATTAATCACATTCCTCTACGTCTTCAGCATCCGTCGCGTAATTCGTTGGACTGGCTACGAGTTCTTCCGCAAGACGCACTACATCGTCGCAGGTCTCTATTTCGGCGCATGCTGGGCTCACTGGGCTCGTCTCGTATGTTGGATGATTGCCGCCCTAGGACTATTCCTTGTCGATCGCGGCGTGCGCCTCCTCCGCACCTGTCTCATTCACTTTGGCTACAAGCACGGCGAGCGAGGCTTCGGTTTCCGCTCCTCCCCAGCCCGTGTACAGGCCTTTGTCGATCCGGAAAGCACCGTGCTGCGAGTCACGTTCGAGGCGAATCACGATCCGTGGGCCATTGGACAGCATTACTTTGTATGCTTTCCCGAGCTGTCGATCTGGCAGAGCCATCCTTTCACGCCGGCGAGTGTGCCGAACGCTCACCCTGCTCTGCCAGAGCATACTTATATCATTCGCGCGCTAGGCGGACAGACGGCGAAGCTTGCGCAACTGGCACAAGAGAAGGAGAAGACAGACGTCTGTGAAACACCGGTGATCATCACTGGGCCGTATGGTACACCGGTGATCGACCCTGCGTACTCCCACATCCTGGCCATCGCTGGAGGTACGGGCATATCATTCACGTTACCCATCGCGATGGCAGCTGCGACGAGGCGTTCTGCATCAAACGCATCAGTCCATCTAGTATGGATCATACGACACGCAGACAACATCTCCTGGCTAGCAGACGAGCTCACGCTGCTCAAAGACCTCATGGCCCGCGGCGCCACAGACCTAAAAATTAGCATATACATCACACGAGACGCGAGCAGGCCGACCTCGAACCAAGGCTCCGTCTCCACCAAAGACGCATCTCTGCGGAAGGAGGCCGAAAAGACAGACAATGAAATCACAACAACGTCTACATCTATTTCATCCGGCGCTGACGCGTGCTGCTGTGCGCCGACTGCGGGAACACTTCTCTCCCCGAGCCGAAACTTCAGCATACATTACCTCGCAGACCACCACCCGTCCATGCCCAAGATCCTCGACGAGTACATCGCGGACACGCTCGTGGACGGGCCGATCCAAGTCGCCGCTTCCGGTCCGCCTGGTCTGGGTGCTGATATCAGGCAGGCTGTGGCATCGCGGAACAGCGGTGCGCGCGTGTGGAGGGGTGACTGGAGTGCGGATGTAGACTTGGTATGGGACGATCGGGCCGTGTGATGTTGCTTGCTTTGGCGTCTTGGTTAGGGTTTATTGCTATCATAGTAACATCGTCGTAGTTGCAAATGAATTGTTCAAAGACAATACAAAGACGCTATATTCGTTCCTGTATCACCCCTCTTCACATACTCACCGCCCTCACACTCCTCTTCACAGACCTCCCATTCTCGCAAAGCAGACACACCACACCTCACCACACCTCACCACACCTCACCACACCACACCAACCCGACACAATCACCGCCAGCTCCTACACACATATATATATCCCCCCCTCCTCTCTTCTACTCACAACCACAGATAGCACACGAAGTCTTCATGTGCTGTGGGTACCCTCGCGAAAGGTAGCAACTTCTACATCCTCTCACGAAAACTCAACCCACCGCATAAAGACGCATGTATCTACTGCGACGACGAAGGCAAGCTAGTTCCTGTCGCCGGCAAGTAGCAATTACATCCTACACGGCGAGGATCCATTCTCTGCTGTGTGCGTTCCGTACTCGTGGGGCCTTTGCGTACAGTGGTGATGATGATGGTCATCACCATCACAATCTGTAACTAATCCGAGCGTTTAATATTCCGCACTCCACACTCGTGAGTCTTGAATAGCAGTGATGCTAATCATCATCATCACCACCACCACCACAACCACAACCCACAACCACCACCACAACCACCACCACAGCCATCATCATAATATAGAGATAAGAGCCGCCGAACACCACAGAAAGCCCATAAAATCAGGTCTAGGTCCTCGTCGCACCGCACGTATACTACTACTACCAGAACAGACCAGCCCAGCCCAGAACAGAACAGAACAGAACAGAGTAATTAGATGCAAGAAAGCACACAAACCTAATACATAGATCATCCATCCTTTATATTACGTATATGCATGCATATCCGTACCCGGCACTTTCCAATCCTCCACCCTTCCACCCTTTCACACCCCCACCCTCACCTCCATAAATACACACACACACATAAAACATACAACACAAACCCGGCCCTAACTCCTAGTATAGCAAATCCTTCACCTCAACCGACAACCACGCATGACGAGAGGGAAGGGGGAAATTGCGGGACCGGCGCAAGTCATGTTTTCTTGAAATGTGTGTGCGTGTGGACGTTTATGCCTAGATATGTGCGAGCGAGCCGTCCATTAGATGATGGTGTGGCTTTGTTTGTGGGGGGGTTGGGGGGGGGTTTCTTTTAACGTGATACTGATTGTCAGCATCCTTTGTATGTCGTCAATGGTGGACTATATTCGGAAGATCATGGTAATGGTTCGTATTACTATTTATCTGTCTATATCGTAAATGCATGTTCGTCATGCGCCCGTAGGCATCTCCGATCCGATCTACCATTGCACTAACTTATCACCGGGTAGGAAGTAATGCATCATTGCTGTCCGTATATGGACAGTATGTTCGTCGAGTTGCTGTAGTCGACGCCACACAAGCCGTCAAAGTCGCCAAACATCTCGCCTCTTGCCTTGATGAACTCCTGGAACCCGCTCAGCCCACAGCTCTCTGCCGGACCATCCACACAGCCCGGTAGCGGTTGCGGGGCCTGGTTGACCAGCACTCGGATAAACTCGCCTGGCTCATATCCGTAGGAATCGCAGCTCAATTTCTCCATGGCAATGTTTGACAAGAACGGGAGGATACGAGACGATTGCCAGACGCGATTGGTGCTGATTTGAGTCAGCGGCATGGTTGCGTTGTAGTCCAACGAGTTGGTGAATGCGGTGTTGTTGAACAAGCCCAGTGCGACCAGGACGTTTGGTGGTAGCTCACGATGAGCAAAGGATACATACAGATCCTGGATGTCGGAGCTGTTTGCCGGCGCAAGAAGCAGCTGCGCGGTTGCGTTAGTCCAGGGGAAGCCTTGAGCGCCAGAAATGCCTGGAGAGCCGTAGCCAAGCGAGTGATGGTACATGATATCGTTCATATACTCAAAGGAGAGCCACTCGTTCGGTGTGAAGAGGGAGAGGGAACAAAAGGGCGATTCACCGCGGATGACGGTCTCGTAACCACAGAGCTGCTGCATTCCGACCACGTCGGACATGGTAAAGTTGAAAGCGGAGGCTTGGGCATTGAGACGCTCAACGATGGGCTTGGTGTAGATCTTTTGGTAGGTCTAGGAAAGTCAGCTTTTGTGCATGATCGTCAATCGGTAGATATTCACCCCAGATTGCTCACTGCCCCGCGAGCCGCTGTAGTTGGGGCACGTCTGATGGGGCGTCAGACTATCTGCACCCTCTTCGCTGGCCTCACTGATACCCTCAAGCTTTGTGGAGTTCTGGCCAACAGTGTATCCATCAATGAAACTCTGTGCGCTGATTGTGGTCCTCTCAGCCGTGCTGGCCCATACTTTTCCTGGCTTGTTGAATCCCTTTCCGCCTTTCGCGTATTGGTATCTTTGTTTGACCTGAACCCCGAGCTTGAAGGCCTCAAGCTCGCCGACCTTTGTCAAGTCCTCGAGATCCTCGTCTTCAATTGGGCTCTTCCATGTCGTCAGAAAGCTCAAATCTCTCGTCTTGCTCCAATCTGCAGTCGTATTGCCCAACTTCATTACAAAGGGCTCGATATAGCTCTCGAAGTCGAAATCGTTGGCGTAGATTGCTGCATGACGAACGATATAGGCAGCGCGAGTGACGTTACAGCCTTGAGGCGGAGCTGGGTCAGACGGAGGGTCTTCAGGCTCAAAGTATGGAGCAATGCCGGCCAGATGTTCGAGTGGGTCAAACGAGTAGGCCGCAGCCACGGAGAAAGCTAGAGGAGCGAGAGCTGCCGATGAACGCATTGCGGCGGTCAAGGTGGAAAAGGAGGAATAATCGATGAGGTGTGAGGAGGATAGTCTGACAGGCGTTGAGGAGAAGTCATGGTTGTTAGCGTGGATTGGGCTCTATAAAGGCCCAGCAGCGATCTCGATTTGTTTACAGCGATGACGATGACGGACGGAGGTGAACGGGCATGACGTGAAGCTTGGAAAGACGGGAAACAGGGTAGATCGCGTGCTAACGGTCTTCGGATAGCGCCAGGTCCCGTCTCGCGCACGTCTGACCGTGATTCGCGCACAAGAGCAATAGTGGAGATGCCAAATCTGCATTGAGGATAGAGTTTGGGTGAAATGAGAGCGGAATGACGATGAATGAACGAGCGCCGCAGAGAATCCTAATGAGATGCAAGTTAAAGAAGCTTGAGCACCGACAAGCTCACGCCACATCTCAGTGGCTGATGCTTCTCTACCTACCACAACTCTGGCCTAGGGTTGTCCACTGACAATACTGGCAATCTATCTTACCCAACGAGGCTCGAGCGACCTGATCTGTGTCCACGGTGAAAGGAGCCATGCCATTCGTGTTGTACAACCAAGATATAGTGCTTCAATCGAACTGGCCCTCTCCGACCCACTTCACACTCGGTCCGGGAGATGCGATACAGGCCGGTGGATGTGGTTGATTTGCGGAATTCGGGGATTTTGCGTATGCGCTGACATGCCGGCAATCAACGAATAGAAAAGTATTAGCAGGCACAATCGCAGACTAAGCCGCCGTAGGAGTCGCGAACTACGCTCGTGCAGTTGTTTTGCTGCGTTAAGGAGGGCACCTTCAAGACAGGTTTGGAAGTTGACAGACGATGAGAAGCTCCCAGCGACTCCTCCGAGTGCTCGACGGATTCAAACAGATGGACGACTCTATTCGCGAGCCCTGGCTATTCCATTACTTGGGTGTCGAGGGAAGTCTTACACTAAGCTCAACATTTACCACTCAATACTGCATGGTGTACAGCCATTTCACAAGCTGCATATGGCGTAAACGTCCTATCATCATCTAATGGATCCTACAAGCCATTAAGCCAGACATCATGCTAGACGTCATGCCAGAATCACCAAGAATACTCGAAGACATCTCACATACTGGATAGGATGTTCATCAGACGACTACGAAGTTGCCCTCGGAACTCGAAATAGGTTGCCAAGCTCTCGATGAGGGGCCTAGGGCCACTGGCGAGAGAGCATTCTACCGCGCCTATTCCATGGCCCGTTGCCCTGGGTGCGGACGGTCTTTATATCGCCCGAGATTGGAAAACCACCAACACAACGCCCGAATGTATGCTGGAATGGACGATCGAATGTATGCTGCTGTCGATGAAGGATTAGGTACTCTCACAAGCTGGCATGAATATGGTGAGACTGGAGAGGAAATATAGTCCGAAATGCGAAAGCCATATCAATGCTCCGGCACATCCGCCGGGTCAGCCGGCAAGACGGTGTCGGGGGTAATTAATTACACACATACGCAGGGAGGTTAAAGGGGTGGAGTCCCCACCGGAGGCTAAGCGAGGCTTCTGCAGTGCAACCCAACGTTACTTCAACTCTGCTTTCACTCTATCGAACTATCTTCTATCTATAGCTCCTTCATAGTAGTAGCACTTACCATCACTTCGGGCATCACCACAGCCACCATATACTCGAATGAATGAATAATGACGAGGGCCAAGCTGCTGTGGCGCTCGGCCGACAGCCACGCGTGCTGGCTACTGCAGACTTCTAGAACCCCAGTTTCTGGTGGTGCCACTGGCCACTGTATTCGATAAATTAGCTGACTTTTCACATCTTACTATTGGCTCGCTTTGGCTCGTTCTATCCCCTGTATTTCTTAAAACAATTGATCGACTGCTTGGACTTCCTTTACCGGAGTGGTCTCCTTGACGTTGGTATGGCTGGCGCATCATACCTTGCCTTGCCTCTCTGAAGTTACACGAGGATACGATGCAAAAAATACGCCTCCATGTCATCTTCATATCATGCCCTCGACGTTGATACAAAAGGCTTCTATGCCACCCTGGCACTTCATCTAGTATCCGCTCATCTTCGACTGCACCTTGACAAACACATCCATCACCACTTATCGGTCCTATCACCGCCATCAAGATGCAGCGCAGTCTCGTTGCAAGCCTCGCGCTACTGGGCTCGGTTTCTGCAGCATATGTCTGGCCATCAACACAAGATCCCATAGATGATCTGCTATATCTCCAGTCCGGGTACATCCGTTTCGGCTCTCTATCAGACCGTGCGTCACCTCTCCGGTGCCAACCAGAAACTCCTTTGCTAATGCACAGTAGAGGTCTCATCATGCGGTTTCGGTGCGGGCTCGCCAGGAATCCAAAAGTCGGCGGAATGGGTCAGAACTGCTTTCCATGACGCTGCAACACATGATGCAGCTGCAGGTACTGGAGGCGTCGACGGCTCTATCCAGTACGAGCTGGAGCGACCGGAGAACTTGGGCGCTGCACTCAACCACACATTGGCAGATATTTCGAGTTCAGTGAACGTACATAGCTCAGCTGCCGATCTCCTATCTCTGGCCCTCGTGATTGCTGTCGCGAGGTGTGGTGATCTCGAAGTCCCGTTGCGGCTCGGTCGGAAGGATGCTACAGAGGCTGGAATCAAGGGGGTCCCAGAGGCTCACACAGATCTGGAAACAACGAGAAATAGGTTTCAGATTGCCGGATTCAATGAGGGTAAGATCCAATCTGTACAATTCAATAATTCAACGGTCTGACGTTTCTGATAGCGGATATGATCACCCTTGTTGCGTGCGGACATACTCTCGGCGGCGTCCACTCTGTTGATCACCCCGAGATCGTAACAGGCACAGTCGACCCAGCCAATGTCGCCCGTTTCGACAACACAACAGACAAGTTCGACACCAAGGTCGTGACCGAATACCTCGACAACTCGAGCCGCAACCCCCTCCTCCGCAACACAAACGACACCCTCAACTCCGACAAACGCGTCTTCGCCGCCGATGGCAACGTCACGATGAACAAACTCGCAGACGCCACCTACTACAAAGCCCAATGCGAATCCGTCTTCACCCGCATGCTCGACCTCGTCCCCAGCGACGTCACCCTCAGCGAGCCACTCCAACCCGCCGACATCAGACCCTACATCACCAAATACCAACTCAGCAGCAACGGGTCCGTCGAGCTCGCCGGCCGCATCCGCATCCGCACATCCCCCGACTCCGGCCGCGTAGCCACAGACCTCAAAGTCAGCCTCCTCCCCACCGACCGCAACGGCCAAAGCATCCAAGAAATCACCACCACGGCCGCGACAGCCAAGGGAGGCGACTCCTTCGGCTACCTCAAGGAACGCTTCAACTGGTTCGAATTCAGCAAAGTCCTCCCCGCCACCACCGGCCTGAGCGGCTTCAACATCAAACTCACCGTCCCCTCATCCGGCCTCTCAACCACATACGACAACGCCGGCGCAGCAGGCGGCTTCGCCCTGAACCCAGACATCACCTTTCAACAGCCCCAATCCTGCGTCTCCTTTGACTCCGCAACAAACAAAGGCACCCTAACCCTCACAACAGCCATCTCCAAGAAAGCCCTCGCGTCAGGCGCAACGCCACAGGTCCGCCTCGTGCAGCGCATCGACCAGCCGCGCAACTTCATCCCCAAGCTCGAGCAGCAAGTCATCCAGATGACGCCCGCGGGCAAGGAGACGGCCGAGTACGTATACTACCGCGCGACTGGGACGGTGGGCCGGAACGGGCTGCAGACGACGTTTGACGTCGAGGTTGGGGAGTCGAAGTTGTTGTTTCAGGAGACGACGGCGCTTGTGGGGACGACGTGTGGGGCGTTGTGATTGTTTTCTTTTTGTACTACTACTGGATAGATATATAATGTTTAAGCGTTAATTGTAATTATTTGTTGATACCTTTCGAGCACGTGCTGAGTCACTATGCTGAAGGGGGTTTAGACCTGGCTTTGCTGGTCCTACTGCTCCTGCCTGTTCTCAAGATGCCTCCGGCTCGACGCAACTGCCAGGTTTGTACTTGACATTGTTATTCTAGGTAGGTACGCTTCTTGTCTCTTTCTGTTTCTGTCTCGACCTTAGTCTATGGTATCTCAGGTCCCCCCCCCCCCCCAAAAAAAAAAAAAAAAAAAAAAAAACCTCTTCTCTTTTTCTCTCTCTCTCTCTCTCTATTTCTCTCTCTCTCTCTCTTTCTGTCTCTATGAAACCCCAGATATCTTATCAATCACCACAGCCCAGAACCTACGATGTTATCATTACTGGGACATACCGAATCCAGCGAAGGATGTATGTGCTAGTAGTGACCCTAGCTTTCCATGACTACGTGATTGCTCTCGAATAGTGCGGGCAGTCCGTGAACGAAGCTTGGTGTGATATCATTGCCTTCTTTGTTGGATGAAGCGATCTTCTTAGGGAGCCAAGAAATAAACCTTGTATCGCCGATTATGGAATAATGTACTCGCAAGACAAGGACACGGGACAGTGACGCATGATGATCTTGGAAGGTCAGTTTACAGTCCGGCTTTGTTCTTCCAGCGTTGTGCAGAGTTCGGCTACATTGTTAACATACCACAGGGAAGGCCGGGAAATGTATGAGAGATTCTGGGTTACTGGCTTGGAATCTTGCCATCAGCACGCGTCACGCCAAGTTTTTGAGGGTTTGTCATTCACACAAGGAACAGCAGCACAAGGAGCACAATCTATATAAACCAGGCACCGCCTCGCCAGTACCACGTTCGACAAACAACTTCAAGGACACCTCCCCAGTACAGCACCTACCTACCTACCTACCTACCTACCTACCTACCTACCATCTACCCGACCTATACAGCAGAACACCACTCTAGAACTAGCCACCCTCCAACCACCATAACCATGACAAACCCGCAAGCCATCACAGAGCCCCAAAAAACACCCTCCGCTCCTCTCCTTCCCCCAGCCGCAGCGAGAGACCCCCAGAAACTCTATGAAGAACCCGCCGAGACATTTGAGGACCTCCTCAAACGAATGCGAGATTCCCCCAAGAACGCCCACGAAGAATTAGTAGGCCAATACGGCCCGGCGTTGCGCTGTTATGCCGATGGAAGAACAAAAGAAATTTATTGTCCCCTTTGTGATGAATACCCCATGGGATTGATCAATTATGCAAAGCATTTGGCATTGCCATTGCGTAGACACATTATTGAAAAACTGGCAGCATTCTTAGAGCGGCAGGAAAACAATAGACAATTCTGGCGTGCTCGTGTAGAGAAGGGTTCTCCCCTTCCGGAGTTCGTGCAGAACAAACTACTTCGAGGCGATCTTGGATCAGATATGTAAAATATAGAGCGAGTTTTCATAATTCAATCTTCTTACACCTTTTTTTTTTTAAAAAAAACCCCTCTCTTCCCTAGCTCTATCAAACAACTAATAGATAGTTAGAGTAAGTAAGTCAAGTAAAAACACTAATAATTAATCTAGAGCGACCTATTCAGAAGGAGACTTTGGCATTTCTTTTACTACTACTTACTACTTACTCCTACTACTTACTCCTACTACTTACTCCTACTACTTACTCCTACTACTTACTCCTACTACTTACTCCTACTACTTACTACTTACTACTTATTACTTATTAGTGATAGGGACGTGAGTAGAGCTGTTGTATATAGTAAGTATAAATAGATAAGAACTTCTTCTTCTTCCTCTTCTTCTTCTTCCTCTTCTTCTTCCTCTTCTTCTTCCTCTTCTTCTTCTTCTTCTTCTTCTTCTTCTTCTTCTTCTTCTTCTTCTTCTTCTTCTTCTTCTTCTTCCTTTACTTCTTACTTCCTCCCTCAACTTAGATTAATAATAATAACACCCAATGTCTCTCTAAAACAGCCAACTATCACTACCACCAAGCATTACAAAGCAAGCTCATGTATTTATGTGGCTGGGCCTTTGATTAGCTTGCATTAACGACAGGTGTAGTAGTCAGATGTAGTCAGGACAGGACAGGTCATGTGAGGACGAATGGGTATTAAGGGAAGGAACGGTGCGGTACGGTCAACAAGCCGCGAGGCAGTCGCGTGCTTCATTCCACTAAGCAGCGCCGTAAGTAGCGGAAGCGGATCCAGTAGTTTTGCAACAACATGAACATGTACATGCATTCACGGCCAAGACAAGCACACGGCAAGAATAGAACGAGGACAGATGGCATGGTAGGTATATGCTATACAATACAGACAGGCCACTTGAAAAAGAAACCGTTAAATCGAGTCGTGAGACAACTTCCAAAAGACAGCAGAGCGTGTAGACGTGTTGCTTTCGCTCCAGAAAGAGCTGGCGGGGCTGATTAGCCTGTGTACATGAGCCGGTCGCCGCGACCGATGTTGTGGCTGGCTCGCGTGCTCTCCAAAAATAAAAAAAAGACAGTGTGGCTGATGAAACGCCACTTTATACTCCTAGACCTCTACCTCCAAGTGATACCGATACCAATGGCCCACACAAAATGATGACACGCTTGCCTAAGCCGTGAACGGCTTGTTGGGAGAGTGGTTGATTCGGTCCTTCCAGTACATCTGGTCTTGCGTCTCCTTCTCTTCGACCTCGAGAAGACGGGCGTGCTCGCGGCGACCGAGACGGCGTTGCTTGATGCAGAAGAAGAGGAGGGCACATACGGCGATACCGAAACCGGCGACGGAGCCAGCGACGATACCAACACGTGCACCAGCTGGGAGGGCCCTCCAGTGGGCGGAGATGCCCTTGGGCTCTGCGATGCGCTTCTCGGCGTAGGATTGACCTCTGTGACGCGTGTTAGTCCATGTTCTATGTGCTAGAGAGTTGCTGCCACTTACTCAACCATCTTGATGCTCTCCCAACTTCCAGACCTGTCGCCAAACTCGTATTCCTTGGCATCGGAGAAATCGTGGACGTAAACAGACTCGACGGTCATGGTGAAGGGAGCCTCGCCAAAGTCGGTCTCACCACCAGCCCATTCAACAGTGCCCTTTGCGTTCTTCTCTGGGTCACCACCGGCCCAGATACCCAAGCGTAGGTTGAGAGGAGTCTGAGGAAAGTTCTTGCCACCGTTGGCATCGCCATAGTTCAAGGTGCGGACCTTGTCGTCGTCAATGTAAAAGTCGATCTTCTCCTTGGTCCAGTTGACAGTGTAGTTGTGCATCTTGTTCTGTGGGTCGTCGACGGGATGCCAGATGGCACGGTCGAAGGTGGTCTGGTTACCCTTGCCGAAGTAGTTGGTCTGGACGTGGGTGTTGTTGCCGCCAATGAATTCCCAATCAATCTCATCGAGATCGTCCGACTGCATGACAATGGAGGAGACGATACCTCTTCCCTTTGCCGCCTTCATGACGACGCTGAAGATACCACCCATGAGGTAGAACTTGGAGCCGACAGTTGGCGAGTCACCACGGCCACCAACGGTGAATTCAGTACCCTTTTCAGCCCAGTTGAGGGCACCAGCAGTTGTGTTCCAGATCTTGTTGTCGAGCAATTGGCTGTTGGTCAGGTTGAAGGTTGCGTTCGTGGACAGGGCGGCATTGTTCGGGCAGTCATCGCGTTCCATGGGATTGCATGCTGTGAAGGTTTGGGCGACGGCCGAGGAGAAGAGGAGGGGGAGTGCGGAGACGGCGAGAGTGAAGTACTGCATGGTGAAGCAGTTGTCGAGGGACTCTTGAAATATACGGCTCAACGAAGGAGTGCTAAAGGAGCTGGCGGAGCGTGTAAACCAGTCACAGGCAAAAGATGGACTGTATATGTGAAAAAGAGAGTGTTGTGTGATCGATCCCAAGGAGTGGAGGACGACCAGCAGGCCCGAGAGGGGAATATCAAAGAGAGTGGTGATGCTTGAATGAGCAAGGAAGTTGAAAAGGATGAGAAAAGAGAGAAATGGGAAGAGGAGAGAAAGAGAGAGTAGTAGGAAGCGATGGATGGATGGAAGGATGGCACAATCAATTGGCGACGACCTGGGCTCGACCAGCACTTTTTTGGGGAGGGGGCAGCTAGCGAGACAGTGCCCCTGGACTAATCTCGACGCGCAGACGAATCACAGCAGCCTGCAGACAACAACGGCGGCCCGTTGCCGATCTCTGCTGCTGCTGCTGCTGCTGCTGCCACACACACACGTTGAAGGTTATTCCTGTTCCTGTTCCTGTTCCTGTTTCTTCCTTTACTCCGCGAGTTGCCGTCATGAGACGACGCATATCATATACAGTCATACAGCTCATGCAATTCTCCATCATCATCAATCGTCTGTTCGTTGTTGAGGCTGCACAGTAGTACAGTGGGAGCATGCATTGACCTCGATGTGCGCCAATAGCCTACTTACTACTACATATACACCTTACGGGTGCTAAACTCTGGGCTGGCTGTCGGGCTGCAGCTTGTCCGGAGGCATAATAATAACACTAATCAAATCCATATGCTCACTCATATCCACGCCGCATGGACGCACGCACGCACGCACGCACGCGATAAGGACGAGATTAGCTATTAGATCGATGGATACTGTGCAGATATTGACGCATCTACGACAGACAGTGTGTGTGTTATAAAGATAGAACGGCCCTATTCCAACGTGAAAATCTGCAGCAGCATCCACCCATCGCACATCTGATTATCAGCCACGATTCACTAGCCACAGCGGCCCAGAGAACAGGGAAGGTGCCGGCGCCACAGATAGTCTATCAGTCCAGTCCCTCGCACCTGCCTCTATTATGGTCGACCGGCCGCCTTATCGCATGCGGAAATTGCGATGATCGATGTCGACGTCAGCATCACGGTGCAGACAGTGGCTGGTGGCTGGTGGCGGTGCAGCTCAGTATTCGGGCTTCGTTCAATAGAGACTTCTGCTGCTTCATCTTCTTCTTCTTCTTCTTCTTCTTCTTCTTCTTCTTCTTCTTCACCACCAGTCAATCATCGCAGTCATTTTTGCATTTAATCTTACCTCGATCCTGTCACGCTCCAGTTTTCCACGAGCCTAAAAACTGGAGATGCTGGCTGATCATCCATCACGTGCAACTCCCTGAGTGCCGGTGCCGGAGTGACGATACGAAATCCCATCAGTCGTCGGCGTCTCGTCTGCTTACTACTATCTTCCCGGTCACCTGATATCTAACCACGGGACTGCTGCCTGACTGCCTGACGGCCTGACTGCCTGACCGCCTTCCACTTGTCGCACCAATCCCCTTTACGTTCTTCACTGCATAGTCAAAACCGTGGAACGTTGCACCATCAATATTTCAAACGTCAATCGTCAAGGGTTGCGTTCATGCATCACTTACGCTTCTTCTCAGATGTCTGAAAAACTTGCATTCCCATCATGCTTCATCCGGACACATGACTCGCTCACAAGTCTTCGTACACTCCATCCGTCATCGCTTCCTCGCATTTCTTCTCTCCTCCATCGCGCTATCATGACCAACTCGTCCTTCAATGTCAAAGCCACCGTCTGTAGAACCAGGCCATCGTGACCAACTAGAACTCTGATAGACTCGTCCTCACTGGCCTGGACTGCCTAGCCACTGAGGCTAGTGCTGCTCCCACGCCACAACCGCTACAAACCCCCGTCATCGAATCAATCCACCACACCACCCGTTCTGTTGCGTGCAAACATCAGGTTTTGGTGATGCGACTCATCCACACCGTCATGGCTGTTGACGGGAGTCGCTGCGGGCATGGAGGAGTCTTCCTTCTCATCCATGTCCTATTTCTAACAGGACACCCTTGAGTATTACTCCTTGTCGTAGATCTCACAGTCCTTCTCCCTTTTCCGTACATCTGTGTATCCGACAGCCCTACCAACAATCATATTGACGCCCTCTTCGGATTCATCCCCAATTCCTCATCATGAACGTCAGTCGGCCCTCAAAGGGCATCCGCATGCCCTGGCAATCCATGCACATCCACCGACACCTCCCCGACTCGGAACGCGCCCCCCGCCTGCCCCTATCCTTCCTCCCACGCACCGCCAAGCGCTACGTCGTCGCCTGCGCCGGCGAGTTCGTCGGCACATTCATGTTCCTCCTCTTCGCCCTCGGCGGCACAAACGTCGTCAACACGGCCCCGGCAGAGGGCGCAAACTCGGCCGACCTGTCCGCGAACCCGAGCAAGATCATGTTCATCGCGCTGTGCTTCGGCATGAGTCTGGCCGTGAATGCATGGGTGTTTTTCCGGATTACGGGGGGGCTGTTTAATCCCGCGGTGACGTTTGGCATGATGATTATTGGCGCGATGGAGTATGCCAAGGGCGGCATGATTATCGCGAGTCAGATCCTCGGCGGCATTGCGGCGAGTGCGGTTGTGAGCGCCATGATGCCGAATGTGCTTGCGGTCAAGACGGAGCTGGGCGGCGGCACGACGGTCGTGCAAGGCCTGTTCATCGAGGTTTGTAGCCTTTCTTCTCCCCTCCTTTCCAGACGCGAAACTAAGCAAAGGACAGATGTTCCTCACCGCCCAGCTCGTCTTCACCATCTTCATGCTCGCGACGGAGAAGCACGCGGGCACGTTCATCGCCCCCGTCGGCATCGGCCTCTCCCTCTTCGTCGCCGAGCTCATGGGCGTCTACTACACCGGCGGCTCCGTCAACCCGGCCCGGTCCTTCGGCCCGTGCGTCGTCACGCGCGACTTCCATTCCTATCACTGGATCTACTGGGTCGGTCCCGTGCTGGGCAGCCTGCTGGCCGCCGCCTTTTACACCTTTATCAAGGCGCTCGAGTTTGAGACGGGCGATCTGGAGCCGGACAGCGAGGCGGCGGTGGAGGTGCCGTTGGATCGCGAGAGTGGTGGTGCGGTTGCGGCGGATGCGGGTCCGACGCCGGGGTTGATGACGAGGTCGACGGGGACGACGGATGTCTTTCAGAAGGGTCCGGAGCTGGAGAAGGCGTGATGGGTCGAGGGCGGCATGTGTGATGGGTTATGAGTTATGAGTTATGAGTTATGAGCCATGCACGGCACGGCACGGCACGTACACGCAGCGAGTGTCTTTTAATATAGTTCACACAAATCATATAATTATACAGCCCAGTCATCTCCCCTGACTCCAAAAGTACAAGAAAAGAAAGAAAAGCGAAAGCCATCCGTGATACACGGCAGTCTGACAGCAGTCCAAACGACTGACCACGCCCACGGGAACGACTTGAATCATGACACGGAAGAAATCAAGGCGCGTGTACTAAGTGCATTGCATAATCGCGACGATGTGGTGGTGGTGATGATGGTGATAGTGATAGACTAACTGAGTCGAGGGGTGTGCGGGTCATGCGAGGCTGTTTAACGTCGTTCTGAGCAGCTGATTCATCAGGTGGACGTTTCGAGTTGGCTGGGGTGGTTTAGGTAGCTAGTGCGATTTGGGATGGTATGTTACGGTTTTACTGCTGTTAGTAATCAGGTAGTAGATCGTCTGGCTTAGGTAAGCGATGCTATGCTTCTATTTTCCGTGGAATCTACGTCTTGTTTTTTTTTTTTTTCGTTCTTTTTATTTTGACTTAGTCTAGGTGAATTCCACCTCGCAGGCTGCGAAACAGAGCTATATATATGTTCTCAAATAATTCCATATTACACACGGTAGGATCCTAAACTATATAACGATACGACGTAACACCAATTCTTATAATACAAATAATACACCAGACCCTAAGACATCTCCCCCGGCGCTAAACCCACCTAGACCCACACCAAACGTCGCGCGGGACGGACCTCGTCATCTGCGCCTGTCGCACGCATTCCATGGATCTACTCTATGCAAGCAATCGCATTCTCTTCTTGCGTGAGATGATGACTGTGAATACTTCCACACAGAGACACCGATTGTTAGTCAGGAAGGGGATATGGGGATATACGTCCACCGCATTGATGCATGACTGGATAGATAGATGGATGCATGACAGAAAGAAAGGAGGTGAGGAAGAAAGACGCAGTGGTGTGCTCAGTGTCAGGGTCAGGGAGTTAACATTCGACATCCACGAGACCAGACCACGTTTAGGTTCCGCGTCTTGGACGGATAGCGGGCGTGCGAGGCAGGTGAGGTAGGTGGGTGTGTAGTGTAGGTAGCATGTTGCTGCTGTCGATCCATAAACAAAACACGGATTGTCTGCTCCTGGGTTTCGACGATATACTGACTCTCACACCTACCTACCTATATACATACATATTCATTCTATCCCTATATTCCCAAGCCCTAACCCCCAAACCCAAACCCTAACCCAACACCCCCTCCTCTACAACCCCCCAAACAACCCCCCAATCCCCCAACCCCCCCAATCCCCAAACCAACAACCCCAAAAATGGGCATAACCCTCTCCACCGAACCCACCCCCCTCACCCCCCTCACCCTGACAACAACCACAATCGGCCTCCTCGGCTTCGCCTTCACCCTCTCCACCTTCTTCAACGTCTTCTGGTCCGCCATCCACACCTTCGCCCACGCCCCCACCCAGATCCAAGACCTCCTCGGCAACCTCAAGCAAGCCCTCTACGAGGAGCGGCGCCATCTGAGGGAGATTCGGCGGCGGGGGCGGGGGCGGTCGGGGCGGTGGAAGGGTGGTCCGGGGACGGGGAGAGGGACGGGGAGAGGGAGAGGGACGGGGACGGGGAGAGCGAACAGTGGCTTCAGGGGGGAGAAGTATGACTACGACGACCACGACGGGGACTGGGAAGTAGAAGACGACACATCGACCCAAACCATGCGCACCACGATCCGGCACCTCATCGCCGCCTTCAAGGCGCTCGAAGCCCCCTTTCTCGAGCCCGGGCGCGCGTACTACGAGGACACGAGCTGGGCGGGGGTGAGCGGAGCGAGCAGGACAGAGAGCGGAGCAGCAGCAGGCGGCATAACAGCAGAGCGAGAAGCAGACTGGTACACGACGCCGTACAGGAAGTGCGGGGTGCGCGAGCGGTGGGTGTGGGTGCGGCGGGCGAGGAAGGAGGCGGAGGGGCTGATGGGGGCGCTGGGCAGGGTGCAGATGAGGAGGGTGGCGAGGGAGGTTGGGGAGTTGTTTTTGTGAGTTCTTTTCTTCGTTCGTTTGTTTGGGGAGGGGTGAGAGAGAAAGGGGGGCTAATGTGTTGTGTTAGTGTTGTGCGGGATATGGAGGGGGAGGTTGGGGGGATTGAGGAGAGGGTGTTTGGGGTGGAGCAGAGGTTGTTGAGGGTTGTGGGGGTGCGGAGGGTTGGGTAGGGGGTGGATTGGGGTGCTGGGGGTTGCTGGAGGATTTGGATGATGTTTGGTGCGTGAGAGGCGCATGTTTACGGCGATTGAGGACGAAGGATACCTGAACCTGTCTTCATCCCTTACATCCACGACGAACGCTGCGGGAAGGCAATGATATGCTATACGTCCTGACTAGGCCTCTCTTTCCTCCCGTATCCTTCCTCTTCTCCCTACCCATATACTATACGTCACACCAACAACGACACCAACGACACCAACGACACCAAACAGACTCGAACAAACTCGAATAGACTCGAACGATATTGAACAGAATTGAACGGAATTGAACGAACCCGAACGAAATTGAATGGACGAATGGACACACGAACGTATAGACGAATGGACGAATGGACGCACGAACGTATACACGCATACACGAAACGGTCGTATACACGCATACACGCAACGAACGTATAGACGTATACACGTATACAAGCATGTACATACAACCAAACACACAAACACACATACACAAAAACCGCCAAACACCCCATCCCCAGCCATGACGAGTAAGCAACAAGCCGTAGGATAGCTTTTAACGACAAGCAGCAGCAGCAGTAGGAGGAGGAGGAGCAGCAGCAGGAGAAAGAAGGCAGCCTATTCGATAGGTTATACATTGTTTCCAATATCGTGGTTTGAAGTCATGGCTAGAGTTCGTAGGCAATAGATCAAAGTAGACAGACCGGCTATAGACAATGGACGATGGACCGGAGGGGGGATTCACAGAACGAGGGGTTATAGATCCAACGACGCGCCACGAGGTAGATAGACAGACAGACAGACAGACAGAAACGACAAAAACGACGCAAAAACACACAACGGAGATGGGGAGAAAACGGACAAAGGAGACGGCGAGAGGCGAGAGGCGAGAGGCGAGAGAGGCACGGTGGATAGGCAGGCATGGTAGGTCGATAGGTCGATAGGTAGGCATGTATACATGCATGCATGCGTTGTAGATAGGTCATGTTAGACAAATAGGTATATAAATAATTCAAAAATCTGCGTGCGTTCGCTCTCCGCTCTTCGCTTCGCTACTATCTTTCGCTCAAGTCAAACGCCGTACGCTGTTTAAAAACAACCAAGACTAAGAAACTCCGCTGTTGGAAAATATCTACAAGGCGTGATGGATGTATCATGCCGTACCATATGATGATGCCGTGCTGTGCTGTGCTGTGCCGAGCTGTGCCGTGCCGAGCCGTCATGCCGAGCCGTCATGCCGTGCCGTGCTGTGCTGTGCCGTACCGTGCCGTGCTGTGCTGTTACATCGTGCCGTACCGTCATGGTATATAGCCGTATCCGCATATCCGTATCCCATATCCCACATCTGTATCCCACATCCCATATCCCACCCCCCTTAATCGCACACAAGGCACACAATACACAAGGCACACAATACACAAGGCACACAATACACAAGGCACACAATACACAAGGCACACAATACACA
>NW_022985555.1:1171532-1179681 GCF_010093815.1 Pseudovirgaria hyperparasitica
ACACAAGGCACACAATACACAAGGCACACAATACACAAGGCACACAATACACAAGGCACACAATACACAAGGCACACAATACACACCACACAAACCCACCCCCTCCCCTCAAGAACCCCCTAAAAATGCTCCTTCCAAAACTTAAACCTCACCTCCCGACTATCCGCCACGCGACAAGCCCTCTTAATCTCCCTCGCCGCCACACTCGGCCCACAAAAGTAAACCCCCACATCCGTGCGCAGACTGCTCTCCAACCCGCCAATATACGTGCGATTCATGATGCCGTCGCGCATGGCCGTTAGGAGCTTCGGAAAGTCGGGGCGGCCGAAATTGGTGCGGGAGCGCAGTTCGGTCAAGGGGTCCTTGTCGGTGCCGACGGAGTTGAGGACGATGTTCTGGGCGGTGTCGGCGTCGACTTTCTGCGTGAGGTAGGTGTGGATGCGGAGGAAGGATTCGTGGTCGGAGCCCGGGGTGGGGGTGTAGCCGCTACCGCCAGACGTCTGGTTCTCGAGCGAGAGGAGGAGCGTCTGGAACCATTCGAACGAGGAGGTGTCTCTGCAGACCCAGATGAACTCGACGCGGCGGAGGCGGCGGGGCGGATTGGGGCTGTTGCGCAGATGGTAGATGTTCTTGAGGATGGCGGCCCAGGGGGTGACGCCGATGCCGGTGCCGATGAGGACGGCGATTTCGTTGTCGAAGACGTCTTCGGCCGGGGCGCCGTACGGCCCGTCGATGCGGATCTTGGGCATTTCCTGGCCGTGCTGCAGCGCGACCTCGTACATGCCCATGGGGTCGAGCTCGTCGTAGATTTTGGCCTGCGATTGGCCGGCGCCGAGGGCGTCGGCGAGGGCGCGCGTGAAGTCGCCCACCTGGCGGACGTGCACGGAGACGTAGGGGTCGAAGGGGCAGGAGGTGATGGTGAAGGGGTGCCATTGCTGGTAGGAGACGGACGGGCAGTTGAGGAAGAGCCATTGGCCGGGTTTGTACTTCATGGATGGCTTGACGAATTGGATTTCGACGGCGTCTGGGCGGGGGGAAGGGGGTTAGTATTTGCTTGTAGGATGCTTCCCTGGGAATAAGGAGACTTACCGTATGGATGGCGGACGACACGGACGATTGTGGTCTCGCGACGCATGCGGATTTCGCGGTAGAGACGCTCGATGAGGTAGATGCCGCCGCCAAAGAGCTCCCATCGCCAGCCCTCGTAGCCGATGCAGTGTTTCCAGAAGTTTGTCTTGTCGAAAGGGGAGTATGGTTGCGCGCTGTCACGGACGAAGCAGCCAGTGGCATGGGTGTACATGCCGAGCAGGAACGGGATGAAGAGGTGGTGGGTGTACCAGAACGTTTCAAACGACTGTTGCCGTATCCTGGCGTGTGCGGTCGTGTACATCAACATCATGCAGAGAAGCATGATGTGCCCCGTGATGCCGCCGGCCTGCGCGTAATGGATCTGGACTGCAAGCTCCGGCCGGACTTGGGTCTTCTCGACGTTGAAGAAGTTGACGTAGTGGGCTGCGGTATGGCAGATGGTGAAGAAGAGCATTGCGTATGCCACCTGTCGATGGAACCACTGTGACTCGTCGAGTGGGAGCCACCTAATCTTCGGCCGGATGACTCGAAGCAGATTCCTGCACATTGGCAGGATGATCAGGAGGATATCGACCGACAGAATCAGCCCGGCGCCTCGAGATATCCACACAGAGTACTGCAGTCCGTTCAGCGGCGCCAACCGTGCGTCGCCCTGTTGTTTCCACCTACATGCTGTCAGTCAGTCCATGGCCGGCAGAACAATCTCAACAAGACTTACCATCCTATAGCAAAGATGGCCCAGTGAAAGCCCCAGAATACAAAGTAGAAGAAGAGTTTCCGGAATGTGAACTGATCTTTCCACGATCTTACAGCCATCTTGTCCTGTGTGAATTTTCAATATTCTGAAAGAAATGGGGTATTGGTGTCTCTCGTTAATGCGCTCCCGGTAATGCTACAGACGTGTGTATTCGTGAATTGTAGTTTTGAGATGTAAATGCAGGATTACGAAATTAGCAACAGGTAGGAGGAGATGGGAGTGGCCTGCACCGGCAAAGGAAAGCAAATAGACCAGAGGAAGAAAAAAAAAAGGACCGGCCAGCCAGAAGAGGAAGTGAAGAATTAGAGAGTATGGCTCCAAGGAGATGGACAGCGTCTGGACAGAGACTGTTTCGGGGTGGGGACGATGTTAAGAAGGACTGGCAGGGTCGACGATTGAGCGGTCTGAGCGGCGCTGATGGTATTGCAAGGACAAGTGTGAACGTTGGTGCGAACACTCGAAACCGGCCGTATCAGCAATATGGACGGCTCAAACGGTCGTAAGAACCCTTCGACGATGGGGCCGCTTGACGGTGGTGGTGTTGACAGACGATCGGCTCGCGTGGGGCAACGTGTCAAGGCGCCGATTCTGGTAAGAGAGATAGAGTACAGAGGGAGAAGATGTCATGCAGAAGTCGGCGGTCGAATCTGCGTCTCAGATCTGTAGCGGATCTCGGGGTATAGTTTGACGACGTTTGAGATGACCTTGTAGGGCGGTGGTAGATGGCACGGATGTCAGCGCATGTACCCTTCCTTGATATCCTTTTCGTCTCGGAAGACCGAGAATAGGCAGAGAGAGGGACGCAATCCCTATCTCATCATCGTCATCATGCAAACGGGAAATAGCTGTGTGGTGGTGAGTTCACGGATGAGATGTACTGATAGACTGGTGGTGGTGATGATGATGATGATGTTTGCGCAAGACCTGGACCAGATTTGATATAATACTGGCAAAGATGTTGTTGCTATTCTCGCAGTGGCAGTGAGTACAGCGCTTCCAAGAAGACGATTTGCGGTGCTGAGTTGAGCGAGCGCAAAGGGAATCTGAGACGTTGGAGGCGCTGAAGGGGTGCTTCTGAGACGAGGGGTGTGAGACGGGAGGGCGGGAAAAGCGTTAGCGAGGCGGTTTTGCTTTTGGTGGGCAGCAGTTGTTCGGGCGACACGGATGGATTACGTAGCAGTGACTTGGCAAGAGACACGAGTGTAGAAGTCGAAATGGTGGTGGTTGTGGTATAATGGATGTATATCCAAGATGATGATGGTGATGCTGGTGTTGAGAAAGCGTGTCGTCAAGTGTGCAGGCCAGGCATGGATAGGCACAAACAGGCACAGACAGGCACGCAACGCATTGGAACGCAACGCAACGCAACGCAGCGGGAGTCAATTGCGGAGCGCTTGTGGAAAAAGGCTGGACCCGCCGACAAGGGCTAATACTACATGATATGGGTTACCCTCGCACGCTCTCCCCGCTGCACATGTACGGCGTAGAACTCTATCACAGCTACAAAGCTACAGAAAGGGACCATCTTCTCCGTCAAGTCACAAGGGAGGGGGAGGAAATTGAGCAGGCCACCAATGGAAATGCGCAAAAGGCCAGCCGAGAAAGAACAAGGCTAATAATGGTTGAATAGCTAAGCAGACGGTCTGGACAGTCAACGGTCCAACCAGCTGTGGGAGACAAAGAAGAGGCAGGGCGAGGCAGGGAGAGGGCAGCCAATCGACAGCGAGCTGTACGCGCTGCCTCTACGTCGTCCAAGACTCCAAGACTCGAAGCGACCTGACGAGCCTTTTTCATTGGGTTGTCGGAAAAGCAGATACGGCCAAGTATCAAGCCACACAGGTCGAAGCATCGTGGAAGGTTCCTATTCATAGATATGTACTGGCATGCAATCTCCCAAGGCCGCTTCGGTGGCCAGAATGTGGCAATGTGAGAGTGATCAAGCCGCAATCGATAGCGAGATGTGACTTGTGGCGCCATCGTGGAGTGCACGACTCGTGTAGTGCGCTGAGTCGTGCAGTTTGTGGTAGCCGCATGATCAACCATCTTTGACTAGCGATGATAGATGTGAGGATGGTAGATAGTGCTATAGACAAGCATGGCACTCCCGTCTAGTAACATGGTGCTGGCACGTTCTTCGTTTGTGCAAAGTCGTTTGGGTAGACGGTTCTTTCGGCTTTGCTAGTGGTGATGTCGTCGATACACACTCTCCACTGCCCAGTGGCCATGCTACCTCTTGCGGCTAATGTGGTGGAGAGTCCGGCAGTCAGTCGTCCTGGACCAACAGCCTCCACACACATGGCCACTCGAAGCAAAGCATGAATCCGGGAGATGACAGGAGGTTAACGCTGACGCTGACAGGAGTAGAGCTGCAGAGAGAGGCTCAGCGATGCGCGCACCATGTCTTTCTTCACGGAACTGTGCCGGACGAGCGACAACAGGCAGAGGGCAATCGGATCTGAAGCACGTCTAAGCAACGTGTCTCTCATGCACAGCCAGGCATGACGATGCTAACGATGCTGATGATGATGATGATGGAGAGGAAGCATTAATTAGCGATATGTGAGAGAGAGAGAGCGGCAGTAGCAGCAGCACGTGGTGGGCCATGCGACGGGCGAGAGTGGGGTCTGGCAGCTGGGACGGGTCTCTGGGATCCGTCTGGGTGTCTGGGAGTCTGGGTAATTAATTAGAAGGGATAACCGTGCAAGCGAAGTGGACGGACGACAGCAGCAGCATCATCCTAAAGAGGTTAAAGAGAAACGAAGAATCTACTTGCAATGCAGATGATGGAACTCTACGCGTGTTGAAGCGAGAGGGGGAGAGAGGAGAGGTGAAGCATAGAAAGCAGCAGGATTACTATAGTGTATGATTGATGTGCAGGACAATTGACCAATCAGAACGGCTGAAAGGCTTCATGGTTGATGCACAGACAGCGGGCGGAAGCGACTCGCCAAACTCGCCAAAGTGGAACAGATGCAGCAAAAGCAGCCCAGAGTTCGGGCGAGTCGGGGCGTCTTTGTCGTCTTTGTCGTCTTTGTCGCTCCCAATTGGCGGACACTCGGCGGGACTTGGGGGGGACTTGGGGGGCACTTGTCACTGATTCGGGGGGAGGGGGGCAGCAGGGGGATGATGGCGATTGGGCACGCCACGAACGGCAAACATCCCTGTAGTCTTCTCTTGTCGGCGCTTAAACTCATGCACGCTTCATGCATCACAACCCATACACTTCAACACACTACTCGACATCCTCTCTCTCCACTTCATGCCCAGTCCCCCAGTTCGCATCCTCTCTACAATACCAAGCCTGCACACTGTCAGCCATGCCTGTTTTCGTTAATCGCATATTCTGCTGCTTGCCCGTCTGCTCCTCCCCCCCCTCTCCTCCAATGAGCCCGCTCGAGCCATCTTCATTACGAGCCTTCTCTCTCTCTTCTTCTTCTTCGCATGAACTTCTACCCCATCTTACCGCTCTCATGACACTCGACGAGTATCGTCTCTCTACATCTGACACTCTCCACGCTGCTTCCGATCTACTCCACTGAGCCGCACCATCACTCACTCCGTCCTCCCCTATCGAGAAGCTTCATCTTATCTTGCACGCCAGAGAGCGATATAACCGTCCGCCGTTCCGCCCTGCCATACATACCGTTGCCCGAGCATGTTCCTGAGATAGTCAAGCTGAGCCATTTCGCTGTGCGATTTCGCTCTACCCCGTGCTGAACATCGACTCTTTGATTGATCAAGAACCGCTGGCAACGGTCAATCGTCCTTTCTTTTTCACTTTCTCAAACCTCCATACCATACCACATCATGGGCAAGCTGATCAAGAACCACTGGGCCCGGCTGATCGTCCTCACTGCCGCAGCGTGTAAGTCTAATTCCATTACACAGCTTCAAAGTACTGACGCAATCCTCCCCCAGACCAAGTCGCCGCCTCAATAGAAGGCTTCTTCTGGCCCAAGATCTTCTGGGACTTTCTCACCAAGAACCTCGACGGCGCCGTCAAGCCCGTCCCCGCCCTCCAGATCCTCAATCTCGTGCTCGGCCTCTTCGCGCTCGCCTTTGAGTGGCCCATCAGGCCCTTTGCCGGCACCACCATCCACCGCTCCATCGAGGCCCGCCTCGTCATCTATCCGCTCTCCGCCCTCTGCTGCCTGCTCATGTACCAGTCCACCAACCCGGGAATCTACTACACCATTGCCATGGGTGTCTACTTCTGGGCCTACAGTGAGGGCGAGATTGTCTGTCCGGAGCCGTGGACGCTGCCGAAGCGTAGCGCGCGCGGGCCCGTCAAGGTCTGATATCCGCCGGGCCTGCATGCCCATCAATCTTTTTTTGGCGATTTATTACTCATTTCATTCATCTTGCATGGGGGGGCGCGCGGCGAGAGGCATGTTGAGCGCACGCACACACGAAACGAAGCATTTAGAAGAGCGTTTAGATACCATTTTTCCTTGTGTCTGGTCCGGCATAGCGATTGGCGTTTTGGAAGTACCCTTGAGAGAAGGAGACCTGACTGTTGATTGCACGGTTGGATGTCAGAGATGCGAATATGGGATATTGGGATATTGGGATATTGAATAGGAACGGTGGACTCTGGGATATAACGGGACCTATAGCGTGTATAGGACAGGCATTGTAGCTGG
Source organism: Pseudovirgaria hyperparasitica (assembly GCF_010093815.1). Classification (NCBI taxonomy): domain Eukaryota; kingdom Fungi; phylum Ascomycota; class Dothideomycetes; order Acrospermales; family Acrospermaceae; genus Pseudovirgaria; species Pseudovirgaria hyperparasitica. The sequence continues at coordinate 1,178,022 of NW_022985555.1, forward strand.
TGCTGGTGCTGTAATTACCTGCCCTGCCTAGCTGGCTAGCTAGCTACGGACTACATAATGGACGAAAATTCTACGACCCGAGACATGTCTCCGCACTACCCCTCCTTTTTGCCCGGAGCGCCGAACACCTATAAGCTCTGTATTAAGCTCTAATATAAGCTGCCTACCTACTTTATTCTCCTAGTCGAGTCGTACGGCATGAGACATGCTGCACACGCAGTAGTAATTCACATGTAACCTGGAACACATACATATTTATGTCTATACAGTATACATCTATTATCTATACAGTATACAGCATCCAGTATCAACACCCAGTCCTTACACCATCCAACATGCACTAGAAGCAAGCTGGCCTACAGTACACACCGAACCCCCAGTCCGTACCTCGATTTCGCGAACCAGCCACTACTACAGCTACAGCTACAGCTACCACACCACCCTTGTATCCAGCCACCCCCCAACAAACCCTGTAAACTACTTGCTTCCTAGACACATCCTTGCATCTCCATCCATCCATCCTTGCACATCGTAACTAATTACTGTAGAATCTAAAGCAAGGCACACAAACTAGTTGCACACTGTAGATCGGGATTGCTGTGCAGCAAGCAAGCAAGCAAGCAAGCAAGCAAGCAAGCAAGCACATCGGATCTGCGTGTTGTCCTTTGTTCTTTGTTCTTTGTTTCTTTTTGGCGGGGTGGCGTGGATTGTCTTGTCTTTATACTGTTTTGGGGTTTGTGTTGTCTCATTTCCAATGGCGCGACTACTACATGCATTCATACAGTACGTAGACATGCGCGCACACATACACATACGCGCGCGCGCACACGCAGGAGGCGAGATGGTAGACAAAGACGAGCAGATGATTAGATGTGGATTATATCCGATGACAGTGTTTTATTTTTAAATCTCCAACTTCATCTGAATTACATCTACTCTGTTTTTTTACATCTTTATTTATATCTTCATTCTTTACTTAAGCTTGGTTTCTTTATTCTTTTACTTGAATGCGAAAATTCATCATTCTTTAATTTCGTATCTGTATTTCTATTTCTATTTTCTTTTTCTTTTCTTCTTTCTATTTTTTTTTTTCTCTTTTGTTCTGCTTGATTTCTTATTTTAGTAGTGGTGTTTTTCGTATTAGCATTTTCAACAGTGCCATTTTTCGTATTTGCGCCGTGAGTAAGAAGAGTTGCGCACTGTCGCGACGCTTTGTACCCTGCGCTTGGTTGTTGTTGCTGTTGTTGTTATTGTTGAATACATCCATGCCAGAGAGAGCCCGAGCCACATGTCCAGAATGGATGCACTCTATCCATCCATCCATCCACCCACCCATCCATCCATCCATCCACCAACGACAAAGGCGACTACTCAAACAATTGCAAGGGATCCCCTCCATCCAATTCTCCATCCAAGGCGGCAAGCAAGGATCCTGACCTCCCTTGGTCTCTGTCTAGCCGCCCCGCTGCCCGCTGCCCGCCCGGCCGCGAGCGAGAGCTGGGTGCGTGGTGTTGGGTGCGTTGCATGCCTGGTGCGCGGGCCGTGGGTGCGTGGGTGCGTGGGTGCGTGGGTGGGTATGTACTGTGCTGTGCTGTATTGTGCTGTGCTGTGCTGTGCTGTGCTGTGCTGTGCTGTGCTGTGCTGTGCTGTGCTGTGCTGT
>NW_022985555.1:1179726-1337721 GCF_010093815.1 Pseudovirgaria hyperparasitica
TGTGCTGTGCTGTGCTGTGCTGTGCTGTGCTGTGCTGTGCTGTGCTGTGCTGTGCTGTGCTGTACACGACGTGACGTGCCTTGGCTTGGTTATGGATAGCTAGCTAGGAAGTGTGGATGCGTTTGTGCTAATTATATACATAGAGAGCAATGCATACGCACTGAGCAATGCAGGTACGGATATACACACACACATACACACCCGCCAAAAGCCGATCAACATGCAGGGTCGTATATCGATATACACTGTAGAGTAGAATATATAGATAGCCAAGACACACTTCTCAGACACAGGCTAGGACTTACCCGCCTGCTCTAAGCCTAGTGCTCGCGGGTAAGTAAGCAAATAAGCACACATCCAATGAACCGAGTGTGTGTGCTATGTGGCTGTGCATTTCCATACACGAAAATGCGGCTGATGATAGTGATGCCAGACAGACAGACAGACAGGGAAACGAACAAACGAACAGACAAGGCTAGCAGGCAGGACGTATCGATGCGTGCGAGGCGAGTGTATATGAGACAGCCAGACAGACAGACAGACAGACAAGACAGACAGACAGCCAGGAAGACAAGCAGGCAAGCAGGCAAACCGGCGCATCTGCGCAGATCCGATCTGAGCGCATGGTAAGCCGTAAGGCTGGCCTGGCCTCGATGCGTTGCATTTGCATTTGCATGGTAATTATATACGTGAGACTTGCAGTGCGAGATACAATATACTAAGACATTAAATCAATCAATCAACCAGACCTTAGCCGCCGAAATGTATATCCATCCATCCATCCACAGCCTTGTCAACTCGGCGGCGCTTTGGAGAGCAAAGTCCGTGCGTACGTACGCTCACAACATATCCTGCCATCGAATCGTATGGTGCAGTGCCAGGCCATGTTTTATCTGGCGCGCGAAGATCAAAAATGGTGCATGCGAGAATAGTGAGTGACTCTGTTGTGTCATTTCCAAGTCTGTCTGTACGTATGCTCTGAATTACCGACTACCCCCCCTTGTACAAACATGGGGGTCAAGGGTATTGCTTCATCGATCAAGGCTGGAGTAGAAAATAACAACAACAGCAAGGCAAATAAAGGCAAAAGGCAGCTTGCTTGAACCGATTGATTCGGCCCCCTCCCCCTCGTGCAAGAAAAGGCAGGTAGATAAATGAATAAACCTGGATTAGCAGGCAGGCAGGCAGGCAGGCCCCAACCCACAAACGCCGTCGCAGCCCCCCAATAATGACCTCAGAAACGCCGGCAAAAAAGATCGTGTTGCCCCATCTGACATCCCGAAGGAATGCTAATCACTCCCCCCCCCAAACCAAGCACAGCCGTCCTCGAGACTAGAACCGACACGTCAAGGCCTCCCTCGGTATGCTCTCGCCCGGACAGTACGGGCACTTGAACTTCTGCCCCTTGCTGATAGCATCCATCGACGTCTTCAGAATGACATGCCCGCACGGCATCATCTTTGGCGGATTCTCGTCCGTGGCCTGCTCCTTGCTGACGGGACACACGAAGATGGAGTGGAAGTGATAGGATGGCGGCAGGGGAATCTCAATCGGCATTTCCTCCTCCGTCGTCCACTCCGTCCGCTTCTCGCGCATGATGTTCTGCAGCTTGAGCAGGCGTGGTAGCGCGATCGTGCCTGCCGTCACGGCAATGTACAGCGGCGAATCTGCCGACAGGCCGATGAGAGAGCAAAACTCCCGCGTAAAGGACGTCGCCACCTCCTCCCACGCCGTCTCGTTGAAGAACAGGCTCATGTAGGGGGAGTCGTAGAGGTTCTCGTTGAACGCGAGCGCGCCGAGCAGTTGTTGCAGCTCTCGGGCGTAGCGTCTGTGGAAGTGTTTGAACTCCTGGTTTGCATAGGCAAAGGCGCCAAGCGGCCCGCCCGTCTGGCCCAGCTCGCGGAGGTTCCAGGCTTCGTTCTTGTAGAGGCATACGTATTGAAGCCTGCACAGCTCCCACTCGAGATTGCTCCCTCGCGTCTCGAGGGTCTCGCGGTTCTGTCGTGCCCACGCGATTGCGGGTGTGAGGTTCCGTCGTGTGCGCAGCTCGCGCAGAATGTGATACATGTCTGAGAACTGTTGCTCCAGCTCTTTTGCGTTGAAGTTCTCCGTCACCTTCCTCTTATCTTCTCCTTGTGCTGCATATGGGTCTGGGGTGCCTGGGGTGGGTTCGGGTGCTCGAGGGTGTGCTTCGGCCTCTTCCATGAATGTTGCTGCGACGGAGAACTGTCCTTCCCGGAGGAGATGCATCGAGATGGCCTGGTTGATCAAGTGTGGATGTGACGCCAAAGCATCGCCGTCGGGGTCCATGTATAACTTGCCTGTGAATTTCTACAAGCTCTTTAGCGGTCATTCTGCTCCAGCCTGAAGAAGCGTTCATACCTTGTCTAGAGCTTTCGAGTAGCTGTTTTGAGCTTTATATATCTCCGTAAGATCGCTGTTCACCTTGTCATTGAGCAGCTTGGTGGGTTTCTGAAGCTTCTCGAGAGCCTTTGGCGAAGGACTTGGGTCTGGGATCACAACGTTAGCCAACCACTCCATGCACTCAGGCAAGAAAACACCAACTCGCCACCAGCCCATCTCGAGCAGACTGGAGCAGCTCGATGGTTCGTTGTACATCCTCGATGGTCTTTGCCAGGTTGCCGCGCTTTTCGAGCTTCGCATGCTCCTCGAGCAGCGCCTCCATCGATGAAACGTCCATCTGTATATAGAGCTATCAGGCCTCGAATGAATCTGATGAGAGCGAACGTGCATGCAGCGTTTTCCACTTCAACTTCGAGCCAGCACGAGCCGTGGCCATGATTCACACGAGTTATGTGGTGGAAGGAAGAACAGGCGTACGCCTGTGAGTGTGCCTTGGTCGACGTTGGCGGCGGGGAACACTTCGGTTGTTAACGTGTTGCGGACCTCCGAGACTCGCCGCCTGATTCATGACCCTTTGAGCTCCTTGGTAGGACGTCATACGACACCTCGACACCAAGACGTCTGCGCGATACCTACTCCAGGCAGTAGGAGTTGTCTTACCTCCTATTCTCATCTTGCAGATTCTCCAGATCTTGCATGACAGGCACACCCACGACCGTCGTCCCACTGATCGCGAGCATGACCGGCAAGCTTGCAGTGTCAATGCTTGGACCTTTGCCAGACAAGTCGATTGCATGAAGTCCGAACGGCCACCTGGCAAGAATGAGCACGACTGAGGCCCATATGACGGGTGCAGCCCATTCAGGCTCTATGGATATCGACTCAGAGCGTCAAGTCCCGCCAATTCGCACGTCCATGTCTCGAGATAACAACCCTCGGTCTGCCAATACAGACACCTCTCTTGGGACCCCGGCTTCAGGTTCCAGTCACAAAACGGCACACAAGCGTTATGTGTTCGCTGATCCAGTGGCTTTCAGGTGAAGAGTCACGTCGTGGTCTACGAATCCAAGTCGAGCTAATAATTCCCATAGCTATCTCGCCGATGATCACTCCAACACCGTCCTCGCACGCCGAACCGTCCTGGAGGGCTATGAAGTATACATTGTAGAGCAATGGGCGTGTTCCCGCTCTCATCCTAGCTTCACCATCACGACATTCACCGGCGACCCTGTTCACAAAATCAGAGTGAATGTCTTGGGCGTGCCTTCAAATGAAGAGGCGTGGTCGCCCCAGTTGAAGATATACGACAAGGCACTGCGTAAATATCATGCTCGAGAGAAAGTCACACCCCTCGGCACGCTGATGGTCACAAACCTGAGCGGCTTCCCATCGTCCCTGTCGATGATACACGTACCAGATGGAGACTTGTACATGAATAAGGAGATATTCGTCGTAAACGAGAACTTGAAAAGACTGGGATGCTCCGGGCGTGCAGGGCTCAAGTTGACTACACCGACTCCTGCAACCCAGGCAAAGTTCCATCAGCTCTACAGGACGAGCGAGAAAGTACCATTGAACAGTTCTGTCATCGAGCTAGTCAAACTCTGCCAAGTGGCTCTTTTTGTCTTTGGCACATTACGCGCGGACTATGTGGATGGACTGCTGTGCGACATGACCGAGAGAGCTATCAATGATTGGTGGATCAAGCTGGGGACAGAGTATTACAACATGGAGCCCAGTGATGGTATGCTAGGTCCAAGCACAGTGGCTGGACTCTTGGGCATGCTTATGGGTGCGAGGAACCGGCTCCACGCCTATGGCGCACCTGTACCAAAAGACGTGTTTGACGTAGAATCAACAAAACGAGGAATCGCTTACTTCCAGAAATCACAACGGATAGACAAGACACGGCGGCTAGATCACAATACTCTGGAGCGTCTCCAGCGGGCTACAGCAAAAGCAGCAAACGGCGAGGGATGGGCAATGCCACGTGCCGTCAAATCGACAGTCGCAGAATTGAGTGGTAAAGGCGGCGAGATGGTCATGGAAATGGTTGGCGCACGTGACAAGCCCGGTATCTCAGAGATTGAGACAGTCGACATTGATACATTTGTGGACCTGGTGTACGGAGAACGACCGAAATGGCTATGGCACGGAAAGCCAAGAAAGTCACCTGGAGCAGATATGTTTAGTCGCCTTCCTGGAGACGAAGGCATGGCATTCCAGAAAGATGATCAAGGCGAATACAAGTGGTCGAACAGACAGAGAGACAGTGCCAAAGAAGATGGTCAAGATCAGAGGCATTCGACAGAGGCGTCTAGACCGTTGTCGAGAGCAAATACAGGAGCAGAAGACGAAAAGGAATCGACTCGACGAGCGGTATTGAGACGTGCGACTGGTCGAAACATAGATGGAAGAAGCGGATTCGACAGGATCAAAGACGTTGTGGGCGGCCGAAAACATCAAACAAAAGCGTCCAGGGATGAGCATAACATGCGCCATGCCATGGATGATCAAGAGCCTTTTGAGACCCCCGAAGCTCGGGTCGAAGAATCAGTTGAGCCAACATTCACCAAAGTCATGACAGAGACACCACCACCACAGGAATACCAGGCACCACGCTTTATGCCACCTGCCGTAAACCCTCACCGTGACCAGCAACCTGAGGTTGGTGCGTCTCTGCCGCCCAGAGATCACGGCGGGTCCGGGACTGTCACCGCAGAGAGCTCTATTGCTGGATCCATGTACAAGGGAATCGAATTAGACGGAGGCCTACAGCCAGACCAAGGCCTTCATGATGGAGTTGGTATCACACTACGCCGAACGCAAAGCTTTATACATCCCCAGATAGCTGATCATGGGATTCGTCATGATGGATGGTGGCCGCGACATATGTCATTCAGCCTTGCCGAAGAGAGTGTGCTCACGTGGAACTCACTGATTGAATTTACAGATGACCCAAAGCCTAGCAATCCCACTGAAGCAATGAGCGTGGAAGTACTCAAAGCTACGGATGCACGAAGAACGAGGGCAAAACTGAAGTTTCTCGCTGAAGATGTCGGCAGTTGGGTGGAACGAAATCTTTTGGACGTGCGAAAGCTGGACGAACAGGCGTACAACGATCAGTCGGAGCTTGAGGAGCTCTACTATCCTCAGCTGGATGAGTATCACGCCTTACGGCAGGACACGCAAGATGTGCTCACACGTGAGAGAATGCGGCTAAAAGATACGACGGCAGACGTCGAGCAGCTTGGTGAGCAGCTTGGATACGAGATCGACCAGCTGAAGAGCAAGATCGAAGATGTCGAGGACAGCGTTGGAGAGTTTGAACGGCAGGTTCGCGACGTTGAGAGTCGTGTGATGGAGTTGGAGGAACTTACTAAAGAACGAGAAGGCTGGACGCACTGGGCTCTCCGTTGCTTAATTGGGATTGGAAAGGACCCGGCACTGCAAGAGGATGTTGATAGGCCGAAGCAGATCTGAATTTTGCATGATACCCGTAGAGATTTAATGCATACATGTCTCTGAGCTTTGCGTATCGTTCAGGATGGTCTCTGCTTTGTAGTCCCACCTTGGAGCGTAAGACGCTGACAACATCAGCAAACAAATACGACTAAACCCTCGATCTTTCTTTCGCTGAAACAAAAGAAGCATACTATAACGATGAGTGCGGTGGGAAGAATACTTTCGGTTGACATGAGCCCACAGCTGTGAGAGTTACAACACCATCTTGTGACCAGCGGTGGGACTCGTGGAGTATCTGAAAATGATACGAAACGTAGTGTACCAAGTGGTCAAATCCATGTATACGACCACCGATGCAGCACCCGATAGCGCTAGTAGACTTCGAAAGTCCCGGGATATACCTCGGAGCTAATGAAGAATATTTGCCAGAGATTCCTCCGCAAGATCCATACAGTCACAGGAAGTCAGACTTTTCCCCGAATACATGTCATGACGACGTATGCGGTATTGTTATAGAGAAATTTGCATCAGCTACTGTACAGCCACCGAATTCAATATATCGAGGTCGATGTGTCGCGTCGTATGATATAATTCTTGCTCTCTAGCCAGCCACCTCGATAGTAACTCTGCGTGAATCGCAAGGCGCAACATATTGTGAGCTAGTGCATGAAAGTTCCTGTCATTGGCCGTCAAGTCCTAGTGGGCTGACGCGATGATTACCAAAGTTCTCTCTATGGGGTGCCAACATGCGTGAAAGAATTCTCCACGATGGCTACATTCGGATAAGGGAGGAGGACTGCTAGAGCAATTCATTCGTCCCGTCAGTTCACAGTGACATGCCGGAGACAACAGGCAGGTCCGATCTCGGGTGAAGATTTTCCATGGCCGTACAAGTCCTTGACGAGGGTTCCTAGGTATCTTGAATCAAAAAGGGTCTATGGCAATGTACGTCTTTTGACGTGATCTACATTCGCTTCGCAAGGAAGAGCTTCTGAGCAGGCCGTTTGCCATGTCAAGACTCATAGGACGTTGAGCGGAGGTTGCGGGTAGTCTGCAAATAGTGTCAGATTTGTTCCGTCGAGTGGCGCATCGTCCTTGATAGCGTCTAGCATGTTCTCCATAATACTTCCGATGACTGAAGGTTGATCTTCAGGCAAAGTTTAGATAATTAAGGGTTTCAACAGCCAAGCTGACGTGGATAGTTGAGACGGGTCCTGACTAAGCAGCCCTATGGTACTCAGACTCAGGCTAACTCCACACGCAGACTCTTCTCGTCTCTAAGAACATTGGTTTTTCTAGAACAAATCTCTGTTTCTCAAGATGAAACTTGCTAGTTTATTAAGAGCTTGGAAGATGGTCCCAGAACGGAAGTAGTCCGCTCATAAAGCAAAACGTTGTTGGTCGCAAGCAGTTTCTTTTGACGTCACTGAAATGATCTCCGACTCCCTGATGGGTCTCAGCCATGGATCTGGACATCGCGACTCCACTCTCGCTATCCAGAGACGTGGCCAGTGGATCCGTTTCGATTGCGCCGCACTCGAAAAAAGACCGAACGATTCAATCTGTCCCAGATTCCCAGCCACCGTGGTTTTGTGTGGAGAGATCGCTCCTTGGCAAACAGGGAGAACCCTTCTACAGAGTCACGTGCAAGGGAATTACGACCAACTTCACAAATCATTTGCCGTACCCTCCGCAAATTCGTTACTATGGTTCCAGTTTCAGTGCAGAACCCTTCCGTAACATTCTTCTCATGCTCGTCTCTCAGTCATTATTTGTGGACTTCGGTGTCAGTAAGGGGGCCATGCACCAACACTGCCTACGCTCAGCCTTTCACTGTTCTTTTTCTTTTTTATTTCCGTCCATGCACATCTCTGCCATGGTCCATCCTAGCTCGTACCTTTTCTTCGTACCATCCGTTGATGTTGAACCATGTAAGCCAATCGGCGCTGTACGCATGGACGGCTCGCTGAATGCTCGTATGATGATGATCTCGAACTGTAAGGATTGGTCCCAGTACGCCTTGGCCTTAACCTGCCACTGCAATGACGAAAGAGATGAGAACAGCCGCCGTAATTTCTGATCCCTTATAAGTCATATCGTAGTCCATTGATGAGCTTAATAACGATCAGCATACTACTCTGCTATAAGACTGATTGGCCCTTACTTTGTTCCCCAAGCAACAACACAAGACTGAATCAAAGCTGTCTTACCAAAGCTATCAAACTCCAATGGCAGCACCAGGAGCTCATAGCGCTTTTCCCAATGTCACAGATACCCCAACACAGAGGGGCCAACACCGCCCCTCAGAAGTCAACGCTCCTTCTGTTGATCTAGGCGCAGAGGACAACGAACACATAGCAGGACCTCATGTCTATACTCATTCGCCTTTCAATCAACAGGCTCCCGAAGCCCCTCCCACAACACTGCCACCGCCTCCGCCAGACTCTGCAGCTAACACTCCAGTGCCAACACGCAGTGGGCGACGTTCACAGCCACCAGAGGTCCCTCGGTGGCACGGGTATCCGACCAACAGCCCTCATCCATACCGGCAAAATTCATTTCAACCGCCCCCTAGGCTATATGGCAGGTATTCGTACGATCCTTATCAACAGGAAGAACAGTACTGGGACCAAGATGTTTACTACGGCGGGCCTCCGAGCCAACAGGCCCCAGGCCCTTATCAACGTCGAACTACAGGTTCGACAATCCGTGGTCCGCCCCCAATGCGACATCAAAACTCGCAGAAGATTAACAGGGAAGACTCCTACGACCAGGCTTCCTTGAACGAATATAACCAACAGGAAGCTGGTGGGACTACTCTCAGTCATGCTCACTTCACGGAGCACCTAAAGAACGCTCCGCCAAAGGAAGTCTTGAGGCTACCTTGGACCATGTGGATGAACAGCAACGCAAAGAACCGTGAGTACCTCGAGGCGTCCTGACATGGTCCCTTGCTAATCGCGCAAGATTTTGTCGCAACCGTTGGAGAGTTTGTTGGAACATTCATGTTCTTATTCTTCGCTTTTTCTGGTACCCAAGTCGCCAACGTTGGATCGCAAGGCAGCAATGACAGCAATACTACCACGAATGATTCCACTGGGTTCAGCCCTATCGTACTGCTGTACATCTCCCTGGTCTTCTCTTTCTCGTTACTTGTAAACGTCTGGGTGTTCTTCCGTGTATCTGGCGGTCTCTTCAACCCTGCGGTAAGTACAGGTTCCACACTCGTCGATGTCGTGCGTTTACTGACTCGGCCCAGGTGACCCTAGCCATGCTGCTTACTCGCACCATCACACTCACACGAGCTGGTTTACTTCTTGTTGCGCAGTTAGCTGGCTCGATCTTTGCCTCGTACATTGTCTCGGTCCTGTTTCCAACACAATTCAACGTCCGGACTACGCTCTCACCGAGCACGTCTTTAGTTCGTGGTGTATTCATCGAAGCTGTATTGACTGCTGAGCTTGTGTTCACAATCTTCATGCTCGCGAAAGAGAAGCACAAGGCCACTTTCATTGCGCCTGTAGGCATTGGTCTCTCACTGTTCATTGGAGAGCTTGTTGGCGTATACTACACCGGAGGGTCGTTGAACCCTGCGCGAAGCTTCGGTCCGTGCGTTGTTACCGCCACGTTCGACAAGGAACACTGGATATACTGTAAGCTGCTCTGGTGACTCAAGCATGCAGACATGATACTAATGGCGTTGCAGGGGTTGGCCCGGGCATCGGCGCATTACTTGCCATTGTTTTCTATCAATTCATCAAAGTACTCGAGTATGAAGTCGCCAACCCTGGCCAGGATTCGGCCAGTGTCCACGAAGAGGCTCAGAACGATTTGGAAGCAGGACTCCAAAATGGGAACACGGCACATAATACACCGGCCAAGTCCTTGAAAGAAACTAGTCCCAAACCAGCTGGCACTTCTCAGAAGTCGCCATAATAACGGCCGGATCCTCGTCGTTGGATGGGGTATTATGACGATGACATGAACTAAGGAGACAGAGTAACGATTGTATTGGTCCACGATTCTCGGTTGTAAACTCTGTACGTTTTATTTTTCTGTAATGGCTCTCCTATGTCCCCGCATAGACTTAATGTGAAACGAGAAGTTATGATGTAGATCAATGCACTTGAGCAATGGAAGCTGTGGTTCCGACCCATGTGAAGATCTGCGGAAGTCTAACGGGTGATCCACATGCTAGAATCTCTTTACCGACCCACAGACCTGCAGCATACCAAACCTGGCAAAATATCTGGGGTAATTGCAACTCTGCAGTGCTATCCTGCAATGAAGAGCCTTTGTTCTCCACATCCCACAGCTGATCGGCCCATATTCCAGGTTTCAAAACGATTGATCCGATTTCGAAAAGGTCCCCGAGATCGACGCTGTTCTTGATGGTGATGACCGGTTATGATCGATCGATCTTGCATAATATGGGTCAAACGAGAAAGTCGATCTTGCGTGCTTACTATTGAACATAGAATTTGCGCCAAAAGCCATTCAACGTTTCTGTAGCATTGCTGAATGCTCCAAAGTGCACAGGGGCTTTTCACATGGCGCCACAACCGCAGCCTCGGTGACAACGTCTTCTGATCAGTGATTCCGGCATCCGAATCAGAGGATCTGCAGCGAGTAATGAGCAGCATTACCAACGTGTAAACGGCTACGACGTTCAAGGCTGGTGTCCGTTCCGCAGGGTCCTAAGCTTGCCTACGGCATGGCTTTACATGTGCCTGACGGCCAAGACGGGTGGTCGCGGGGTAGACGCTAGCTGTAATGCCAAGAGCTGGGGAAGTAGATCTGAGAGGGCTTAGGGGTAAGCTATGAGCTGATGGAGGTTAGCGCTCGCTCAAGCTGCGTTAGCGCAAGCTTAAAGTGAATTAGAGTGTTGATCAACGTCCGTGGTGGGATTGGCGCAAGCTTCATCAGGAACCGTTGTGTCGATCTCGTGTGATTATAGCATAATCACTTCACACATGAAGGCACCGCAATGTAGAACGTGCTGAAGAAATGCGTGTTGCTACCGCGGCTTCATGAATGGGATTGTAAGCGATGGAATTGAATACTTTCTAGCAAAAAAGGCTCAAAAAAAGAGGTATATAAACATCAAGAAATCACTCCTCACCTTTGTCTTCTCCAGATCAACCAATACTCGAACAACATCTCAAACCCAAACATCCCTCAAAACATCCAAAATGCAGTTCTCCACCGCCCTTGCATTCCTCGCTGCGAGCAGCGTCGTCTCCGGCCTCACCGTCACCAAGCGTGACGCCGCCACCGTCGGCGCCGACATCGACACCATCGCCAGCGATGTCTCCAAGGTCCAAAAGGACGTCGACTCCTTCAACGGCGACGCCTTCGGCGCGCTGACCATCTACCTCGACTCGATGACGCTCGACGAGGCCATCAAGAAGGGCGCCAACGACTCCGCCAACTCCGCCCCCTTCACCGAGGACGAGTCCAGCACCATCGCCGGCAAGGTCCTCGACCTCCAGCCCAAGGTCGACAAAGTGCTCGACAGCCTGATCGCCAAGAAGGACAAGTTCCAGACTGCCATCTTCGGATTCCCGGCCACGCCCATTGTCAAGATGACTCTCCAGACCCTGAGGACTGACACTGCCGACTTTGGCTCCAAGGCCTCTGCCAAGCTCACCCCCGACTTCCAGGAGGTTGCCCCGATTGTGCTGCAGGAGATTGACGACAAGTTCGCTCAGGCTATTGCTGCTTTCTCTTAGAGTGCTGATTGAGGGCTCAAGGGTTGGATGCAGTTGTACATAGTTCCATCATTGTGTCGTGGGCTCAATGATAACGAATGAATATATATGAATCAAAACGATATTCCAAACAACAACACTGATTGAATGCCGTGCTTATTGCCCTTATCCTAGCAGATAGTAGAGCCTTTCACTCCTTCTCAACATCTATCAATGTCCTCCTTTGCTCGTTTTCCAATCGCTATTATCTTTCGCTATGCAATACTAAAGCATGCGCATTTGCCATCGACTTGTTGTTCATCAATACTATCAAGATCACTCAGATCTCGCCCTGGTATAGGCAGGAGCTTCTTCATAACTTGTATCGTCTCTAATGGCGTATTGATCTCCGCACAAACCTATCAACTAATCGTATCCCAGACCAGGAGAATAAATCCAGATTCTTTGTCGTTGAGGTAAGCCTTTCTTGTGTTGCGTTACCTCCTTTTTCCGCTTGGATCTTAGATTTGGGGTATGCCAGACTGTCACAAGTCGATAGAGTCGTGTTATCTCTTACTTACTTTAGATCGCCTTTTTGTGCGTGAAGGGTGGACAGCCCGATAGAGCCTACATGCCGGAGTGCAGGGGTATTAAAGGTGGGGGCCAGGAGCTGCCCACCTCGAGATCTCACACATCTCCACGACTTTGACAGTCGTCCGCAAAGCCGCTGACAAGCCGATAACGAGCACCGGCACCTGTATAAGCAGTCTTGGCCATCGCAGTCTGGAGAAGAATGAATGAGAGGAAGACCGTCGACGAGGACACGATCGTTGTGCAACTCTCCGAAGCTAACAAGCTACAACTCTTTGACGAAGCATTGAGGGCTCTTTCGGTCCAGAAACAAGAATCGGCGCTTGCCTTAGACAGACTAAGGGATTTCAATCCGAATATCGGCAAATGTGTACACGAGAAGGAGGACGCGGTGTCCAAGGCACCCTTCCGATTACTGTTCCAACGGGATGCACGAATCATCGCTGATCGAAGCGCCAAAGTATCGAGCTATCTAGTGGTAAGCTACAGCTGGCACAACGAGTTTTGGAGTCCAGGAAACCCGGAACAGCATAAGCCTTGGCCGTTCTGTGAAGCTATTGCCGACACCATTCTAGGTCTGCGAGAGTCAGTCGATGAGGGTATATTCGTCGACCAACCTTGTATTGACCAGAACAATACCGAAGAAAAGCTCTATGCCATTGCCTCGATGAATATAATATATCGAAGCGCCCGACGCATGATTATACTGCTTGAGGATGTCATGCTAACTGCGTCCGAGGAGGTGGTGCTGGGAAAGTTTTTAGGTGCAATGTTGGATGGCAATGTTGACTCGGAGATAGAGCCATCAGAGATGATCCTCCTTGCCTCTGTCTTCACACGTGTTGCATCTTCGAGATGGTTTTCCCGCGCTTGGTGTGGGCATGAGATCAAGACGTCAAAAACCTGGAGGAACACAAGTCCCCTGAAGTCAGCCACGGTCCGAATGTACGACGAAAGCGGAAATGTTGTCAGGGCTCCTCTTCTGTTTTTCGTGTGGCTCGGCCCTGTTGTTTACCGAGTGCTCACTCAGCAAAAGCTATCTCCGCTGTGGGATCCAGAAGCTCAGCAGGACGCGTACTGGAAATTCAGTACCGCCATAGAATGGTCTCCATTCCAAAGATTACCTTCGCTAGACTCTGGAGTTTCATATGCCCTCCAATATGCACGGATCGGCCGTCTCCAATGCTTGATACCGAAAGACCGCATCAATATAACGCTTAATATTTGTGGTATCAATCTCTACTACGACGGCCCGGCTAGTACTGATGATGAATGCTTCTTCATATCTTGGCTTATCGCGCTGGCTTTCAAACAATTATCAGTTCTGACCTGTACGGGACCTGCGTTGAGATTATCAACACAGACTGCTTCGTGGGCGCGCCACCCACGTGGAGACTACATCCTCCCTGAACTCCATCATCATGCCGTATCGCCAGATGCAGGCATTAGCCGCATATCAGAGTCTTGGATAGAGCTAGATATGCTTCTGTTTCACACTACCGCAAGCTACACAGCTACGAGATTCGAATCGCAGGCGAGTGATGTCATGACAGCGACAGCAAAACTTAAAGACAGGCATTCTAAGTATCATATACAACTTGTAGCGATATGTATAGAGCAGGGAGTGGACTGGATCATCAAGACCGGACGGGCTCTCAAAGAAACAGCAAACTCCCAAGAACACCTCGTCGAGCTTTTCTCTGCGGTAGATGACTCGACGTCGGGACTTGCTCGTGAATTACTGGCTCTCCAGGGTTATGCGGAGCAGACGACCCATAGATATCTTGAGGCGTTCCTTGAGCCAGTAAAAGAGTGTTTGTTTGTCCTCATGCATCCAGAATTCTACCCCATGACCGTAGAAGACCATGCTCTTATCCAGGTCGATCGGTATGGTCACCGAGCTCTCACAAAAACCGTCACATCCACTCGAGAGCATTGTCTTGCCATTCCCACTGGCTTGGCGCATTCGTCCTACGGCATCCATGTCCGTCGAGCTTGGGTTCTCGAACGCGTCGACCATGCCACAGGGCAATGGCCTGTAAACCAAAATACCACCGCGAGCCCCCCCTGCGCAGGTCCGACAAGAGACTTGCGAGTAAAGCCATTTGTTGCGAGCGATCATTTGAGGGTACTATCTACGAGGACACAAACCAGCGCTACAGAGCCTTTGGCGTGGAGAGTCGTCGAGAAAATCCCTCTAGTAGGCTTCGAGACCATAAAACCGGACGGCAAGTTTGTAAGCTTGTTGCATGCACAGAAAGTCTGGGGAAGCGATTTCTGGTACGACAGTAGATATCTACCGGAGACAATCGATTGATCGTTCGCTGGGACGCAGCATGATGTAACTTACTGTCCTAAGTGGCAATACAAGCCCATCTTGAAGGACCTGTAAAGGCAGAGATGGAAATCTTCATACAATCTGTGAGCGAGCCAAGCTTGACTTCTCATCAACCTTGACTATTCAACTGTACACGATTGCCCACTAAGCAGCGGTTGTGACAACAGTGAATATGCCGGTTCGTCTTCATAGTGACCTTGCGCTTGGGCATGTCCGAATGTGCGAGGTTGGTACTTAGAACCGCTTCAAGCTCAGAGATGGGCATATACAATCCGAATCTGTGCAATCTCAATCTGGGCCAAAATTTTGATAGAGAATACAAGCTCAATTCACGCCTCAAAATGATTGCCAAGACGGTACAATCCCAATCCCTGGGCATAGATTGTAATCTCAATCTGTACTTTTAGGGTGACTAATCATACAATCCTAATCTAGGACCTTGGATTGTATCCGATTGTATATGCTCACGCCTGTTCAAGCTTGCCTTCAATTCTGAATCAAGGTACGTTGAACCAACACGATCTCCTTGTGGTGTCCATGTCATATTCTGCTATGTGTACTCTTCTTGGGTGTTGGAGTACTTGGAAATCTGCGTACCTCCATCTGGTGAAGTTCATTGTGGAGCGCAAGAGCAAATGTTCAAAGTGACGTTTCAGGATAGTTCCAAGCTAGCGTAAATCGGGCAAGCGTACTGCCAAGTGCTCGGACACCCAAGCCGACGAGCAGTCGACAATTATAAGAAAATGAATCATCATCGAATATATTATCAAAAGAAAAAAGTTAGATTTACATAGGTAATCTTTTGCGACCCATATGTCCTTAACTTCATATACGCAGCTGCCTACATGGATATTCCATGTGTACGGATGTGATGAGATATACGCCCATGATGTGTCATTCAGAGCTCCGATGCTGATTGGCCACACTCGCGAGAACACGGCAATTCTGCTGGCACGTCCATCGTTGACGATCTGAGTTAGGGTTAGGGTTAGAGTTAGAGTTAGGACGGGAGTCACGCAGCGTCACGGTCCCAAGTATGCGCCCATCGGACTGCGTTATGTCGCGTCACGCTCCGTCGCGGTCTGTCGACTATTTTACTGTCTTTCGTAATGTTGATTTATATAACATCACATGCATATATGAAACCGAGTACTTATAGTGAATGACAATGTTAGATCTATGACCGGAGTTTGACTTGATGCTCAGTCAATGGTACCACCCGGTTCGAAACTTTTGGTTAAGCACGTCCTTGGCTAATTACAGACTGTTGCTAATGCCCGGAGGCCAGGCCACATACTAGCAGTCAGTGTCTTTGCAGTTAGGATCCGATTGAGCACTGAAAATTGTATATGTTTACGTAGCCGGAGTTTATAATTGTCTCCGAAGCCCCTCAACTATGCCATGAAATCATATCAACATTTCGTAAAGTCATGATCGTCATAGTCTCCTGCGACAAAGCGTACCATGTGTTGCTGACGTAGAAAACCACCCAACACCGCTCGCAAACGCCCACGAAAAACCGATAGCTTCCAGAAAAAGGACAACTCCATTCGAGCTCTGCGCAGAAGCCTGCGTGCTCGTGATTTTCAAACACCTAAAGACAGATTAAGAGAAGATACAGGAGCATGACCGAGTAGTCTCTCAGTCGTCGAGCAGATCGATTATGACGGGCTGCGGTGGTGGAACTGCTGAGACCGCAGAAACCAGTGCTGGCAGGGGAGACTTTGTCATAGGTTTATCCTTGCCCACCCATGACTTTTCATTATCGACGATTTTCTCTGGCTTTGGTATCCATGAACCGCTTGCGTCCACCACAATCGCCTCTGTGTGGAGTAACCCTTGTTGCTCCAATTGCTTCCTGACTTCTAGGAGAAAACCGTCCTGTACCAGACTACTAGGTCGGACATCACCGCCGCAGGATGGACATTTCCAGTCATCGACAGTGCCGGTGTTGTGTTCCGATATGCGTTTACCGGGGATCGATAGTAGAGTATTCAGGTCAAAACAGTCTGTATGTAAGCAACTCCAGCCTCGGACTGGGATGTCCCACATCTGACCGCGCTTCCACGGATCCCTTAAGCTGATTGTTGCAGTTGCATCGATTATTGCGAGCTCGTCATCGTTGCTATGCGTGAGCTTTCGCTTTATGCCATTGAGAGATGCCTCCGGTGCAATGAATCCGGCAGTATTACAGTGAGTATGAATGTCTTGCAACGAGACAATAGACACAATCTCAATTGCTATGGCAAAGTCGGGAGTTGTGCAGGCAGTCCTTATTAAGCTCAATTGTAGTTCGTTGACTCCCTTGCACACGAGAGATGTAATATCGATGGGAAGATCTCTACCATTCTGAAACTTCCTACGGGGTTCGAGGTAGCGACCGTTCAATTTCCAAGTCCCGAGCCCTGGCCATTGTGTGGCAGTACTCAACCATTCGGATGAGGACGTGGACGGTGAGTCTTCTTTTAGCCATTTGACACATCTGAGCCTGAGAAATTTGGTATTCTTCATGACTACCCGAACACGCGGTAACATCTCGCTGGTGTCTTCATCTTCCGGCAACATGAGATCGTCTGGAATTGAAAATGAGAAGCGTTGAATACTAGAGCTTGTGATATGAACGGGTGACATTATGAAACCAGTGACTTGTCGAAACATCGGTTCTATATGATCCCATGTAGACTTTTTTGGTTTTATTATCGGGCTACGCAGATGCATTTCATGATAGGCCATGCCATCAGCGTCTGGACTGCGCGGGTAAGGAACGCGTGCATCAGGAGGTGGGATGATACCAATGGACTTTTGAGAAGCGCTTGGAATAGCCAAGGTTGCATTACGAACATGATTCAAATTTAGTTGTTGGGTCGTCTGCAATGTTGAAGTGGAAGGAACGAGGGCCTGGTTCAGGTTTGCAACCTCGGGATGGGCCTCGACAGCTGTGAGGACCATTGGGCCACTGTAGCTGGAAGGTTGATGATAGTACTGGGTGATCGGACCCTGAGGCGATTGTCTTGAAACAGGAGCTAAACGCTGAGGAATAGCAGGATTTAATCTGGAAGAGTTCTGGTAAGCAGTCGGACCTCCGATGTGTCGAGAGCCGCTTTGAAACTGCGCCTGCAGCTGGGCCTGGTATTGACGCAATTGGCACTGGTATTGGTCCTGCAATTGTGTCTGATCTAGAGCCTGTGGATTAGCTCCATACGATACGCGCTGACCCCCAGCCGTCCGACCGTGTGCTTCAATTTCTGGTACAGCTTGTGCTTGAGCGTGTGTAAGAATTGGGCGTGGGCGGTTTAACTTTACATGGTCGGCAAGAATGCGTTGAGCTTGCTCTCTGACAGAGTCTTCCGAACGCCTATTTTGCTGATTGTCCTGAAACAACTCCAGTAGCTCGCTGTATAGTATTTGACTAGTCTGTGGCTGTACAAACCATTGCCTTCGTATGATCGACAGGAAGATGATCCTTTGCAGCGTAGGTGAACCAACATTCAGCGAATTAGCTATATCTGATACCAATGGTATGGTCTCCATTTCCTCGAAGGATTGAGCAAAACGAGGTAGCATCTGACCAAGAGTCTCAAGTAAAAGTATCGCCTCCGTTTTATATGTTTGGAACAGTTCCGCGTTATGATGCCGTAATGTGATTAATTTGAAGGGAAAGCCGGCGTAAAGTTGAGCATTCCTTGCAGTCGCAGCCTCCTGACGAGTTGTGAGACCAATCAGAGTCATGAAGCGATGTAGGCCGGACTCCATAGGTTTCGAATATCGAGACTGGTCTGGCAAGTCTATGTTCAAACTCCACATATATAGAGTCTGATGGAGGAAGAGATAGAGGTAGTCTGCCTCTCGACATGCCGATAGCAGACATTGTAAACGCGAGCACTCGAGCAGATTGAAAGATTCGCCCAGTGCTTGTTCCTCCGTCATGATCTCAGAAATCTTTGATACTACCTGATGGTAATCCATTAGCTCGCCAATGAGTGATTTGTCTAGGTGTAGCGAGTTTGGTCTGGGTGGCGCCATTGCCCGTTTCGAGGCCAATGTTGTGGGATGAATTGAAATATCTTCAGCTGAAAATCCCAGCTGGTCCTCATCACTTGGGGCTGGTGAGGGCAGCATGTGTTTCTCTTGACCATGGGAAGTATGCTCTTGAATTATGCTACAGGGCGGCAAAGGAGACACCGTAGCAGTATCTGGAGGTATTCGTGCCGTTGTCGCACGCTGCGGAGGATAAGTGGGATGAGGTTGGTGGATGAAGCGTGTTGGGCGTGGAGTGGGCGGCGTGTGTTGAATTCCAGGAGTAGACCTTCCCGTCATCCATGGTTTCTGCAGATTTCCCAAAAAATGATTCAAGGTAGAATTAGCGGACGGTATATCAGTCTGATCGCGTGCCGAAGATCCTTTGACCATCCTTCCGTGGGGGAGCCAGGATTATGACCAGGTATAGGCGATAAAAGATTGCTCTGAGTAGCCGTCCGAGTATACCATACCGAAGCTGCTGATGGTCGGATGGTGACCGTATGTTCAAACTATAAAGCGGTTGGTGTTTCGTGGGTGGTAGGTAGGGCGTGGACGAAGCAATGCAATTGATGGCGTCGGAATAGGTGGGACATTCGCTACATCTTCGACTCGTAGGACCCAATATTTCGTTCGCTGAGAGTGAGGACCTGAGCATCCATGTGTGGCTCATTGTAACCTTCAGTGTCCGTCCGACTCAACAAGACTGGAGGTGTTTGCGATGATGAGTCATTCTGCATATCTGCCTGAGGCGACTACTCTTGGACACTACTCATGCTCGCCGTGGAGTGACTACTTCGATGAGTGAGATATTGACTGCATACACGCACGATTAATGATGCGTGGCGGTCAAATATCTTTACACATATGATCGTATGGAGTGATTGTGTTCAACGTCTGGGATCTCATTCATGACAAAGCTCGGCACTCGGTGGGAGACGCGCCTGCCCTGTCTGCTGTTGTGCCCGTGCGCAGCGGCTCCGATGGATCTGACGGGATCGACCTTGGCTGAGGGGATCTTACTGGGTCCAAGGCCAACATCACACCTCATTCATTACCTGTACCTACCCATATCTCATCGCCGCCCAAGAACACATCAGTTTTCATTATTGCTATCTACCTGCTCAATCGCTCAGGACTACCTAGTTCGCCATCTTCGACACATAGTCGCGCAAGCTCATAACGTTCCGGCCCTCGCTCCCGTGTACAACCGCCCAAGCTACGGGGACGTACAGCTGTCCATCCTACTCCACCAACGTAGACTCTGTCTCGCCTAGCGAACCTTAATAAACCCAATTTCGCAATGAAATTGATGGATTAGATAGCCTGAGAAGCTGCTCTTATACTTGCACGTTCCGCTTGGATCTATCGCTACAATGTCGCGAAAGAACGAGCACGTTCGCCCAGGCGAGACACTCCAGGTCATTCGTACGCACAGCCCCCCCTTTATGTGTTGCATACAAGCGAAATACTGACCCTCGAAACCTAGACGCTTTTGTTGCGAGAAGCCCGGACGAGCTGAGCCTTAGCCGCGGTGACCGTGTTGAGCTTATCGAAAAGGATGATGACTTTGGAGATGGGTGGTATCTTGGCAAACACCTACAAAATGGCAAAACTGGTCTCTTTCCAGAAGGTTGGTGGCTCTTCGGTGCAAGTATCAAAGAGAAGTAGTCGACTAACCGCGTCGAATAGTGTACACGCAACCTGCGCCGAAGCCCACATTGAGTTCGCGCCCTGCCCCTAAGACGCCCATCTCGGAGCCCGTCACTCCAGCTCTGCCCTCACAGGCTACTAAAATTGACAGCGTCAGAACTGGAGATTACTCGATGAATGATAGCAATAATATCCAAGAGGAGAACGATGTGCCTACAAATACTGCAGCATCGTCTAGTACTCTATCGACTCCAGCCCCGCTTCAAACATCGGCGCCCAATGGCTCAAATAGCAGGTCTAACGTAGGACCGGCAGTGCAAAGAAGCATTGGCATGGCTCTCAGTGGGGACGTCGGGAGCCCCGTCATGAACGAAACCTTGAGTGTCATAGACGAGCATATTACAGACTTGAATACTCCCAGGCAAAGTGTGGCTGGCCATGACAGGCGGGCTGCTAACAACGACTCTGGGAGCGAATACAGCAGTCATCTAGACCAGAGGATATCATATATCCACGGCGAAGAGACGGATGAAGAGGAGTCTACGTTCCACACCGAAACAGAGGTCTTGACATGGGATCCACAACGGGTGGCCGAATACCTTGAAGATGCTGGTGTCGCCAAAAAACACTGTGATGTGTTCAGGGAACAAGAAATCAATGGTGAAGCCTTATTAGGCATGGATCAGCCCACTATATTTCTCAAAGAGTTTGATCTTGGCCCTGTTGGTCCGCGGTTGCGAACGTGGATGAAGATCAAGGCTTTGCAGCAGGAAGTGAAGAGCGCTGGCACGGTATCCCGAGGTCCGAGTCAGTACATGACAGATGATACGTCAAGCAACAGAAGTGCTTCCATGGGTGCGGTGTTGCCACGAATCCCGAGTCTGGGACAGGTACCTGGTTCACACACACCAACTCGACAAACGACAAGGTCCAGTCTTCCGACCTCGTCAAGGCATAACAATACACAATCTTCCGCCTCGGGAGTAAACACTCGTGAGTCTACACCCCCCTTAGCCCCTGCAGGCTCGGGACACGCGCACAGACCGTCGGCAGCCTCTGTCCGGAGTCTAAACCACAATCGAAGACACTCTGCTATTGAAAGCGCTCCATCTCCTCTCCTTGACGACACTGAAGGCATCGAGGCTCTTGGTGCCGCCCGGTCTTCGCATAGGAAAGAGCCCTCGTTCGATCGTGACTGGACTATGGGAGGTGGGCCTAAATCTGCAGAGTCCATTCGACCAGCAAGCTCTATATTTCACTCTCACTCACAAAGTGCTGCGAGTGCCAACATCACTGGAGCCGCCCCTGTAGAGCAAAATCGATCAAACTCAAACTTGTCAGTTGCCGAAGTAGACCGAGGATACTTCTCTGGAAACGAGCTGGACAATCGGAAGTCAATGCGAAACGTTTTACGCAAACGCGACAACCCATCCCACTCCCGGCAAACGAGCTACAGAAGTGAATCATCGAAGAGGGTCACCGACTACGTTGACCATAGGCATAGCAGAGTAGCAAGCGCCGACTCACCTGCGTCAAGTATGTCAGCTGCAGCCTTAGCATACTATGGACAGTCTCACCGCAATTCCGGCAACAAGCGCAATAACACGGTCCCATTACTTGAAACTGCCAAACCGTTGACCACAAAAGATTCGCCCACAGTAACGAAACTGGACTACAGTGGGAACCATAGCATTGACGCAGTTGCAAACTCACCTAAGGATTCTTCATCAATGGGACGCGCTTCGCCTTCTCCGGCGACGTCTAGTTCATTTTTCAAGAAGAAGCGGATAGTTGGGCTGCGAGCGATTTCAGACGCTATTACAGGGGGTGAAAAGGCTTCCTATGCACCCTCGACTGATTCTACTCTGGTGGCTTCATCGCCTATCAAGGATTCACCGTTGCAATCACCGACCCGAACTGGATCCACGACACCAACGACCACAACGAAGAGCTTTGACATGAGTGATCCAGAGAAAGCTAAGAGGACTACCACAGGATCAAGCAGCAGCGCACCATCTTTTGCGGCCAAGCGTCGGAATAAGAAAATCACCAGTGCTTATACTCGTGGTCTCGAACAGAAGAGCCCAACGGAGCAGATGGAAGGATGTGATTATTCCGGCTGGATGAAGAAGAAGTCTTCTTCTATGATGACGACCTGGAAGCCAAGATTGTTCGTCTTACGCGGTCGCCGCCTTTCATACTATTACAGCGAATTTGACACGGAAGAGAAAGGCCTTATTGATATCTCTTCTCACCGTGTTCTACCTGCCAATGAAGAGAAACTCACCGGTATTCATGCCACTGTCACGAGAGCTATGGCCTCGCCGTCGTCGCCTAACAACGCAACCATCACTACCTCGGCCCAAGCTGATGCTGCCAAAGCTGTCGCAATTGTAGATGATAATCCTGGAGCATTCATCTTCAAGCTCGTTCCACCCCGTAATGGTATGTCTCGTGGTGTCAACTTTACCAAGCCTACGGTGCATTACTTCGCAGTCGACAATATCGTACAAGGCCGGCTGTGGATGGCTGCGTTGATGAAAGCCACCATTGACAAGGACCCCGAGGCACAGGTGTTGAGCACGTACAAAGACAAAACAATCTCGCTGGCGAAAGCCATGAAGCGCAGAGAGCGTCCGCCTGCCTTGATGGGAAGCGATGACGAGTCCGACGCCGGGACGGAAGTCGACGTCAAGCCAGTCGATAAGGGCCTAGCTATCATCGGTCTGGTATCAGAGAAGGCCGACTCAGGCGTCGGGGACGACAAAAGTCTGCCTAAGGTTAGCTCTGAGATGGGAGCCTCTGCAGAGCTTGTAGCGACGCCACTTGAGGAGGCACCACCGCCGCCAATTAAGGACGAGCAGCATGCTGAAAAGGCGGAAGCCGCTGTCGAGGAGCACCACAGGTTGAGCATAGCACAAGCCCCTGAGTGATCTCAGTGCTGTATCAATGGATCTCCCTAATTCTTGCGACGTGCCTTCCGATACAGCCTTGATACCACAGTCTGTTTGCACCAATGGCAAAGCTTATACGGTATTCCCCCTTCCTTACTCATGTGTTCGTTGGGTTAGCTTCAGTCAAGCGCACTCCTTCTTTGATGATACCTTAACATGTTTTACCCCTTATATCTTGATAACGACTTAATACAATGTACGCATGACTTATGATGCTTGGAGAAACTGGAAGATTGTGGACATGGAGGTCAAATCGTTCTTCGAGGTGGTTTGGTTATGGTATTGACGCTGTGCCAGACGCACATAAATAGTATATAGCTAGCTGATGAGCTTACACTTATCTTCAATTGGCACAAGAAATTGACTAGAATACCCCCTACTTCAGGGCCTTCAAAACCGCCCCTGTCATCTCCAACACTTTCTCCTCCTCCAACCTCCTCCCAACAAGCTGCAAACTCACCGGCAAGCCATGCACAAGGCCGGCTTCATAAGTCTCCCGCACCTTCCCATCCTCCTCCCCCAGAACACCCACTTCGGGGCCATATTCCGCATCCAACTCTTTATCCGCTGTCACACCCGTGGGGAAACTCGTCGCCGCATAATCAACAACATTGAACACGCCAGTATATCCCACATGCCTCCACATTCCATTCCGCACACTCGCATATGGCGTCGTCGGCGCCAGGATGCAGTCTATTCCGCTCTCATTCCACTGGTCCAAGTATTTCTTCATGAGGGTCGTGCGCTCCGCCTGCAGAGCCCACATATCGGCTACACTAATCGTCGGCGCAAGCTCGTATGCGCTCATCTCGGGCCGCCAGGGCTCAGATGTGCGGGAGAGGATGGATCGCACAGTAGAGCCGCCGTCGGCAATGAAGAATTTGCCTAGTGTGGAGAGCAAAGGGCTGTGTAATGCAGGATTCCAGTCGACGATCTGGTGCCCAGCTTTCCGCAATTTCTCGACTGTGGTCTTTAAAGCACGTTGTACGGGTGGTGTGGGTGTGATGATGCCGTCGTGCCAGAGGACGCCGATCTTGAGTGTCGTGGGAAGCGTGACCGAGCGCCAGGGAATGGGCAGCATTTTGGGGTCGGACAGCCAGGGGGATGCGGAGACGACCGTGCGGGCAAAAAGTGCAAGGTCGGATAGGGACCGCGACATGGGGCCGTTGACGCTGTTAACGGCTTCTTGGCCGGTGAGACCGGAGCGGCATTTGAGTGTCGGGAAGCGACCAAAGGAGGGGCGGAGGGTGTATATGCCGGTACAGGCGGCAGGAATACGAAGGGAGCCGCCTGTGCTTGTGAATCAGTATAGGTTTAGAGATGACGTGTGCTTTGGTTTGAATCAAAACTGAGGGTCAGAGGTATAGATTGAGAATCTACATGCTCGACAAAGGAGAGAGAGAAGAGAGGGCCTTTTGTTAGTAATACACGTACCGATATCGGTTCCAACACCCAGAACGCTACCACCGAAAGCAATAAGAGCACTCTCACCCCCTGAAGAACCACCTGATGTGCAGTTGCGATTGAGCGGATTCACAGTCCGGCCAAAAACGTTATTCACCGATTCGGCAATCATCATAGCAGTAGGAACATTTGTCTTCACGTAGAACACGGCGCCTGCGTCACGGAGTAGCTCCACCAGAACACTATCGTATGTCGCCGGGTCGTTTGCAAACGTAGCAAATCCAACAGTACTGTCCTTACCGACTAGGTTGAAGTTGTCCTTAAGAGAGATTGGAAGGCCATGAAGAGGACCGATTGGTTTACCCGTTTCTCTGAATGTCTCATCCAAGCTCTTTGCTCGTGCAATTGCTTCCTCGAAAAAAACTTCTGAAAGGCAGTTTGTCAACTGATGGGCAGCAGCAGCACGTTTGCAGATCGCTCGTGTTATTTCTTCTGATGTCCATTCTTGCGTCAGTAGCTTTTGAAGAAGTGATTCCGCAGTGAGACTTGTGATCTCCAGTTCACGTGCAGTGAACAGACCAGAATCGGAGGCGAAGCTTGATACATCGAGGATCGATTCGGATGGTAATTTGGACGCTGGGATATGCCACTCAGCAGGGATAGAAGCCAAAACTGCTTGCCGCTTGGCCGCTCCAATAGCTTCCCAAGTTGCCATATCGTATCTACTAATGTCGTCTTCCAAGCTTTCGTTATAATGATAATGCTTACAGAATAGCCAAGGTGTCTTGACGATTCCGTATGCACAAGAGGAGGATAATCCGAGTCCCATAGATTCCGGATGTTAAATACCGAAGTACCGATATCGTAGCGCGGCGATCCATGTCAAATGCCGACGCAAAGGGAAAGCCGGCCCGTCGAATGACTCGTAAACAACCATCGATGGATCCATCTAGCGTGTTATCCCTCGTGGCCCTCTCATCTTCAGCATTACCAACACCAGCCTATCTCCAGGATCCCTTGAGCCCTCTTGAAGATATCTGCGACGTCGCGTCAACAGCCCAATCGAAACTGTTCTGGTTGCCGATCTAGCGCTCGGCCGAGGAATTGTGTATCGGGAACGCTGATAGCAGCATTCTTGCTATCGCATCCTCGTGAAACCACCGGATTGCAATACTTCAAATGCATCAGTGGATCTCCTGTTCTTCTTAGATTTTCTGATCTGTCCCGTTCTATGCAATCATGATGCGTCGCAGCTTCAAAGAATATCTAAAGCCCTCTCAGGCAACGAAGGAGGAGAGGAAGTTGGTGCAGAAGCTTGATTGGTTTATCTTGAGTTTCTGCTGTTTGATGTACTTCATGAACTACGCAAGTTTGCACTCAAGCTGTAAACGACTTTTGCTGATGATTAGTGTTAGCTGGATCGATCCAATTTAAGCAATGCGTATGTTTCTGGAATGAAGGAGGACCTCAGTTTTGAAGGCAACCAATTGAACCAGATCACGACTGTCTTTACGGTCGGGTAAGTGCCTGAAGTCGTCGTATCTACCCAAATCCCACTCATAAATCCTCAGATATATTATTGGCCAGCTACCATCAAATCTTGCGCTCCATTATATTAAGCCGCGCATCTTCTTTCCCATCATGATGGTCATCTGGGGTGGCCTGACTATGGTGAGCGCCGCTGCCAGAAGACCGCAAGACTTGATGGCAATCCGTTTCTTCATTGGACTTGCAGAGAGTTCCACCTTCGTTGGAACGCACTACGTCCTCGGATCCTGGTATACGGCTCAGGAGCTTGGCAAGCGCAGTGGTATCTTCACCGCCTCTGGTCTTGCTGGGACCATGTTCGGCGGTTTCATTCAGACAGGAATCCACTCGAGTCTCAATGGCTCCCATGGACTTGCAGGTTGGAGGTGGTTGTTCATAATCGATGGTATCATCACGCTGCCCATCGCCTTATATGGCTTCCTGCTCTTTCCGAACACGCCCTCGACTTGTAATGCTCCATACCTTTCCGCCAGTGAAAGAGCACTTGCTATATCACGGGTTCCGGAGGTACCAGAACGATCGCCAATCCGATGGAGCTTCCTGAAGAAAGTTCTCACCAGCTATTACTGGTACGGATTCGTCGTTCTCTGGATCATCGCCGGCGAGACCGAATCATTCAGCAGTAATACCTTACTAGCGCTGTACATGAAGTCGTCACCAACGCGCAAGTACACCGTTGCTCAGCTTAACAATTATCCGACCGGTGTACCGGCCGTCGGTATTGTCAGCACTCTGTTCTTTGCTACACTGACTGATTACTTTGGAGGGAAGCGCTACATCGTTGGCTACTTTATCTTCTTTACTGGCATTACTACAGCAGCTCTTATACTGGCGTATCCATATTCAACTTCAATTATCTTTGGGGCATACTACTGGGCAGGAACTGTGTATGCCTGCCAGGCAACGTTCTTTGCGTGGGCCAATGATGTAATGCGCTATGAAGAGGATATGCTCCGTGCTGTGGTCATTGCCAGTATGAACATGGGAAGCAATGCCATGAACGCGTGGTGGAGCATCGTCTTTTACGGCGCGCAGTATGCTCCTTTCTTCCGAATGGGCATGTGGGCCATGATAGCGACGAGCATCGCACTGGGTGTCTGGACAACAGTGCTACTGTGGTTTGCCACCAAAGAGGAGAAGAAGAGAGTCGCAGACGGTGTGGTATCGTCAGACAAGAATAACAAGTTACGAATAACGATATCGGACCCGGAGAAAGAGGTGGACGTTGACGCAAAGTCGTAAGGTGATTATGTCTCAAGATATGCTCAACATTAATGAAGTTGGGAAGTCACGTCCATAGCTCTCAGCTTTAGACATCACAACCACCTACGTATGTTCTTCGCCATCGAACTCATAAGCTTCCCTAAATCACACATTCATATCCCCTGACCCTGGACCTGTTGCACGACTTTGTCGACCTCCTCCTATTAGAGTCACGCTCTTGTCTGAACGTTTGCACAGGTCCGACTCTACAAACCAACATCGAACCTTTCAAGCTCTCTTGCTATTCCCTAACGAATTGATAACAATCATTTGCCTGAATTACAGACTACTTATGTCTGCATCCGCCTATCCATAATCTACTCAAAGCTCATCGTCGCGGCGCAGTTAGACTCTGTGTCAATCTGGACCTCTCCAAAGTCTGGCTCAGCCTAATAGGCGTGTAGATCGACATATGTCGACGGAATACAATTCATCCAATGCCGACTATGAACCGCTACGAGAGACACAGAGCCACCGCCAACGTGTCTCGAGCCACCTCAACCGAAACATTCGGCACAATGTGGAGAAGGATCGTGGAGTGGATACCAGCTGGAGGAAAAGAGTAAGCGCTATGAATCAGCCTGTGCCCCAGAGAAACAGCTCTATGATCAATGGGCCAACCAAGAAGAGTAGGGCAACGTGGCTAGACGGTCGCACTTCGTCGCCTGACCAACTGCCACCAAGTCGAACCGCCGCACGATATGTCTCTGATGTCTCAACCAACTCGAGTAGCAATGTTATGGTCGCATACGAGCCCGCGGACAGGAGTCGCTTGATACATCAGATGCCGGCCCAAAGGCCTACCACAGCGTCCATGTCACGCACAAATCCAGCATCTATTAAGCGCACGCCGCAAAAGATTGTGCACCCGCCTTTACGCACACCATTGGGAACCAGAGACCAAAAGAAAAATCCAAATGCGGGCCGCAAGCCTTCTAAGGTCCAGCATCCCCGTGATACTCACGTTGATCAACACAGGGCTTCCTCTGTATACAGCAATGACTTATCTCCGGCACCCACAGTCATTATCGCACCACATCCACCGTGCGATAGACAACCACAAAATTCACCACCCCCAAGAGATGATCAAAGTAATCTGAGCAGTCCACCTTCTTGGAAGTCAGCTCCAGATGCTCTAGATGCTCCAGATGCTCTATCGTTGCCCTCGGTGCCAGATCCATACCAAGCTAACTTACCAAAATCCCCAGGAGGACGTTTTCATGAAGCTATAAATGATCGTGGAGATTTGATTAGAGAAGCAATGGATATGGCCGAGAGTGCAATCCGATCTGATCGACCCGAGGAGGTCGAAAGTCTCCTCAATCAAGCGATTGAAGAAGTCCGGCACGAAGAGCGGCGGCCATCTCGAACAGGTCTACCCACGAGACAACCCACTCGTGGTGATCGCATGTACGATCCGGAGACTGGCTATGGCTCGAACGGCTCAAGCAGCTCAAGCATGTCGTTTCATGCGGAGATAAATGAAAGTAAGTAGTCACTAATTTTTGTCAAACAACGAATTGATTCCGGGCAGATCACCATGGTGACAATGACATAGAGCTCCAGCCCCTGGTCCGAGGTCAACCACAAGGAGAGGGCTCGCCTCAAACTCCAAGGACCCGGAGACAGTGTAGCAAACCTGTAGCAGTGGACTGGGCAGACCTTCTTGGAAATAACAGACGTTCGTCAGAGTCAGCGATCAAGTCATTCTTGACCAGGAGTGGAACCAAGCCACCCAGTTCCCCTGGTGCGATCCGAAAACCTTCACACGACCAATTCGGCCACCTTATCCGTTCTTCGACGCAAATACAACCAACGACTCAGTCCAACCAGAATACAGGCTTTACTGAAGCGAGCATCCCGAGCTTGCGCCATCCTCATCGACGCCATATCAGCTTCCGCAAAACGGGCGGATCCAGCTTCTACAGACAGAGTACAAAGGACCCTCTTGCTCGGAATTGGAGTGGCTCGAAGAAGAGACTTACTGCAGCTGTAGCTTGTGTGAATACAGGCCTAATGGGCCTAATTATAGGCCTTTATGTCAGCTACTGATTGTCTTAAGGGTGACCCTGAGCTAACAATCTTTAGGCTGGCGAAGTCCCTAGGATCCAATATCAGCTTGCTGATGAGCAGCATGTTGTTATATTAGGTAATATGTAGTGAGTAGACTCCTTTAGGGCTGCACATTCTGAGCCTACTACCAAGTTTTCGACTGACTTTGGTGCCTGGAAGCTTTTATCTAGGTCTCGCAATTACTACTTTCATCGCTTGGCCATTGCCACTTCTTCATGGGCGCAAAATATATACTCTCATCGCAATCGCTGTAGCCATGCCGCTTCAATTCCCTCAGGCAATAATAACAAGTCAGCCACGTTCGCCGCTGACAATATATCGATTCGGTGTCATGTTCCCTCGTATATTGACAGGTCTTGCTATGGGGCTTGCAAACATCAATCAGGTCACCACCTTAATGGACTTGTTTGGTGCATCGCTTCAAAGTAAATCACCGCATCAAGAGATAGCTTTCACAAATGATGTCCGTCGACACGGAGGCGGTCTAGGGCTGTGGCTTGGTATATGGTGCTGCTGCTTCACCGCATCTATAGCCATTGGATTTATGACAGGTGCAGGACTCATTGCGCACGACCTTAACCCTTCTTGGAGCTTCACTATAACTATCATGATGCTGGCGTTCGTTCTACTGCTCAATTTATTGACACCTGAAACGCGAAAGTCCCGGTGGCGGCACTCTTACGCCGAGTTCGTAGACGAGAAAGATCAGCTCCATCGACGAGTGGCACGCGGAGAAGTGAAATTGCATATTTCGACAGAAGGACCGAAGTACTGGTACGAGGAGACTCTAGCAGGCCTCACTCTGAACCTGCGGATGATCAAGCAGCCAGGATTCCTGGTCATGGCCTTCTACCTGGGATGGATGTACGCTCAAATTGTTCTAGTCATGGTGGTGAGTTGTCTCCATTCTCGTAAGATGAGTCTGAGAGACTGATTTCTGGATAGCTTCTCGGAGCCCTGTTGTCTAGAGATTACCAATGGCGTGCAGATAAAGTCGGGGCTGGGGTATTCAGCTTAGCTATCGGCGCCCTTCTTGCCATACCTCTAGCAAGAGCAGGGAAGTTCTCTCGCGCTCGTAAACGAGGCCCGCGAACAGACAGTATGACTATTGCCGCCAAAGTGACATGGACTTCGCACATGGTCCGGCGCATCATTTTCATGACCACCCTTCCACTGACAGGTATCGCATACACATTGGCGTCTGGCGGGAGCCACATAAGCTGGACTGTTCCCGTAATCTTCGCAGGTGCGATAGGCTTCCTCTCCAACCTCGCCATTGCCGAATGTTACGGCATGATCATGGAGACCTTTGACACCAGCGACCTCCAACCAGGCATCAACAGCCGTCATCGCCTACAGAGTCTCGCCGCAGACGTCAAGCAGCGCCGCACAAACTACTCGTCTTTTCCACGCGTCACTGCCGGCATCTTTGTCTCACAATCGATAGGCTTTCTCTTTGCCGCCGTCGCTACCGCCGTAGGAGGAGTTATGACTCGTCGTTGGGGTGCGCAAATATCAACTGGAATCACAGCAGGAATTCTCTTCATCCTTACGGTCTTATTGATGTTGGTCTTGACAAGATTCAGAGAGGTTCAGGTGGTTCCAAATAGCGCTTTTCATACTTGGCGGCAGAGCTTTGCTGCAGGGATGACGGATGCGGATTGGAAGCCGGTGGTGCTGGGGAATCCGAGTGGTAAGATGAGACGGATTAGTGTCTTGGAAATGGGAGTATTGTCAAGGTGGAGTGAGATCCGGAGATTGAATAAGTTGATGGAATGATACAACAAAGGCATTGCTATCGACAGAACGCGAATGATGACCTCCCATATACCTTGGGCTGTGGACGACTTTAGAAGCCAAAGTTTTGGCATATGTTTTACATCCTCTCTTACTCTAGTCTATCTACCGCTGAAACCGTCTCAATGTACTTCCTTAGCCCTCCTCTTCCTGTGCCGTCGCTTCGTCCGCCTTGTCCCCATTTCTACCCCACGCAATCCTTGGCAACACCCTCACACTCGCTGAGTATGCCAACGTCAAACCGACCAAAACAAGCCATATGAGATAACCGCCCAAGATATGCCTCTCGATGCCCGCCGCAAATATCACCGTACTCACCGCAGGCGTAAAACTGCGAATGCCCGCAACCAGCGCCATGGCAAGCGCATTCAACGACCCCAAACTCTCCGGCTCAGGCACCACGTCATTGAGCGCCAACTGCACCGCCGTAAACCCCATACTAACACCCGACGTCAGCACTGTGATAGCAGGCGCAAGCACCCAGAACGCCACATTCGCGGCATGCGTCCCGCGCGCAAGCAGCACGTTGGCCAGCGGATACAGTGCCATGCTGATCGGCCAGACCACGGCGACACAGCGCATGATGCCGATGGTGCCGATGCGTGCGTGCAGGGGCGGGAAGACGAGGAGCATGTATGCCGACTGGGCGAAGCCGCCCAGGGTCATGAAGATGCTGATTTGTGGCGGCGTGAGAGCGCAGCCGCCGGTTGCGGTTGGGGTGAAGAAGAAGACGGGGACGACGGCGGTGTAGGCGAATGCGATTAGGCTGGTTAGGGTGTAGAGCCATAGGACGCGGGTTATGTTTGGTTGGCGGGCGAGGGCGAGGATGGAGGTTGGTTTGTTGGGGGTTGTTGGGGTGGTGGATCGGGTGTGCGAGGGGAGCGTCTGGGGTGTGAGGTTAGCGGAAAAATGCGTGGTGGGAGGGGGAGAGGGATGTGTATGTATGTGTGTGTGTACCTCTTTTATGGTTATGGCGGATAGTACGAATGCGCTGATGCCGATGGCGCTGGTGATGAATGTGGGCAGTGCATAGGGGTATTCCTCGAAGAACCAGACGCCTCCGAAGATGGGCCTGAGGTTTTTGGCCGGCTCGGCGAAGACGCCGCCGACGATGGGACCGACCATGATTCCGACATTGGAGGCGAATGCGAACCAGCTAAATGCTGTTGCCTGTGTTTTCTGTGTGCTGTTCTCGGAGATCATCGTTCGGACGGTACTGGTGATCTGTTAGCAAAACATGTGTTTTCTTTTGTGTTAGGGGGCTTGGTGTGTGTACGTACATGATCACACCGCCGAACATGCCCGCCATACATCGGAACAAGATCATCTGCCACAGCGTCTTGCTTAGTCCGAACAAGCCCATGCCTGTGCTCATTCCAAAGAGCGAGAACAGGAGTACCGGCTTGCGGCCGAAGTAGTCTGCTGCTCGGCCCCATCCTATCATGAGACACATCTGCGTGAGCGAGAAGAGGGACTCCTGTTATAGTGTTAGAGCTGACTGGCCTATTCCTGAATATCTTCTTCCAGGGAAAGAATGGAGTCTCCTCACAATCAACCCACTATAAAAACCCACCCCACTCGGCTCCACCTCTCCCGTATTCGCGATCATCTGTGGCAGATACGGGAAGATACAGAAAAACGAGAGTGGCTCGACAAATCGTGCGTAGCATAACAGTAAGATCTGAAACTTCGGCAATGGCTTGTCGATGTCGTCGCTCGCAGCACCCTCGGAGCTCCTGCCAGGTTGATCGACTGGCTTTCCAGCGCCATTAGCAGCTGAGAACGTCCCATTACCAGTGTGCTTCTTCGGATGTCCATTCGATGCGGCTAGGAGTGCCTGCTCGCCTTCCCTTGATGATGCAGTGATGGGCACTTCTTCGATCGCGGCGAGGAGCGGTGTGACTTCGTCGTGAGATGGATCCTTGCGCGCCATCGTTCAAGGAAAACGATGAGTCTCGCAGATCTGATTATGTGGTTTTACTCCAATGCTCCGAATGTTGTCTAGAAGTACGCCAATTACGTCCCGTATGATGCAGCGCTCACAACTGATAGCTAGCAACAAACCGGAACGATAGCGATCAGTTAGGTGATTCCAGGACAGCCATGAGTCTGTATATACACTGTGAAATTATGGTTGCCTGCGGTTCTTGCAGGATGATGTCGAAAAGAAGACGCGGGACGTTGGGATTTGATCCTGACGGGACTAGCGAGATGACATTCACGCGCTACGTAATACATGGCTGCCTGTTTGGGCTTAGTTGGGTGGATACATTAGTCGCTCTGGTGGAAAGGTCTTTTGCGACCTCAGAAATTTGATAATATAAGTGTAAATACAGTAGATGGTGGAATGTCTTGTAATGAGGATAAAATATGCGGAAGTAATGCAGGGACGCTTTGTGGTTGTGACAACCTCGGCTTCGTCAGTCTTACATCGGATTATCTACAACATATAAATAATTGGTCTCATCCAAACATTCTTAGTGCTATCTTTGAACACAAAACTGACCTCCATAAATTAAATTTCCTACCCCATTGTACTTATGCTCATCCAACCTTTGCCACAATCTTCTCAGTCTCAGTCTCCGTTGGCGTCACATCCCCACTACTCTCCTCCGCCTGTCCGACCAAACTAGTCCTTCTGGGAGGTCCTTGGCCCTTCAAATCTTTCACAATCGCCTTGAATGTACGTGCCATAGTATGTCTTCCCTCCCACAATGGGTACAGGCCCACTGCGAACGAGCTACAGAAGATCCACAGTATCCCAACAACAACCCAGCCGGTGAAGAATTTCTTGCTGAAAACATACCCAGACCCGTACATCGGCATCGGCCATAGTATGAGGAGTGCGAGTGTCATTGTTACGGTCATGATGCGTGCGATGCGAGAGCTCTTCTTAAGCTTGGCTTGCTCAACTGCATCGTCGTCGTCGCGGTGCGACTCGCCGGGTACAAGTTCGAGATCCACGTTTGCCGCGGCGGCAAGGTCAGTGTCGTCGCCCTTGCGGATTGCGCGCATGCTGAGCCAATCGTAACTGTCCTTTCCGAGCGCATACGTCAGGACTGGGATGAAGATCATAGGAGACAACAGGGCGACGACATTGCCGGCCAGCATCGGGTTATTAGCGCCTGTGGTATCGACGGTGAGAACACCGCCCTCCTTCTTCGCTGTCACGAGCCACGCGATCAGGCTGCACACGAGGCCGAGAGGCGGCGATAGCGTCGCGGCGTACCAGTTCTGGCGCGACCAGAGCAGGGTAAGAGAGGCGGGGAGAACTGCGGAGCTGATAATGACTCCCATGAGGAGATATAGATAGCCCATTGAAATACCGATATAGTACAGCGCAGTACTGAAACTTGCCATCACAATAGCGAAGCCGACAACGCACGAGTGCGACATGTAGATCAGTTGCTTACCAGTTGCTTTCGGGTTAATGTATGTCTGGTAGAAATCATACGTGAAGATTGACGAGACGGCAATCAGCTCGGCAGACATGGCGGAGGTGACAGCCATAAAGATGAGGAGGAGGGTACCTGCGGCGCCACCTTTACCTAGGAGAGCGACAGCTGCGTTGGGCAGGACAAGACCGGCTGAGACGTCAGCGTGTGGCATGCGGTCCGGGTAGGTCGGGAAGACCGGGTTGTTTTCGAGAGCGAGAGCCGCGAGTCCCATTGTCGTGGCGCAGAGCCAGGGGATAGCGAACCAGGAGAGGCCACCCATGATGTATCCCGGAAGAGCGTGAACTGGGGAAGCAGCAATGGCTTTATTGTAGTATCCTGAGCGTTGTCAGTGATGTAAATAATGAGGTTGGGATGGACGGACCGTTGTCGCAGAAGACCGTGCCGAAGTTGCCGACGATGTTGATGACAAAGAAGATGGCACCTTCTTTAGAGCGCATGGTGAGATAACTTCCCTCGGCATTTCCCTCTACTGGATGGCGAGCTGCTGCTTGCTGGAGAAGATCGTATACTTTGCTGGGAGAACCCAAAACATCAGAGGTGGCGTAGGTCGTAAAGGCGAATGTCAGAATTATGATCAGAATGACCACAGTATGAGCATAGTCGGTCAAAAAAGTGGCCTTTATTCCACCGAACATGGTGTAAAGTACAACACCGACTGGCAGCAAGAAGCAGGCAGCAGCAGTTGGAACACCTGTCAAAGATGTAACCACTGCGGAACCTCCTGTGAGAAGCATCGCAGTGACCAAGATATTGGTCATCAATCCAAATACCTGCTCGGGAATCAGTTTTTGTACTATTTATATGATAATAGACAGATCTGACCATGAATACAGTGTGTGTGATAGCTCCATATCGAGCTCTGATGACTTCGAGAAACGTATGGGCATTAGGCGCTCGACGTTTCAGTTCGATTGCGAGTGCTATAATATGTCAGATATTACATTCCTGAGACTTGACAGCAGGAGCTTACTAGCAAATAAGATGATCTGAACAGTCGCTCCTGAGGCATACCAGAACGGACCAGACACACCGTAATTGTATGCCACACCAGATGACTGGAGCAATGTAGCAGCCCACGTCCAAGAAGACACCACGGCGGACGCGACAAGGCCGGACTTCACAGTTCGTCCAGCTGTGCTAAACATCTCACTTGTCTGTACCTCATAGTTGTATCTATTTACCGTCAGGCAAAACGAACTTGTCGTATCGCGATGATGTCTCTCACCTCTTTAAGACGAATGTCGTCAAT
The DNA here is from genome assembly GCF_010093815.1 of Pseudovirgaria hyperparasitica. Taxonomy (NCBI): domain Eukaryota; kingdom Fungi; phylum Ascomycota; class Dothideomycetes; order Acrospermales; family Acrospermaceae; genus Pseudovirgaria; species Pseudovirgaria hyperparasitica. Next base: position 1,215,591 of record NW_022985555.1, read on the forward strand.
ATCATGCCAAACGCAAAAGCGAAGCCAAGGCCAATGATGACTCCATAGCCAGTGCCCTGACTCAGTGGAGGACCTGCGGAGACCATAATGCCTGGGTTTGATATAGCAGCTGATCCCTCGTCTCTCCAGATTCCACAAAGATGGATCAAAGTCGATGCTGTTGGGAGAAGCTCGATATAAGTCTTTAATAGGTATGATTGCTGATTCGGCCGAGTGCTGGGACTCGAGTATTGACGGATGGTGGTGGAATGATTCTGGGCAGCAACTGATAAGGATCCCGTTCTGGCTTAGCCTGAATGTTGCTTTCTGGGCCCTGATAAGCAGATTCCAAAGCGTAATTTGACGTTTCGCATGGCTGTTAAGGCTATGGAACCACTCATAACATCGATTTCTCGTCGAAATTCGTGGAGAGTCCATCCCGTCTTGAATGTGAGATATACGAGATGGCGCGAAAAATGGCCATTCACTCGTAGGCAGCTAAAGCAGGTCGCGGACTATCCCACTAGAAAAAGCATGCTCGGAGTCTGGATTCTAAACTGGCCAACCCCAAGAGATAGCGAAGTCGCTGTCTTTGGCGTGCCGGACACTGATTACTCGATGGCATTATATTTTTGTAGCAGAATCATCACTGTATCATTTGCCTGCTTTTCTGTGGCGCTGGGAGATCGGAGACGTTGGCTTAAGCTGCGGGACGCTACCAAGGTAGTAGGCGGGCGCGGGACACCCGCTGTGCCGCCTCCAATTGGCTGCGTCACCCTTATCTATAACGACAATTCAACACCTTATGTATGTATTTACTTATCTACCCAACCGTCCGTGACACTTAAAATATCATTCTGTATGGCCTAGAACAGCGACGAACCCGGTTTACTTTTGATTGCACTTCAAGCTAGTACTCTTTGCAATTGGGCTCAATGGTATTTACATGAGCGCTCAAGTTAAACGTTTCAGGGTAAGTCTACTGCTCACATCAGGCGTCCTATAGCAAAAGGATATATAATTTTCTCAATTATCCATTCCAACACATTCGGCCATACCAACCAGAAAGCAAGCGGTCCCGTTCGCTCCCGCCTATTTAAGCTGGTTAGGGGCGGATTAGTAGTTAGGTGGGTGACCACTAGCGAATACCCACTGCTGAATGTTTTGTGTTTTTGTCCTTGAACCTTCGTCATCATGTTTCTTTTTCTCTATCAGGGGGCAAAGTTACGGATCAAGTCTCTGCAAGCACGTTCTTGAGTATACGGCTGACGCCAAGTAAGCGGGGATTCTTGCTACAGTAGCAACCACACCCTGCTTAGCTACATGTAGGAAGACTAATGAGCTGAGGTCTTGCGGTGTAGCAACTAGCTATATACATTGAATTAGATCATTTCCATCACGCGTCGCTAGCGATCCCGTACAGATGTACATCATTCAGGTGAGGTATGTGGATACCTAAGTCGTTAGTCTCCTGCATAGTTATTAATGGTGGCTTTTACAATTGCAAATGGAGCTGAATATGGATCAAAAAAACCATTATTCACCGCTTGGGCAGAGATTTTAATTTGGATTACATGTTCGAACCATGGTGGAATGGAGCTTCCATACGACTGATGCGAAGACCTGTAGTTCGACAAATGATGAGTATATAAAGCCGACCGGATGGCCTCCATCATCCTCCAGAGCCTCCATCATTGTCCACTATCCAATAGCTCTGCATCCTAGACCTTGCAATCCTCCCGAAAAGAATCGAAATCCTTTTCCAAGCCAGCCAATACGCCTCCTACATCCGTCATGCCCACCATCGACGACTACGTAACCTCGGCCCTCCAGGCCCGCGCCGCACTCCGGTACAACAAAGCGGACGAGAAAGCCCTTCTCAACCTGCGCAAAGCGCTCTACAGAGCCCACCAACTACTCAATATCGCACACGACGTCACTGAGGCAACCGAGGACGACCTTCTCCAGTATCACATCGAGCTGCCATGGGCCTACAGCAGCGCCGTCGGCAACCCGGCCGTACCCGGCGACTGCGCACAGATGGGCGCCGACCATTACAGCGCGCTGTGCCAGGAGCTGTACGACGCCTTCTCCAATCCCGGTAAGGATACGCTAGTGAGCGACACGGCGTTTGGGGAGAAGGTGATCCATATTACGAATAATGTGGCGAATTATACGCTCGTTACTGCGGATGTGGTGAAGCGCACTGGGAGGAAAAATGCTCCGCGAGGGCAGATTGCGGCGCTGGCGTGGGCTTGTACGAATTCGATGAGTAAGAGAGGGGAGAAGGCTGTTGAAGATGCGGAGAAGCTGTGGGTCCAGCGCTGTGGACAGTTCACGAAGGAGGAGATTGTTTGAGTTGAGAGAGAGGAGCACGGCGTTGTAGTGACCGAGCTGGACAATGGATCGCCACAGGAATTCTTCGTATTGAGAAACACAGTAACGCTCGTTCGTATAGTTGAAGCTGGATGACGCAACATCATGAAATGCCAGTGCGCTGCAACAAAGTAGTCACAGTGACGACTTTATACCCTTGTCTTTTGATTTCCGGTAGTATCTCACGCAGCATAGGTGCCGTCCAACTTCGCCGGTCATGGCAGATTATGATAGCGCCTGGTCGTAACATGCTTAGAATGTGTTTCGCGTTCACGTGTGAATACGGAATTTGTGGATCGTGTGGATAGATGGATCCGAGCACCAGACGATAATCAAGATTCTTCAGTATGTTCCGCATTTTCGAGCTGAAGAATCCGGAGCCAGGGCGAAAGTATTTCGGTGGCAAAGGAACTTTGGCAGAAGTATAAGCCTCATTGATTCTTTCTTCGACTGTGTGGATCTGCTCCACGAGTGTCCCATCATCGAGAGACCGTGACGGCTCATCCCGCATGGCATGATTGCCTAGCTCGTTATCGTTCCAAATGACGTTCCGCAATATGTTCTCGCGACCAGAGACTTGAGAGCCGATGACGAAGAATGTGGCTGTGGCATCATTGTTATTCAGAGCATCTAAGATCTCAGATGTGTACTCTGAAGGTGCATCATCGATAGTCAAGGCCACGATTTTTTGTGTCGTCGAGACTTCCCAAAGAACGTCCGGCCAGTGATATCGAAAGTAGTGGATTAGTGCAGCCGGAGGTTTGTAGACGATGTATGCCAGCGGTATAAGTACTCCCCAGATTATTCCAATAGCTAAGAGAAGCATAACAAGAAATCCCAAGGGTCTTCGTCTTTTTGTAAGTCTCCGCAAGTAATAAGAGGTACGTGGCATTGGCGATTACTACTCCTTTTCTAGCTCTTCGGGCGTGACTTCTCAATCCTTCTCACAACAGCCCGACTTGCTTGGATAAGCTTTATCGCATAACTCCAGATCTGTAGACACGAGATGCGGTCGACTGGTGGTCACGTCGGTGGCTGCAATGATGGGCCACGTTCCTGTGGTTAGAGCGGGATTATCTGATGTTGATTCGAAGAACTAGGCCCACGTTCTGAACGTGTGGTCGAATGATACTGCCTCAGGCAGCTGCGGCCGGGTCAGGCTTCAGGGGTTTTCTCTATAGGCGCTAAGCCCCACGTGGATGGAGAAGATCCCAGGGTCACTCATCCTGCCGGCCAGTTCTCTAATATTCACTTACACACACTTGCACTTACATTGACACTACTGCCTTCCCACGTGCTTATTAGATTCCTCTTCGTTGGTTGAGTGCCCCACGTTACTTCGCAGCTACGCATTTCACTCAACTTCTTCGTCAACTTTTCGCAATCTAGAAGCTGGTCCGTGAGAACGTCGCCTGTCGATTCCAAGCGAGGACAAGCATGTCAAGTTACCGAGCTTAATGTCTGCATAATCCTAGTCGAAGATTGGGGTGTTGAACGGGATGGATTTCCCGAAATCGCGCTCCGGCGCAAGTCGAAAGGACTATAAGTACCAACCGCTGAACGGAGATGCTGTACATCAAACACGTCGGACCTCAAGAGCAAGGCCTATCGCCATCATGGTACTCCTAAGCCTTTCTGTCCTGGCCTTGTTCTATACGACCTCGGTGTGAGTAGCCTTTCGAATTTGCAGTTGCCATGGTGCCTTAACACGATATAGAACGTCAACGCAAGCACCGAAACAGTCCTGTGACACGATCGAGCATGGCTACGTGTGCGATCCCAAGATCGCAAAGTTTTGGGGACAATACTCTTTGTACTACAGCGTCCCTTCCGAGATCCCTGACCAAGTCCCTCCTGGATGTTCCATTACATTTGCGAACATGTTGTCTCGTCACGGGGCTCGTGATCCCTCAGCAAGCAAGACCGCTAAGTACAATGCCACAATTGCGAAGCTGAAGAAGAATGTGAAAGAGTACAAAGGAAAATATGCCTTCCTGAAAGACGTTCAATACACTCTGGGTGCTGACGAGCTCACTACAATTGGACGTCAACAGTTGGTTAACTCTGGTATCAAATTTCATCGGCGATATGTAAATTTGGCAAAGAACAGCTTGCCTTTTGTTCGAACCGCAGGGCAGAACCGTGTAGTCGAGTCAGCACAGAAGTGGATCGAAGGATATGCCTCGGAGCAACCACACCAAGCTTCTCCAGCTCTCTCGGTCATCATACCAGAAGAGCGAGGCGTAAATAACACCCTGTCGCACGGAGGATGCTATGAATTCGAAGACGGCGCTGCCTCAGAGATTGGGGATGATAACAAAGCTGTCTGGGCCAGCGTCTTTCTACCACCGATCCAAGCGCGCCTCAACAAGGACCTTGCTGGTGCCAATTTCACCCTGGACGAAACTCTTTACATGATGGACTTGTGTCCTTTCGAGACGGTTGCTGATCCACAGGGTTCACCTTCGGCTTTTTGTAACCTGTTCACTGAGAACGAGTTCCACCAGTACGACTACTATGAGACTCTCGACAAATGGTACGGCTATGGTAACGGTAACCCGTTGGGGCCCACCCAAGGGGTAGGATATGCAAACGAGCTCATTGCACGCCTAACGCGAAGGCCTGTGGTGGATCATACCACTACAAACTCGACGCTGGATAATAATGATGCAACGTTCCCCCTGAACCGCACGCTCTACGCAGACTTTTCCCATGATAACGACCTTGCAGGTGTTTATGCAGCACTTGGCCTCTACAACTCTACTACACAGCTCTCGAATAGTACTCTGCAAGGTACAGATAAAACGAATGGGTACTCGGCCTCTTGGGCTGTGCCTTTTGGAGCTCGTGCATACTTTGAAAAGATGCAGTGTGCTGGCCAGAAGTCAGAGCTCGTGCGTATAGTGGTGAATGATAGAGTAATACCCCTGAAGACATGTAATGCAGACATCTTCGGGAGGTGCACGCTGGATAATTTTGTCAACAGCTTGAGTTTTGCTACATCTGGAGGACGCTGGAATGAATGCGGATCCGCACCAGCTTAAAGAAGTAAACGAATAACGAAGCCATCGGTCAGAACCACATTCGAACATATAATTAGAGGAATGAAAAGCACAATAATGTGCCATTGTCTCCACACCTGTATTACCACAATCGTATGTTTACACCTGCCTGTTTCGCTTGTACGTGATTGGCCGAAGCTCGGTAACCTCGCGTTCCCCGTAACCTCGGTGCACCCCTCAGCATTGAAAGCTCTACAAGGTTGTCGTCCTCAAATTCAAATTGATATACAATTACCTTCCAATTCCCCTCCGAACCAGACCCTCCCCTCCGTACGAACATATCTACACTCTACCCACCCCTCAATATGCCCGACATCCGCGCGCACCCCTCCATCGCCCTCCCGGACTCCTATGCCTCGCTGCCATTCACACAGATCAAACTCTCCCACCACCCCGCGTCCTCGACCGAAGTAACCCCAATCATCATACTCACCTTATACCGCCCGAAAAACTACAATGCATTCACTCCTATCATGCGCGACGAGATCGTCCAGGCCTATAAATACTTTGACGCCGACCAGCGCGTAAAGTGCATCGTATTCACAGGCCACGGCCGCATGTTCTGCGCAGGCGCGGATCTGGACGCTGGCTTTAGTAAGACGGGCAGGGCTGCAGATCACCGGGATGGGTACGTTCGCTCCTAGCCGGACTAACAATAAAGAATAAGGCCGAGCTGCTTGGTAGAGGTACCGTATGAGAGGGCTGTGCTAATATGTTGTACGTATACAGAGGCGGCCAAACCGCGCTCGCCATCCACCACTGCCAGAAGCCCACCATTGGCGCCATGCAAGGCCCCGCTGTCGGCGTCGGCGTCACCATGACACTGCCCATGTCCATCCGTGTGGCGCTGAAATCAGCGAAAATGGGGCTTGTATTTGCGCGCCGTGGAATCGTCATGGAGGCTGCAAGCTCGTTTTTCTTGCCTCGCCTAATTGGGTATTCGCGCGCGCTGCACCTTGTTACCACGGGTGGGGTGTATCGTGCGGACGATAAACTGTTTGATGGGCTGTTTACAGAGCTGTGTGATACGCCGGAGGAGGTACTGCAGAAGGCATTAGGGATTGCTGAGGAGGTGGCGAGGAACACGAGTAGTGTGAGTACGTATCTGCAGAGGGAGATGATGTGGAGGGATATGGGGAGTGCCGAGGGACAGCATTTGTTGGATTCAAGGATTCTATATGATTTGTTCGGGAGCGAGTAAGTCTTTCTGCTGCTGCGAAGGTGCGTTATATCTTGCTAATGACAAAAAGGGATAATGATGAAGGTGTCAAGTCCTTCATGGAGAAGAGGCAGGCGAAGTATCAGGGTACGATGGAGAGTAATGCACCTCAGGTGTATCCGTGGTGGTCTCCAATCGATGTGTTCTCGAAGGCAAAGGCGACCAAACAGCTCGGCAAAGCAAAGCTATAAGAACAGGCGTGCAACTTTCAGATGTCATGTAGTTTCAAAGTTCACACAAGACTCAGTCAGCGGCACATAAGCATGCTCAATACAACTTTGAGTTATGGGGCTTTTCATTCGTGTCTAGTTACTCCATGTTCAATATAGAAGTACTGGCAACAGCCCCAATATGCCACAAATGCCTTGCACCACTTTTCCCCAGTATCCGAAACAGCGCTTAGAAGAAAGTTGAGGGTCTCTTGGCAGAGAAGATAGCCTTGGCCTGGTTGGCATGAACGCGGTGGGGTAGAGGAAATTTGAGGTCCTTTGTGAGGAGCTGCTTGATGTATGGGCGGCGAATAGATTCGGACTTCTCAACCTCGATGACCTTAAGGATGTGGATTTGTCGGAAACGAGAGCGGTGGCGGGCAGCCATGTCCTGGTAGAGGGCGTCGACGGCATCTGTCCTGGACATTTCACGGAACTCCTTGTACATGTTGTGGGTTCCACTGCGCGAATCGTAGCGGATCCAGATACCGAAGTTCTTGACCTTTGTCGGGCGCTTCTCGTGAATCTGTGCATCCTGTGAGTATAGACACTTTCATGCTTTAACACGCTGTAGGTACCTCATTCAACGAGACAATCTCGCCGTTGGCCTTCTTGATTTTCTTCAGCTTTCCGAGAAAATACCAGAATCTTGACTTTGCTACCACGCTGTTGGGGGCGAAGATGCGCATGCGGAAGAGCTTTGGGGTAGGGTTGGCCTCGCTGGGGAGGTGACGGCCCACAACCTGGTATTCCTTGACGCGACCTGAGTACCAATGTTAGCCATCATTTCTATATCATAGATACCATCAAGACAATGTCCAGAAATCAGGGTTCGGAGACCGTGTTGGCACACGGTTTTGCGTATAGACCACTGTATCAAAGACCCAGGATGTAACTGTGCGCTCTATCTTTCTCTTGCTATGCTTATCGTCTCTCGCAGCTGATGATCGTGAAGGACGCTTCGAATAGAAAAGCGTCTTGCAGTCCTTTCACATCTCCTACGACTATGATTTGGTACGCTATCTCTGGTATGCGACGATTATTGCGACTCGTGGTGGTCCTCAGATCTCGGGTATATCAAGGTTCGATGACGATAAGGAAAAGGAGTGGCGAGGCTTACCCATCTGTATTATGTTAGAGATGGCTAAAATCAATCGATTGATGGCTACACTTACTTCGAATAGTTTGTCGTGCTGATGGGGTGTGTGTACTTACTGTCGATAAAGGCTTCGCGAAGTTCGTCAAAGTGTGTGCTCGCAAACTCGCTTAACCACAACGCTAGTAAAAAACCAATCAAGGGCGCTGATGCCTTCCAGCAAATCGGTGAGACCTCGGCTTCCTGGAACTCTCAGTGACAAATGTGAACACCATCTTGCCTTGCGAATGTCAACATTCAAAATGGATTGAAGTACTGCGCAGGTGGCTTCTGTCCACGTAACATCATCACACCGACGGACGCAGTGCAATCATTGCCATGCGAATGCAAAATGGACCGTATCATCGAAGAATTTAAGCGCGCTCAACATGACAGCTCTGGCTACGACTTAGCTGCGACGCTTAGCCCTATACCGCCTCTGGACGATGGCGGACGGTTATATGCATTCTCCAAAAGTACGAATAACTATGCAGTCGCAGGAGATATCCGCGATGCTCTCGGTCGTGGTCGCAATGCCACGTTCAGTAGCAGAGCAGAAACGGATGCCTGGGTAGATGTTTTTGTCGCCTATTGGAAAGCAGTTGGTGATATTTTGAACGCCGAGGAAGCGCAAAACCGGAGAAAGTTTATTGGAAACGAATGGACAACAGCCTATGACGCATGGAAAGATGTTGTGAATGCGCTCATCAAAGGACATGCTGCTGGTCATTTCCCCGCGTGGACCATACCATGTCTGTATACTGGTGGAAGGTACTTACGAGTGTTCGCTATAAAGGCAGATAAACAGACGACCGATACACAAGGAAAGGTGGCATTTACGGACGGTCTGGGAGACGACGTTGTTAGTTCGGCCAATAAGAACGAAAAACTGGAAGACACGGCAAGACAATTGATGAGGATATTCTCCCTGTTTCTTGGAGACAGGTCGCCGATAGAGGACTCGCGAAAATGGGGCATTTATTACATCGCCAATCTTCTGTTCAAGACACACTTCAAGGTACAATCACCGTCAAGCATCGTCTTCATGTGGGACTAACAATTTCAGATCAATTCAATCAATCTTTCGAAAAATATATTGCGAACGCTCCACGCCCAATCGGATCTTCCAGCCCTAGAGCGGTTTCCCAAGGCGCACCAGACGACTTTCAAATACTATGCTGGGGTGATATTCTTCCTAGATGAGGACTATATCAAGGTAGGATACCATCCACTAAATGACGTAGAACAAACACTAAGGAATGCTTCGCAGGCAGAAAACTACCTCACGGATGCCCTAGTCCTGTGTCACAAGGATGCCAAGAAGAACCGCGAGTTAATTCTCACTTATCTCATCCCTTGTCACCTTTTGACAACACACACCCTCCCGACCAGCGCCCTTCTGGGTCCCTATCCACGCCTCGAAGCTCTATTTCAGCCCCTTGCGATGTGCATCAAGCGTGGCGATCTTGCTGGCTACGACGCCGCTCTGGCATCCGGCGAGGCGGAATTCGTCAAACGGCGTATATATCTTACTCTTGAACGAGGTCGCGATATTGCATTGCGAAACCTGCTGCGGAAGGTGTACCTGAGTGCAGGCTACGAACCACCAAAGGAGGGTGACCCACCAGATGCCCCCAAAGTGCGCAAGTCGAGGATCGCACTGGTCGATTTCCACGCTGCGGTGAGGTTAAGCATGGGGAAGGACGGCGAGAGCCTTGATCAGGAGGAAGTGGAATGTCTGATGGCGAACATGATTTATAAGGTATGTGTACAGCACCTGGACAAACACCTTGCATGCCCGGCCCATATCTGGGCTCTTCCGAATGTCTTGGCATCTACGGCTGCCTACGTACCCATAGATGCCTAGCGTACACATGCATGCATTTCCACCAATAATCCCGATTCAAATCACACCAATGCTAACAGATATCCCAGAACCTCATGAAAGGCTATATCTCTCACGATCACGGCAAGGTTGTGTTGCAAAAGGGTGATAAAGCGTTCCCGGGGACCGGGGTATAGAGAGACATACTCTATGCGATAGGCAATAGAATAGAAGAACAAAAGACAGAACAGAGACACGACTCATGAAGTACTGTTACGAGCCAATACAGTCATATCTTGTCATACACTGTGCTACACCCTTACACATACACCATCAACTCCCGCAGTACCAAAAGCACGTACAGGTTCACCAACAAAACCACACCGTTCGGATATCGCAATTCATATTGATATTCAATACTAACATCCATACAGAATATGCACCCTTTCCCAACCCTACACACACACGCATACATCTCGCCACGCCTTGATCGTCCCCAGAAGCCTAGATCCCCACGACCTACACATCGTTCGGCCTTCTCCCGCGTAGTGCCCGTCCTTGCATATTGCTGACGGATAAGCCCGGCGCAGAAAACATGACTGGTCAGTATGCTGGGGATCAGCACGACGGGAGCCTGTATTGTGCTTATCCTGGCTTGTCCTTGTGGAGGTCGCCCTGCAGAGGTTCAAGGATGGTGTGCAGGGGTTGATAAGCTTTACAGTCCGGATGGGGAAATTTGTGAGTCACAAGTCTCGGTTGTATTTTGGGGGGTTGTGTGGATGGGGGATGCCTGTGCTGGGATGGATGCCTTGGGGGGACTCTGGTAGGGGGTGCGTTGCAACTGCATCGAGTAGATATAGGTTTCTTTAGGTATCTTCTGGGAGTACATACTCATAGCATGGAGATACCTACGTAGCATATCATACATGTTATTGATAATCAATACGGCCTGAATGGAACATATGGCCGACTAAAACTTGATTCTAATACTGATAATGCAAATCCGATTAATGTGTCGTGTGATGCTACAGAGATTTGGATCGGTAGTTTGCGTATGTCATGGTATTTATGAATAATGAAGTACTATAGATCTGTTGCTTAAGAGCAATACAGTGCCCTTCAAGTTTGCAATTTTCCAAATCTGCTTGCTCCCCGTCGCTTCAAGTCATTCTGCTTGCGGCTCTTGCTCGCAATTCTTGAAGAATGTGATAACCCCCCTTCAAATTTCGTCTCTCAAATATGATTCTTCTTCGTGCAGCGTCGAGAACAGAGTTTCCATAGCTTAAGAGAATTCGTAAAAATGCAAACAGACATGTAGTGTACAATGATGGCGCAGAAAGGAGGAAGGGGCATCTAGAAGCCGTTAGATGTTTTTATAAGGGTCGGTGGAAGCTGTGCCCACTGCTCCATTGAATGGCAGCAAAGTTCCCACTCTTGTCACTCGCATACCCGTTAGCAGATATACAGGCAGCGGATTTCTATTGTACAGAATCCAAGAAGAAGACACGGGACGGCCTGCAAGAAGAGAATATGACATTAGAGCGCTCGCCGAAAGAGGTAGAAAAGAGATTGCAGGAGATACAAGATAGAAGAATACAGAACATGCCGAACGCCCTGGAAACGCCAGATATCGACGCGCACCAAATTCAGTATGGTTTTGCTGGGTTATGGATAAATATAGTACAAGAAGTGAAGCTTAGACGGCTGAGTGATGGTGAAGAAACAGTATGAAGGTGTTAGTGATAGCACCAACGCATAGTGGTGCAGGCAGTAGTGAGATAAGAGCTCATGCTTTAGGCTGGACGAGACAAGCATGCGACGAGTGATAGAGGCATAACGGTGTTGCGTTATCGTCGTGCGTAGGCATCCGACGTAGTTGCCTGGAGTGGCGACATCAACGCTTTGACGCAGCAAGGTCATCCTGCATGCCACGTCAGCAATATTCACTAGAAAAAGTCGACCGATCAAGTGTCGTTGAAACATACCATGTGATTGACCATTGCAACGAAGAGGTCAAAGAAGAGTTTTCCACCAGCTTCCATCTCAGACTGCATCGTACCGCTGCGCTTGAAGGTCTGGCGGCTACGAACGATGAGGGCGAGGTAGTGGGCACGTAGCTTGGAGTCGCTGTCAGGGGTATTGGCATATGCGTAGCGGGCACTGGTGAGAATGGTACTGCATTGCACACCAGACTGAAGACCTTGTTTGCGGAGAGCAAGACGCTTCAGCTCCTCAAGGCCATACTTTTCGGCTGTGCACTGCCATGATTATCAGTATCGGTACGACGAGACCAAGGAATACACATACATAGATGACAGTGTCCTTGAGTATAGGATAGGCTCCGTTGAGCATGACTACTGCTTCGTTGACAGCTTGACCTGCATGTCCATCTTCTAAAGCCCAACTATGTCTCCGCTTGTCGAACTCTAGACGTGGATAGTAGTCACCTTTGTAAAGGTATTCGAGAACTGAGGAGAAGACTTCGGGTTCGTCGTCGGGCAAGTCGATACGTTTGGATGACGACTCAAAGAATTGACCACGACAGGCAGCCTGGAAGAATGGAGAGTGACAAAGCACATCTTCATGGGCAGCAAAGAGACGCTGTTCCCTGCCCACACAAAGCGTTATGATGGCACTAGTAAGATTGCTGCGATGAATCAGTCATGGAGTAACATAGATATTGGATGCAAAGACTTACGGAGTCACTGGTGCACTTCCAGTTGATTGACTTCTGGGCGACGAGTGCTCTGCACGTTTGGATCTTGACGACTCTCTGAAAGATCCCTTTTTGGACTTTGTAGCTTTCCCAACTCTGTTTTTCGAGAAGCTATCTGTTGGATACTTTGTCTTCGAAGTAAACATTTTGATGGTATGAGGAGGTATCGGCAGAAGAGGTAGGAGGAGACGGTAGTAGTCACAGAAGCAGACCGATGAGGGAGGAGATTGCTGGCTTTATATGTTCTAAATCATTCGAAGGCAATGGACTTACGAAGACTTGGTGAATGCTGGATGAACCTTAGGCAGCAAGGGCTGAAGAGCGAGAGGTCAGCCATCCAAGTCTCAGATGATGAAGGGCAAGTTAAGGGAATATATAGGGAGACCGCCGTCTCGGCCTGGGCTGCATGGGACGGAAAGTGAGGAAGTAGTGGGAGACGTGATTGGACGCGTCAGATACAACGCGGACTCAACACGGTCTCATGTGACTCAGTGAAAGCCATTATCTGTCTGGTCTGGGATTAGCGTCGACCCAGTGCCCTTGCTCGTAGATACCGCGGAATCGGGACGACACTGAAAATGTCCGCGTCCTCTGCTGGGCTAAACCAAAAATGCTGGTACTTGCTTGGTTCAGGTGTCGCGCAAAGGTCCGAGTGTAAAAGGCAAAACCGGTGGTGACATGATGGCGCAGGGAATGTTTGGGTTGGGCTGGAGGCCTACGAGCGACCACATGCACGGCCACTGGCATTACGTTGCCCTTCACCGGCTCGATGTGTTGGCGATGGGAGATGTTACACGATTGTGATGCCTATAAGCTCGAGAACCATCTCATCGCATGGCTGTCGACGTCCAATTGAGTAAAGAGGCCCTCCGCAAGAAAGTTTCCCTGCCCTGTCCCATACCTGCGCGGCCTAGTACCGCCAAGAAAGAGGCGTTGCTAGCGCTCATCGGCTCCCTGTCTAGCTCAGGAACGTCTCCACTCCCACTCCACCACTAGGCTGGTATGAAATCCCACAACACCATCGACAGATACGACTGAACAACTACTATATAGTCTCGCCCAGCGACAAGCCTATCTTTATCTGCTACAAGACGGAATCAGCTCACACAGTCGAGCTGAGGACGACATTGGATCACATGATTGAATACGAGAAACCGTAATCATGGATCAATACACTCTTGCTGGCGATCAACACCGGCATCAACATCAACGCAGTGAATCGTGGAAGATGAACCACAAAAGTGTATCTTGAATCGGATTAAGCAGAATACCTGTTCGCCAACAGTGCGGCTGGAGCCAGGACTATCGCGTGCTATTGGTTATGATAACACACTGCGCCGTGAATAAACACAAAACTCCTCTAGCATTATCCAGCAATACCGAAACTTGATTCCTGAAGAAGGAATATAGATATCATGGAGCTCGGTACGTTGAATTTTTTATGTCAAAAATAGGCATGCAACGAGTACCGCGGTATATCTATGTTGGTCAGCTTTGCACCGTAGAATATGGCGTACAAGACCTACGCAGCTGTTGCTGATAGCAGCTCCTGGCTTTTAAGACGTCTAGAGAAGCAGAATACCATGATGGGGAAGTATAGCACAAAACTTATCACCACGAAAAGTCGAGCCATTTTGGTGAGTTCCATGATATAGAGAATACTCACAGGCACAAGCAGCATTACTATCACCAGAAGCAGGAACAGCATCTTAAAAAATGTTGTAAAGCGCTCTTGAGAGAACAAGACTGTCCGATTATCTGCCTCTGAGGCTTTGGTCTGCTGGTCCTTGGTTCGAAAGATGTTCTACGCTTTGTCAGCGGACGGTCCAGCGAATTCGTCGAAGGCCAGTCAGCATACAGCTATCCTTTTGAACGGACCACGGCGCAATAGCCAGCCAAAGAAGACGTGGATCACTGAATTTTGGTCGTCCACAAGAATTACGAAATCATCTCTGACGTTGAGATGTCCCGATTCACTCCGCACCATAGGTTTATTGTTCCAGCACCAATGAAGCAGAGTTCTATAATTTCGACCAGTGGGCTTGGCCATGGATAAAGACTTCTGCTCTCTTTCGAGGAGATTGTCTGCAAGGTATCAGTATTGCAGAGAGCTCGGATGCGGAGTTCGCTGGTCATGCGAGCAATTGCCTTACGTACCATATTCCTCCAGTTTTTGGGACAACGCACTCATTACTTGACTCATATCCGGATCATGTATGGTCATGAGTTTTCGAGGCCTCCCTCCCGTCTTCTCGGCTCTGTCGCTCTCTTCGCGCTCGATCACATCGATTGCCATCTCAAGCTCGGCGATCTCAGTCTGACACCGAAGAATGACTCGGTTCCTGGCTGTGCCGAATCGCCGATAGACGCAAAAGTTGTTGTCAGACGACATGTGTGCTGCCAATCGACCATACCCGATAGGATAGTCATCAACTTGCCTTTGTCAGCTCATAGGTCTGGACTGCATGAGAATATCATCACCTCTCTCTGATCGGACATCTTTATAACGATCGTCCCACTCCCAGGGCCCCGGGAACAAGTCGTCTAATCCAAAGAACGAGAACACTCGCATGGCAATGGACGGTTTTGAGGTCCCAGTGCCTGCAAGAGTGCTCGTCCGACTGAAATTCGGATCCAGCTGGGTGACTTTCTCGCCAACACAACATTTCCCGGTCTCGTCACTGCTGTCGCCGCCTGTTATAAAAGTTTGAGGGGATGCAACCCTCATGGGTGATGTTATCATAGACTCCATCCGACAATTCATCTCGGACCTATCATCACTTGAAATGTGGTTCATATGACAGTCGAAGACGATTGAATCCGGGCAATTCATATCTATTGGAGTTGAGAGATGCTAAAGCTAATAAATCGGCCGCCTGTCGAGCCAATGACTCAAATACTTACGAGATTCCCTTTAAAGCTCGCAAAAAGAATCCACGTGAGATCTCGTACCACAAGACTGTGGGACGAGCCATACGATGCACCTCATGAATCTTGAAATGAAATTGCGCACGTTACTTGTCTTCATTGTCAGCGTGAGAAGGAAAGCTGCAGACAAACTTAGCTCAAGTCGCGTTCGGTGTAGCACAAGCTCAACATTGTTATTAGAATGGCATGAACCAAAGCTGCGCCGTGCCCAAGACAATTCGTTTCATATCCAAGCCTGCTTTTGTTCCGAGGATGAACTTCCATAGTTTTAGGTTTAGATGTTTGCTTTCGCAAAAGGCGGATGACGTGTGAGTGAAGCATGCATGTCATGTCACATTGGCCATCCGTCTATGACCGCGCATCTAGCGAAGCGAAGAAGGACCGTTAACGACGGCATAACACACTATCCCTTCTCTCGTGATTCTGTAGATTGAGAAGGTCTTTCATACGTTGCCTGAAGGACGAATATCGTGATAGTTGTCATTTGTTCATCAGAGAGTCGCAGGGATCATGCATGCAGAAACTGACCCGCAGGCAAACATTTCAAATCACCCATGAACATGCATTGCATTCTTCTTTATTTGGTGGACTTCCAAACTGCGGCAACATACAGGTAGTGCGTCGAGGATTGCGTCGCTCTGGCCATCGCTCAAATCTACTTCGCGTCTCTGTGTATCGACCCGGTCATCATGCTAGTCAATTCCGCAGGTTTTGACGTTACTCTTCACAGAACGCCGCAATGCAGAAAAAGGATTTTACATTCTTGTGAGCTCATCCATGGGACATGGGAGAGGTGATTGCTAGACTATGAAATAAATTGTCAGCACTACAACTGATACTTTCCTTGCTGCATCTAGCGCGGCCTACTTTGCCAGCGCGAGGAGCATGCAAAGAGCCGTGCAATAGCTATGGTAGAAGTCAGCGACTGATGCCCGAGTAGCTCTCTTGCTCAACCTACCAGGCGGTTCCTGTGATCAACGCCAGGTTGCTTGGTCTCGCAAACACTGATACCACCATAGCGAACCCAGCGGTGAACGTCAAGATGGTGGGTGTTCCAATCTGACCATAAATGCTTCCCTCGAGGAGTATCGAATGAGGTATCACGACCATGAACACTGTCGTGGCTACAATGATCACTCGAATAAGGGAGTCGACTCGACCTCGGTCAGCTAAAGTAACCGATGCTTCGCTTGTTGCCTGCTTTTGGTGTTTGTTCGTAAAGACGAGCTTAGTGCGATTAGTACGTGCTTCCTGGGAGTATATACTATCACTTACACGAGTCCAGCTTCTTGGTAGACTGAGAATGATCCCCTCGATGAAGACTCTCAGCGGAGAGTCCTGTGCTCGTCGTGAGAGAATGACGAAATCATCGGCACGACTGAAGAATTTTCCCTCTTCGCGCACAACAGGCTTGAGATTCCAGATCCAGTGGTAGAGACTAAGATAATTCCTCCGCGATGGACTATCGAACTGTTCGATCTGTGCTTCGCGAAGCAGCAACTTATCTTAAATGGTTGTTAGAACAGCGCTCCAGAGATCTTAGACGAGACGCTAGAGGGCGTACCATATTCAGCGAGTTTGTCGCTCAGATCCTCGATCAACCAGTTCCTCTTCTTGAAGTCTTTTTCAGACTCTACAGAAACCTTATCCTGGTATATTGTCTGCAAACGACGTGCAAAGCCATGCTTTTCGTTCGAGCAGTCCAGCTCATAAAGGGCTCTTTCAGCAGCTACCACCTGTTGCTGTCGGTGCAAGAGAACTCGATTACGTGCTGTGCCAAATTTACGATACACGAGAAAGTTATGATCAGAGTTTATATATGCTGCTAAACGTGGATAGCCATTGGGATAGGCATCAACTGTATCCTGCTATCAGTGATGTGATCATGGAAGTAAGTTGCTGCAGAATGCTTACTCTTCTCGTACTCGATCTCCTGCAGTCTAACATCTGGCCAATCGAGTCCATACCCGAACGCTTGGACAAGCGATCGTAAGAACGGTTGAGTCGACCAGATTGGAGGCAGACCGACGGCAGATCCTTCCGATGGAGTAGACTTATCATCGAGGCTTTCTAGTGACGATTCAGTATTGCTTTCGCCCAAAGGGAAGGACGGCTAACTATCAGAGATATTATCATTCTTACTAGATGCCATCTTGTTGAAGCAGAAGGATACGGAGTGCTGTAGGGTGGTCTTCACAACTATGGTCCTTTAGGAAAGAACCCCAATGCTGTACAACAGGTGTTCAGCACTGTTTAGAGCAAAGTTAAAGTTATTCAGAATCATTCACGAGAGCTTCAGGCAGGTATATAAACGTTGTGCAAGAATGTGGCAACCGAGTCAAAGCAAGAAATCCGCTACATGTATGATGTCTAGTCAGGTTTCCAAATAGCATAGAATCTTGCAAGTCAAAGCACGGAATGAAGGATATCCGTTGTAGGAACCTGCTTTCAAGGTTCTTACCAGCCCCGATCTTCCGCGGGATACCTGATGGCGACACGAGCCTGTCGCTAGACCCAACAACGGTTATGCACGATGTACAGACTCAGTAACAGAGAATGCGATACTGGACCAATGCATACATTTGAATAATACAAGGCATCCACCCTATCGGAGGAGACTATGCATTAGTATCAGGAAATTGACAGCGTGCATTGGACCATCCTGGCAGTGCCACGTATGTGGGTCGCAACTCTCGAAATGGAAACAGCTCTCTCGCTCCAGTGCAATGTCAACTCCACGATGGTCATTCGTATCTACACTGTGAATGTGGATTGACACTACTGTACAATGCTCCAGCTAGCGAAATCGTAGTCATGCAAATAGAGTCAGGGGAGAATCAGCCCAAAACCGGACTAATCTCCGTCTGTCGCAGAGCGCTCGGGAGCGTACACGTGACGTCCCACTATTAACTCCACGGGTGAATCGTGCATAAAGATGGACATTGTGGAATATAATAGGACCATCTTCCTCTCATGGAAGCACCACAGCACCAAAAACTGATTCACAACATTGCATGACTGGTAACAATGTCACAAAAAGGGACATAGAATGACTATTCAAGGTAGTGACATACGGAGAACGTAGCTAAACATGGTATCTCGCTTCTCTAATCAGCTCTGGGACATGTCTAGGATTCGTCTTTGCCTATCTTGTAGTCTGATCTCTGTAATGCCGGTCACACAACCTCTCCAAGACTTTCGTTAGACCATTGGCTTATGCACTGCTCCGGCTTCTGGTCATGACCGAGCCGCTCAAGCTATCCTATCTTTTCAATCCAGCAACTGGCGCGTTGGACCCGGTGATCGCCTCTGTTCGTTGTTGTCCTCCACCGGAACGGATTTCAGGTATCGACATAAGAGCCTTCGGCGAGAGATCCAGAATAGGAATATGGTACATGCCCTGGCAATCCTCAGGGTCGAAACCAAGATACTGAAACTCAAAGTTAGAGGAAGCCGTGGCAATCAAAGAGTCGGTCCACTGTTTGAGGTCAGGAATCACGTATTAATCGCTTGAAGTATGGCTGTACCGGCGGTGCTGTGGAGCTTGGGCCTGTTCCGGATGGCTAATGTTTGGATTAGCTGGAGCTGGTGAAGTGAATTGGGAATACTTACAGGCTCTATTCTTGCGCTGATGTTCTGATTGGAGGTCATGTTTGTAGTTGAAGTTGAATATGAAGGGAAAGGTCTTCGATCGAGTCTCTGGTGAAAGTTTAGCTGTGTGGCCTGGAAGACTGTGAACATCGAAGACTCGCAATCTTGCTGCGGATGCTTGACCTTTTATACGGTCGTCGCCATCACGGTTAAGAATCATTTACGAATTACACGGGCTCATGCTTCGATGTTTACCTACTTAGACCTTCATGCGGCGTAGAAGTGCATTGATACCGGACGTATGGTCCACTCTAGTCACCTCACCTTATGAGATGCACTTTTCCAGACCGGTAGACCGCTCTCACACATGCTCGGAAGGAGTTGTCTTATCGAGACCGCTTTCTAGCGATAGTCACAGTCCACGTGTAAATTGTGAATGTCTCGTCTGGTGAAGTTTCGAAATCGGACATTGCACAGGTGGGACTGACACCTGCTGTGCGCTTTCTAATTCTCTAGGTGCAGGAAAATTGCTCCAGTGGTCAAATGGGGATGACTTGGCATCTCTCCTTTTCATTAGATCCCGATGAAAAATTAGATTTTCAGACGCTGTAAGTACACCACGGGTCATGAGTGACTGAATAGCATCGTCTCTGGTATTCATGCTATACGGACTGAGAGACAGCAATAACGTCAAATACAGCCCTATAGGATAACGTGGGCCTGGTTGGAAGTTTGCATACCGATAGCATCGATCAGTATACTAAGATGTCCATGAGCATGTTGATGCATCAAACTAGGCGGTTTCTCCTCTGTTGTGACCGCCGAACCGCTCTTGTACAACGGCCACGTTGTCAGCGTCTCAACAACTCCTAATGAAGAATTCTGTGGAATGACCTTCGAAGTCGTGGTATCATCTTACCACGTAGAGGAACCATTGACTACCTCAACACAGACGACTTGAGCATTCAACCCTACCGATATTACCGCCTTAGATTGTGACTGCAGAAACGGTCCGTCCCATGACAGGAAAGATGGGTCTGTGATCCGCCTTGCTGCATCGTAGAGCTGTTAACTTTGCCTACATCAGACAATGTAGGTGGTACCATAACAACTATAGATACATCCAGTAATGATGAACATACCTAAGTTTTTAAGAAGCGGGAGCGTGCTCGGAGGGTGATAGTCGGGTATCACAAACTCTGTGACCGTCCAATTGCAGCCTGGCACAGACGGGCAGCCTTGCCAGTATTGTTCACACGCATAGGCGCTTATTAGTTCGGTCACATAATAGCGAATGTGCTCTTTATCGGTGATGCTTGATACACCGCAATTTGGACGCGTGATGTTTGGGCAAGGATATCAACGGACGGGATAGTCGGATTCGACCAGTCCAAGACCTATCCATGGTAAGAAAAATCTACCGACTCGATCGAGCAAGTCATGTTCGCAGTAGAATTTCCGAAAGAGACGCCCTCGCCTGATCCGAGTCATGCCTACGGGTCTTCTGACTGACAGATCGAAAGACCGATGTGAGGACCTTGGACTTACCACGAATCTAGCAAATTTTGGAGCACTCACGTCAACACTACGTGCCTCCAAGCGCTATCAAATCTCCAATCTGTTGGTACAGGATGGTGTGCCTCCTATCCCTCAGTGCTACACTAATGTCTACGAAGAGATCGAAACAATAGTTCGAGAGAACAAGAGTTACCGGACGATCTACAAGAGCAGATGCAGATGACTGTACAATTTGACAATCGAATCCACGAATAACGATAGAGAGATAATAAAGGATGTAGTCACGGAGTAGACCAGCGCGGTCATTCGGGAACTCAACAAAAAGATCGCCAACCTTAGCAAGATGGAAGCGTGATTCGAAATCTCACAAGGGAATTGAGATATAAAATCCTTGAATGCTTCGACAGTAAGAGCATTGTACTATCGATCTCCCCTGGCAAGTCTTCCTCAATTTTCCGTACGCATTCTCAGACAGCTTGTGCAGTTTGGATGAACACTCAATGGATCTCTGATGCTTACTTCCACGCACAATGCTTTTCCTACCTTGTCTACTTTGTTCATAAAGACTTGTAATGCGCCTTTTTATATATTCCTGCAAGTAAGAGCTTGAACACGTATCCTGTGATGATGGAAGAACATTCCTCATGAAGTCGAAGAGCCTGAAGCCCTACCACCCGAGTACCGCAACTCCAGGGCCCTATGATGCTTACTTGTACCAGATGCAATCTTGAAGACTAGGCCCGTGGGCTGATGGTGGTTTCTGAGCTGCCGATCTTTCTACTGGGTACCTTATGGCTTCAATGACTGCAGACCAATAATTCGGGTCACTGGGGCACAAAGAGTCTTGGATGATGGCTGCATCAGAATCGTTCTAAACTCGTGCAGTTGGCACAGCCATACTCTTCATAGACCGGGCAAGTTTATCAGGATCCAGGAATGAAATTGTCATCTGCATTTGTGTGTGGGCGTAAATTCCCGTCCAGCCCAAATAGCCTCCGGCTAACCATTTTGAGTTAGCCGTGGCTGCTGCACGTAATCGTCGTCAATCCCAACGTATGCGAGCAAAGTCCATCTGATCAGCACTTCTTTGAGAAACTTTCTCTTTCATTCTTTACATACAGAAGTACGGACTGAGCGGCTAACTTCAAAGTTGACATTTGCCTCAGTTGATTAAGCAGCACCACTTACTTTGACTCGAGTCTCCCTGGTTGTCATTTGTGTCCTGGGACTATTGTCCTGGAACCATAGATCTCACACTTCACTACCATATCACTACAATGCCGACACCGGATCCTCATCAAGAGCAATACAAGCCAGCCCTCCTCGGACTTCCTAATGATGTCTTCGGTATTATTGTGACCGATCTTGATCGATCAACTCTAGCGCGCCTCAGACGGACATGCCAAGGACTTTATGCCTCATCACTCCTCGAGCAGGCAGTGTATAGGAACCCAATCACCATAGAGGACTGGGACGACTCAACCCTCGCTCAATGGGAGTTTTCGTCTGCGGGTCGCTCTAGATGGGAACAATTCAAGGACTCTGTCAACGACAGAAACCGCAACTATGTCCAGAGCATGGCTGTTTCGCACTGGTCGTCATTGGATGACTTTACCTGGATTGAACAGAACCTCCCACAAGTTACAACACTTGACCTCAGCGACGTCAGAGATTTCGTGTGGAACGTCGACCCAGACAAGTATAGGCTGGACAACATATGGTCTTGGACAGAACTAGCTGAAACGTGTCTAGCCTTGTTTCTGCGCACCACCCATCTCAAGCTCTTCGACTGGACAGACTTCAACGTACATGAGAAAATTCGATATCGGTACAAATAACTAAGATCGGACTGAGTTAATCTACTTACATATCCTCAGGTATTCTAGTAAATGCGTCCCAGCGGGCTCGCCATTCCGGCTGAGCCGCAGGGAATCTCCTCAAGGGATTCACACCGGTTCCGTTGCTGATATTCTGAACAAAATCTGTCCTCGTCTAGAGAGACTGTCACTAACTTGTGCTTCATCGCCATCTGAATGGGGTCAAGATTCGGTGCACGATTATATCTGCACCCTAGTCGACCCAATCATTAAACATGCGCCTAGCACTTTGAAGCATATCCAGCTTCGTAACGTATCAGCACCCCTCCGAACACTGATCTCTCGACTTGCCCAAGGCTTGGCGACCACCGAATCCCTCTCGATCACCGTTGGTCTTGGAAATTGGATGCAATGGAGTTGCGAGAGAATGAAACAGGGTGTGTATTCTCCGTTGACAAGGCAACCACGGTCTGGTGCCGTAGTCTTCCGTCAGTATCCTATCGAGAACTGTGACCGTGACCATGAAAGCGAAGCTCGGCGCATCGTAGACGAGTCAACCAAAAGTTTTGGTGACTTCCTCCGACATATGGCTTTGGTTCGCGAGGAAGACCCAAAGGTGCTGATAGGCTCACACGATAGACTTGATGACTTGGCCGTGTGCCCGATCAATCTGGTGGATGCCTTCGAGCCGAGCTTGGGTGAGGCCGATGTTTTCGAGGATGCCAAAGCTCTCGAAAGCATTCACTGGTTGAGAGAGCGCATGGGCTGGCGGCCGACATTCTCCTGGGATACGTTCATGGAAGATGGATTTCCGCACGCTGAGCGATGGAAATTATATCCTGTGCAATCCAGGACATTCGCAGACGACATCATGGATAAGGTGGCTTACTTGTTCCAGAACCTCCGAAAACATGGAGTTCCGGTGAGTCTCAGGATAGGATACGACTACCAAGGAGGTCAGGGACCGTATGTAAAGTCAGAATTCTTCAGGCCGATGCAGGCATCGTCAGCATGGAATCGCAAGGATTCTGGTTCTAAGCTGTGGCGCCAATGCGAGGCCCGTTTCGGACTATCACACATTGCCGATATGGTCGACGAGCTCACGATCGGATACCAGTTTAACACCCCCGGCTTCATGCAAGCACACCGCCGGCGCGTGCCCTTGGACCCGCGAGAGCTCAACGTGCTGACGCGCGAGAGTGACGGATGGCGCAAGTTCTGGGCCCGCTACGCAACACGACTCCGCAACCTCAAAAAGCTGCGCGTCGTCATCCCGCGCATCATCTTCGAAGACTGGGCCATGAGCCCGGCCCTCCAGGCCCTGTTCGCGGACGACTCCTGGGACATGCTCGACCTCGACCACGAAGTCAGATCGCTCGGCACGCGCGCCGTATTCGTCAAACGGATCTTCTTCCGCCGCGGTCCGTACGGCGCCGAACCGCCTCCGCTCGACCTGCCGAACCTGATCCCGTCCACAAACGCCCATGTCCCCATGATCAACGAGACTCGCGGCTTCTACGACGACATAGAGCTCTGCGACGTCGATCCCGGCGCCGCTTTCTACGACAGATTCTTCAAGCGCAGCGAGCGCTCGTCGTCGTCGTCGTCGAAAAAGAAGCGCAAGAGAGCGGCTACGCCTGTTACTGGGAACGGCGAGCCGAGTCTGAGCGAGGAGGAGAGGGCGGCCCGGAAGGCGAGGAAGGAGCTGAGTGAGTCTCGTATCAAATATATGGACTCCGTGCGTAAGATGGCAGACGCGGACGCCAACGTGCCGTCTTAAAACATGCTGCTTGCCTGCTTGTGTATGTGTATGATGCCGCCGACTTGATTTTGTTTTCGAAAATTAGACACTCTTTTTGCTATGACGTTATACATAGATTTTATATAGATTTCAGTAGAGGATTCCAGTCTCCTCGATCATACTACTCTCTACTCCCTACTTTCACCCCTTTCTTCCGGTCTATCTAGCGGTCTCTAGAACAAATTAAGATGATAATTGCAAATAGTGCAACAACGGTTCACGCGGGATAGAATAGGCGCACATAAGATTCCATCGCTGGGATAAAGGCCGCAAATACGACATTCCCGCCCATATGTATAGAGTGTGCGCAAGTGGACAGGATATAAAGCCAAGGTCTTTGAGAGCATGTAAATTCCTACATACATATTCCTACAATCGTTATCCTCTTCTATTCCCTCGCACTTCATTGCTTCATTGCCAATCAAACCCCCCCTCCCCCCTCCTTCTCTTCCCCACAGGGCCAATCTACAACTTCGCCTGATCCTTGGCCTTATTCAGAATCGGCTCCAACTTCGTCGCGCCCATGACATTGCCCTTGATCTTCAGCTTGCCGCTCATAAACAGCTGCTGCGCCTTCGCCTTGCCGTCAATCATCTTCTGGAAATCCGCGTCGTTCATCACCATCGTCACTGTACAGCCCCAACAACACAATTCATTAGCCATTTATTCACCGCTTGCTTGTATTATTCTCAATTATTGAAGAAAAAGACAGAGAGAGACAGGGACAGAGAGAGATAGAGAGAGAGAGAAAGAGAGAGAACACGTACCACCAGCCTTCTTGCCCGCCGGCGCGGCGCCACGGCCCACCTCGCCCGTCTCCTTGAGGTCCAGGTACCAGGACTCGGTCTTGCCGGCGCTGTTCTTGAGCGTGAAGGCGAAGATCTGGTTTGCCTTTTTGATGGCGTCTTTCTTGTCTGCTTCCGAGGCGAGGGCGGCGGCGATGGCGTCGAAGGCGGCGGAGGAGGGGTGGGATTCGAGGGCGACGGTCATTTTGGCGGTTTTTTTTGGGGATGGACGGACTGGATGGAGGGTGTGAGGTGTTGGTGGTTTGTGGGTAGGTGGTGAGATAGTTTTTGTAGGTTGGTAGGTATGCGGATGATGAGAAAGAAGAAAGAAAGATGGGAGTACGGTGTTATACACGGAACGAACCCAGCTATACCATTCACTAACTAGCACCAGGCGCAGGTGAAAATAGTCTTGTAGGCTCGCTCCCTCGGCTTGAGGTCATGCAACGACTTTGTGTGGAGAAGTCTGGGGATTGATGGACTGGATGAGTCTAAGGAAGAGTGGGTCCGAGGAGCGGAGTAGCATGTGATACACCGCGACACGCGCCAAGACTGCACTCTGGGACTTGCCGAGGTAGAATTACCCGATTGGGCAGGGTTATTGGTTGTTCGCTTGGGGGGTTTGGGGTTCTGAGTTTGGTAAGTTGGGATAGTTAGGGGTCTGTTGTCGGGTAGGATATGGACGGTGATTGCGAGGGTTGGGTCAGTGACGTCTGGAGCTTCGGTTGGTTCATTGTAGTTATGTATTGAGGCAATCAATATAGGTAAGAATAAAAATATGCAAAGAAAAGTCGTTGTCGTGCAACATAAAGATCGTAAGGATGTATAACTCGTGAGAGATCATCATCATCAGCATCGTCGTCGTCGTCGCCATTGCCGTCGACTATATTTTAAAAGAGATACGTTCCACCCATACCACAACGATCGCTGCACCGAGAGAGACACGACGGGGTTGCCATTCCTCCGTCATTCTCGATCTCGAGGGTATCGCGCTTGACCAGACCCCATAATAACACCTATACCCCGCGTATGCATTTTCCGTGTCATTGCCAGCAAGGACACCATGATTATCACCAGAACAGAACGCCTGGAATAGCCACCTCATCTCCACGGCGAGAGGGAGGCTCTCAGGAATTTCTTCATGTGCTCGGAGCTGCCCCAGAACTGCTCCTTTGCGCGCTTCGCCGACGCGCTGGACTTTGACTTTGATAGCCAGCGCGACAGCGTCATACCACGTGGCCGCTCAACATGTTCTTCGAGCAGCGGACCCAAGATGCGCGGTTCCTCGTCGACGGGGCTGAATACAATAGGCACATCCATAAACTCCTCCTGCTTGCGACGCCAGTCATCGTTGCCAGCGATGCGCGACAGCGGCGCGAGCGCCTCGTCCCAGGTGCCCGTGCGAAGATGGACGTCCTCGAAGTTGAACTCGGCCAGGACGCGTCGGTGACGGTGGATGAAGCGGCTGATCTGGCTCGAGTCCATGATGGCGTTCTCCAGCTCCATGTACTTGAGCTGGGGAAACTTGAGAGACTTGAGATGATGGCCGTTGCCGTCTGTCTCGCGGGCGCTGGCAGCGGATCCTTGCATGCATGGCTCGTGATCTAGGGAGAAGGGCGAGGGGCCGCGCGTGTCGCGCCAGCGGAAGAGCAGACGTCGCACGTGCGGCGCGAAGAAGCGCAAGTAGGAATGCAGCATGCGCAAGTGGTCTGTCTGGGTTGACCGTTCGTTTGAAACACTTTCCATGTGGATGGCAAGCTTGTTGATCTGGGACCAGCGGCGGGTTCCAGTTGGAGTCGCGCCAAACCCGATGCCGGGCTGCATGTAAAGAAGACCAGCTGCGTGAATTGGCAGGAAAGACAACGTGTTCAGCTCCTTCAAGGGCGCTCGCTCAATCGCAATGCGCAACGAGATAAGTGCATAGTCGACTATGTCTCTGCGATAGTGGTAAAACGGCTCCTGGCCTGGACAACTGACCTTCAAATGTTGCAAGCCAGGCATGGCTGAGAAGGCACGAACAAAGGAAGGGACATTTGTAGCTGCATGGAACAATGAGGGATACTGCTGGAGTAGAAGTTCGGTCATATCCCATGTGCCGTAGCGCGGCACCTTTGGGTTGTTTTGAAGCTGTGGTTCGTAATGGAATGCTTTCTCTCCTCCAGTCATAGCATCGATCAAGGGAGGAAGAAACGTCTGGTTCGAATGAGGCATATGGAACGTGACGGTCTTGACATGTTTGCCAATCTTGTCCAGTGCCCGAATGCGCGCCGGCTTGGTAAAGCTCCTGGAATTAAACGTGATAGTCAAGTCCTCGAACAAGAAAGGCGCCGCTCTGGCCCCAAAGTCGTGACAGACGAGTCGAAGGCTGCTGAGTTCTTCCGCAGCGCAGTGTCCCAGGAAGCTTTCCCGCGTGGACTCAGTCATCCAGAATCGCTGGAAAGCTGGGCTTGTCGACATGACAAGATTGCATATCGAGCTGGTCGAGCGGTAAGCTGATTGGCTAGTGTCAGTGACATTGGTCTCTCGAGTGCGTGTGCGCATTTGCATATCCTCACTCTTCAGGTCGTCGGCTATCGAGCTGGCCGGACTAGGAATCTCTCCAAAGAGAAGTGTCCGGTTGGACGAGGCAGAGGAGACATTGCTCCCTTTGCTGCCACTACTCCCGCGACTCTCGCCGGAGACAGTTCTCTTCAGCTGTGGGTGCGATGTATCGCACTGTAGATGCATTTCGGCAAATATGTCATCAAGTGGGCTCAAATCAATTCAGGCAAAGGCACAAAGAACTCGCGATTACGACGACGATGACGGTAACAAAGGCGGAGAGAGAGTGGAGAGGAATCCTTGGGGAAATCAGGCATCGCGGCGGCCATTCTCTGTTTGCTATTTACTGCGACTCGGACTGTTCGAAGATGGGGTGCACGTGAGCTGCAGGTGTGAGTCAAAGGCACAGAAAGCGTTGAAAATGAGGGGTTGAAGTTGCGCGCGATATCCAGAAACTTTGCCCAAAGAAGATGCAAAATGAGAAGAATCACGACTATGTCGCGGTCGCGAGGCGGTCGTGTTCTTAAGTATTCGACGTGACGGTTGGTTGTTGGGCCTGTTGCTCTGCATACGAGGTTGGGCCAAGGCGCCGTCGATGGCTAGGAGGCCTGTCAAGTCGGCACCTTTGTTTCACGCCTCTTCACTTCCATCCAATCGTGTGCGCATGCTTCACATCTGCCCGTCAGCACTACGATAAGTCGGTGAGATGATTCGCTCGCTGGACGGGAACGACTCGGTGCTTTCTTCTAGCCAAGCCTCTTTCGACGCGTCTACCGCTTATACCACGCGACGGAAGACCCATCTCGCCGTCTTCTGTTTCATGATATCTGCCCGTCTCGCGAATCGTTTGCAAAGAGCCGTGTGCGGGTGTTTCGAAACAGATCTCCAGATGAAACTAATGTTGTGGGTCCATTGCACCATCAGGATGTTGACATGTTGACTAAAGACGCGCTGCCTTGATTAACTAGACCTCTTCCTTTGAGCCGCAGGGAGCAAACCAGAGGCAGATTCAGATTATGTCCTTGAAATCATACTACTCAGGCAGCACGCAGCACTCTCGACGCGCCGATTGAGTGGTACATGATGATGCTGACGCTAACTCAAGTCCAGCATCCACAGGCTAAACAAAGGAGAAAGACAACTTCACCTGCGGAAACATGCATAATCACAGCATACCCCAAATTCTCAATCTCGTCGTCCAATAAATCATATCATATCACCTCATACCCAACCCCTGATGTATCATGACTGCACGAACAGCCCGGTCTCGTGGTGTGGTAGACAAAATGTTGATTGATCAAACTGAATCTCCTATTCATAGACAGACAGAGACACATGATATCGATATAGGAGATTGCTCAATTCGGCAGTCGCTCACGTGTCAATTCGTTCAAGCACAAACACTTCCAAGCCTAGCTTTCTACTTTGTGAGCAATGAGGGCATTGTAAACTCCATTTGTCCATTCATGAGGGTATCATAGCATTGTTACTTCTCATACACGTTCGCAGTCTCACTACCCCTAAGGTCCGGCACCACTTCCACTCGACTCGCCACCCATCCCCAAGCCTCCCATGCCGGTTCTCGCTCGTCTTTGTGCTTCGGCCTCTTTGAGACTCTCCTGCTTGATATACTCCAGCACAGCTTCCTCCTCTCTCTCCTCTTCTTCCTTCTCACGCCTCTTGGCCTCCTCATCGGCTGCACTCTGCTGAAGCACTTCCGCAAGCTCTGCCTCCTCCCTACGCCGTTCCTCATCATTTGGATCTGCAGCACCTCTGGCTTCGACGTCGTTCTTGCTCTGCTGCAACACTTCAGCGAGTTCAATCTCTTCCCTTCTCCGCTGCTCCTCCCACGCCGTATCTCCTTCAAGCCGGTCTTGCGTGCTCGCCACCATAGCGCGACGTAGCTCCTCCTCTTCGCGCACCTGTGCACTACTGACGTCTTCGAAAGACTCATCCGAGTCGCTTTCCCATTCGCTGTCAGAAGATCGTACTCTTTTCATACGTGCTACCTTTTTGCGTGCCGTCGTTTCGTGGATACTCTTGCGCATGACTTCCTCTAGTTCGCGCTGTTCCTGTTCTGAGGCACCAGACGCACTAGCTTCGGCCATGGAAGCAGCTATAGCACGCTGAAGCATCGCTTCTTCGTCTTCCTCCTCACCAGGGCTCTGTAGATCGCGTTGACGTTGCATTTCGGTGATGCTGGCCTGAAGGGCACGTTCCATGACTTGATCGTCCGAGGGGCCAGGAATAGGGGTTTGTGGCATAGAATGCGAAAATTCGCGTCTGGATTGATCTTTCTCGCCAGCGAACGTAGTCTGTGATCCAGATAGATCACGGTAGGCGGGAAGCTCGGGAATACCAGGGTGGCTGGGAGAGTTTGGAATTCTGTTCGGGTCCGGATAGGTCTGAGAGTGAGTGAGGTTGTTATTTGGCGATAATGAATCAGGAGAAGTAGGGCCTGTCGTTGAGTAAGCGCGAGATGCACTTCCGCTAGGTCTATACGCTGCATATAGACTTCCACCATCCGAAGCAGATGACGCGTTGTTAGCAGAATATCCAGTCTGAACACCACGCTGTGAGATGTAGGTGTTTGCTGCTGACGGGACAGAGCTCGTTGATTGCTCCTTATTGCGAATGAGAACTCGTCTCTTCTCCTTGTGTTTATCCAATAACGCTTGAAGACCATCAAGCTGGTCCTTACCGGGGTTCTTCTTCTTCTTGACACTCTTTGAGATGCACCTCCAGCGTACCAGGATGTCATTGCGTTCCTCGGGGGTCGAACGACCAACATCGTCATAACCCTGTGCGACGCGTGCCGCGAAGATGTAGTTGTCGATGTTTGGTCCAAACTTTTTGGAGAACTCCATATAGATTCCCTTCATCGTATAGGCCGGTATGGCGAATGTTGCGGCGCCTGGTTTTAGAAATGACCCGATGAGACCTTTTCCAATCCCCTTGGTAAAGCCTGCGAAGCCGTCTTTCTTGCCGCCTTTGATGGGGTCCTTGGCAAGACCTGTAATACCGTCGAATATGCCGCGTCCAAATTCCTATGGCATGTTAGAGTGCAATCACATGGGTAATATGAAGATATGCTGACCTTTGCACCCACTGCCATGCCGCTCTGAAAGCCGGTGACCTTGTCGACTTGACGAGGCTCCTCACCATATAGTCTAGAAGCATTATGGAAACCTTTCGATATCGCCATAGTAAAGTCTAATGGCGCTTTGACTCCAGCACCAACCATACGACCAATACCTTTGGTGGTACCAATGGCGGGTTCAATCCCAAAAGAACTTGAGCCTGACCCTCCCACGGACGACTGCTGTGTGTTGGACCGGCCTGGCGTCCCGAAGCCTGATCCCCGGGATTCACTGTGTTCACGTGCAGGCGAAGACGGCCGTGACTTTGAGCCTGAATGCTGGCGCATGGCTTGCGCCAAAAAGTTTGCTCGCTCGCTTGACGGTGTCTGGACACCACTAACACTTTCAGGAGACGTTACTCTAGTTATATTATCTGTGCTATCGTTCAAGCCTATGGTTGGCGTTCGGTTCGATGGCTTCGAAATTGAGTCGTTCCTGAAAGATTTACTGTCGCTTTCCACTGACGGTCGATCAAGAGTTTTAGTCTCAGTTAGGGTATCTGTACTTGCGGCGTGAAGTTGAGCCTTGGCTGCTTCCTTCTCTTCTTTCCGTTTCTTGGCAGCATCTGGATGAATTCCCAGGCCTTTTAGCGTCTCGATCGGGAAATCGGCTACGCCCATCATCATGGTCGACATTGTACCCATAATTGCAGACGCACCGCCGGTCACAGGATCCCAAGGTCCGCCATCAGTTTCGTACTCCTTGGGTCGATGTCTAATATGTACATGAGCCAATCGTGAACGTACGGGGTGATATAAGACTTACAGTTTGAGCTCATCAAAGGTCAATTCCTTCTCCTGTATCAACACAGTGGCAGCCAAAGTACTCAATCGAACCGCAGTACGTTTCACGCGCCAGGCACCGATTCTGTGTGGCGCAAGGGAACAGCGCATATTGTCCAAGGCAAGCATCTGATGAAAATACTGGGCGCCTTTGTCGGTACCTTTTTCTGTTGCAATCTTTTCAGAGAGCTCATTTGCGCGTTCGAGCGACGCCGGCTCCAGACACTTGTTGATCGCAGCCGCGAGGTTGTCTGCATTAAGGTCCTTATGATGAATAGGATCAGGTCCAGCTCCTGCTCGAGCGACCATGGCTCCCCAAAATGGTTGATCACCGAAGAATGGTACAACCACAGTTGGCCGGCCTGCAGCAATGCCCGCAGCGGTAGTACCAGCCCCTCCATGATGAACTACACACGATACCTGCTTGAACAACCAGTCATGTGGACAGTTTCCAAGCATGAATACACCGTCTGGAATACCAAGCTGATCTGCGCCAAAGCCGCCCCAGCCCTTCGAGACTAAGGCTCGCTGCCCAGTCATTTTGACGGCATCGAATATTAGCTTTGTCATGGCATCCGGATCGTCGACGACAATAGAGCCGAAGCCAATGTACACAGGTGGTGGTCCAGATCGAAGGAACTCAGCCAAGTCTGGCTCTGGTGTGTAGTTTGATGCCAGGTTGAGGAAGAAGAATCCAGAAATGGTCAAGAAGTTTGCCCAATCTTTTGGTTTAGGAATGAGTGCAGGAGACCTGTAGGACGTTAGTACATGATATGAGTCAAGAAGAATGATATGTACCAGCAGTAAGTGTAGGGGATCTTCATACGCTGAAGCATGCCAGGGGCCCACATCAGACTAATTGGCTCTAGACCAAGGCTATTCTTTCTGAACCGGTTAATGACATCTCCAAGACCTTGCCACGTAAGCATGTCAACGAGTGCATATGACATGTAATTGTTGATCGTCGTCTCTGCGTTTGAGGACTGAATATTTGCAAGTGGGTGTGGGAATTGCTGAGTGGGCGACCACGGCATACTGTGATACTCGTCAGTCTATGGAATTGCATGAAAGGATCCCCATACATACGTAAACATCATATGAAGTGGAATGCCTAGCCTTTCCGCACAGTGAATATGTGCGAAGCTGGGTGGGTTAGCAATGATTGCATCTGCGACAAAAGGCTTCGCCATAGGATCATTCGAGGCGATTGAGCTTGCATCATTAGACATCCAGTCTTCGACGGTCTTGTCTGAAGCTTCGACGCCAAAACCGTCACCTGTCTCTATGCAAGACCTCCAGCAACCTTTGATCATCTCAGCAATGCCACGTCTTCGTGATCCAATGTCGCCACTGCGGAGGACATCAAAACCAGGCATAAGGCCGGGGTTCTTGACCATGAATGCCATGAGTTCGGCTGGATCACCCCCAATACTGAAGAATTCGAGGCCGTTCTCCTCGACAAAGGCTCTGAAAACAGGGTGTGTAGCCAGTCGCACGCGATGACCATATGTATCCTTGAGAAGCTTGCCCAAAGCAACAAAGGGCTGGACATCTCCTCTTGAACCCACGACGTGTATAACGACGTTCATCTGTGGCGGTGGAATTTCTGAGGCATCTCCGCCTAACGAGGGAGGTATATATGGGGGTGGGAGAGGCTCATCGGCTTGAGCAAAGTTATATTGACTCTGAAGGGCGGGTGTCAACAGTGTTGATAGCCTATGATTGCTCTGGTCAATGTTGATGTTCACACGTCCATCATCTGTATGGGATTAGCCCGTTGAATCCCAGAGAGTGGTAATCTGTCGCTGACCTGCGATGGAGGCTTGAGTTCCTTGGCCTGCGACATCATCTTCGATTGTACCCAAGGTCTCGCTATACGCTGGTAATTCTTCAACCTCGTCTGCATATCCAGCTGGATCGTCGGATATGCCAGTGTTATAGTCGTGGATAGGTCCAGTGGTTCTTGATGGGATGTTAGCTTGAATTGAACCAGTAGTGATAGGGTTCTTACGAGGCATAAGAGGTTGACTGAGCGTCGGAGGGTCTATAAGAGCCAGGATAGGAGGAAGCTTCACGTTTCCCCACTGGGGCATCAGATTCATCTTCACGATGTATAGAGGTTGGTTGGTCAGTTTGAGCTGAAGAGCTTGATGCCTGAGGCGTAGCGGGGTCTGCTGCTGCGGGACGCTTCTCGGATGCCATATTTGTAGAGCTTTGCGCTCGATAAGAAAGACTCAAGCCATGAAAGGTTTTGAGGGAGAAGAATAGTAGCAGGGAAGAAAATTTGTAAGTGAAGGATCAGTGACAACAAAATTCCAAAAGTGGGTATCTACTTGAATAGCTGAGTAGGACCAAACTGTGGCTGAAATGACGCGCACCCCGCTCACTGGCAGCCGGCAGTTGGCCCCACACCTGGCACCTACTCGAGGCAGAATTGTCACTGAAGCTAATTACCTGAGTAATGAAAAGTTAAGCTAGCTCGAGCTGGAATACGTCGTATCACCGTATTTCCCACAGCCGTCCATCCACTGTCAAATCCCTTATCACACACCTCAAGGGTAGGCAAAGCGAGAAGCTTAAGTGCAGTGACCAGCGTGGCTGAATCGTTGTGTGTGCAACGAAACTGATACTTATAGGCGATCGGTCTCTTCGTGCTGACCGCGATCGCTATTGGCTAATCATGGTGATCTGACATCTTTCTGGAGAACTAGAAGACTTTAGTGAAAGCTCAATCCGCTTTGATAAATGCTTGGTGCTGACGTGGACCTGGATCCTGGCTTAGACGATGGCGCGCGAGAATGAGGCAATAGGGGTAATTAGGTGTTTGATATGTCTGTAGCTCTGGTACGATTCTGCTATGATTTCATACGAGGTTTATATATTATATTAAGTAGGTATTGCTGATTCATATACAACTCAAAGCTAGCCAGCCCAGTACAGATACGCTGTCGCACGTCGTGAACGCTGTACGATGCAGACCATCTTTCAAACTGCCCTGAACGCCGAAGATAATCAATCTGGGTATTTTACGTAAGATATCAATATTCCACCCATGAGCAAATGAAATAAATGACCTATATTAGTAGCTGAACTGCAAGACTATCCTAGCACACTAATATTAGTGGCGTAAGTCCTCGGCGCAAAGAAAGTGTATTGCGGTGGAAGATCGGTGTCCATCGA
This sequence comes from Pseudovirgaria hyperparasitica, assembly GCF_010093815.1. Lineage (NCBI taxonomy): Eukaryota > Fungi > Ascomycota > Dothideomycetes > Acrospermales > Acrospermaceae > Pseudovirgaria > Pseudovirgaria hyperparasitica. The sequence goes on from NW_022985555.1 coordinate 1,250,195, forward strand.
CTGGCTGTTGCCATACTCATCGCTCGGTGGAGAGACAAATCGCGGTCGCATCATGTCCTCAACGTCCTGTGCCGCCTCGAGTTCCTCGTCTATGGTGGCAGATGCCTCAGGACTTACTCCCTGTGAGACTTGGATCGGGACCTTGAGAGTCAAGGCCGACGCAAGAGAAGATGTGGGCGTCGAAAGCGACAAGGATAGGGTGTAGGTCCGGGAGATGAGACACGAGTGGAAAGTTGGAAGGAAGTTTTTGTTATAGGGAAGGGTGATGGGAACAAGTATTCTTGCGGTGTAGAATGTCTTGCCGTGGTAGTTGTCGCTTGGGGCTGGGATCCCGGTCAAGGACGATTCTACGGTTGAGGCGGCTGAGTCTCGACGGAAGACTGGAGAAGACGAGCCATCTTGACGTTCCCATTGTGTATTAGCAATACATCTGGACGCCAGAGGAAGAGCCATGCAATAGTATCCTTGGGAGATATCATATGCGAGAGTGCTCTTGACTGGAAAACAAGTTCTTGGTACAGAAGAGTGAAAGGTGATCACCTTGAGTCTGGATGTGAGGGATCCCAGCTTTGGCGGTTGTTGCGAATCGTCGGTCGGATCAAAACGAAGCACAACTTTAGCGACGGTAGATATTGGAACAGGCGCTTCGCCAGTGCGTGCGCCAGGAAGATGTAGAGGTTTCGGCTGCGATGCTTCCATAATCAATGTTCCGCTCTTTCCCTTCAGCAACCCCTTACGTATGGTCTTTACTTGTCTAAGTCGATAATCCGAAGCGCCAGCCACATCGACACTCAAAGGAGGCTGTTCCTCGAATGCAGGCTTGATTCGGACCTTCCTGACGCGATCGACGACAATTAGGGCTTCGTCATCCTCTGGCCGATACTGAAGTCCCCGGACCTTTATGACATACAGGACTTTAGCCATCTCCGGAGCCATATCGTCGAGCAGATTACTGGCAAATCCGGAGACTTCAGGGTCTCCCATGCTAGGGGGCAGTCGAAGATGAGCATCACGAACGGTATCGTTATCCACTTTGTGAGAGCAAGCACGAGGTAGAAGATGTTGAGGGACAACAAAGGTAAATGGAAACTTATAAGTCTGGCCAGCTGCAAAGATGCGTGGGTGGGGTAGGTCTTCTTCATTGATAGGTTGGCTGAGGCGTAGGAACCTGTGGGTCGCAGTGGTCCGGCCTCCACCAAGAGATGGGGTGGAAGTCAGGCGATCGACATAAGTCTTGCATATGCCTGCTCTACGTCAGCTCCCTGGATGGTTCCAAGCAGCACGTTGCTGTTGCTGCTGTTCGTCTTCAACTTACCGACAAAGGTGATATCCAGCTCGTCAAACCTGGTGTCCTGGGTGGCAGTGATGTTGACGGTGCCCTCGATCTTGTCCATGGTCGAGTAGGAAGTCATAAAGGAACCATGAATGCCATGGGCACTATTCAACTCGATATCGACATTAGGACGTCCTTGCATCAAAGTGCTTTTGATCTTGTGGCCAACTTGATTTCCAATAGACGCGGCCATGGCAGATGCTCCAGAGGAACGAGATCGTGACTGAGGGAGCGCGGACGGATGAGCGTTGAAGTCCAGGTATGAAGGCATGATGTGTGAACGAATCATCGTGAGAACAATAATAACAGAGAGAAACCAGCTCCGTGGGGTTGTGTGTCGCAGGAGCGTAACACAGGGTCTGAAGCTTCAGGTCTTATATTAGGATCCCCCAGACAAACAATGGAAATGTGGGGTTCGGAAAACCGAGATACGGGGAAGTAGTGGTGGTGTAGTGAAGCAGATGGTCTTGAGGATGCTTCGAGTGATTGTCGGTGTCGAGTTGTAGTGCGATGATATAGATGTACTTTCACCTATTTGTATGGCCAGACCCCTGATGAAGAGTAGAGAGGGATTCGATGACCTGTTATAGAAGACGACATTCACGCCTTTCCTAGAGCAAGTTGAGTCATCTGCATGTGCCATGTTCTTGTGGGTGGAGCATGCCCCATCTAGCGTGTGCATCCCCGTCTTTGGCTTTGCTACAACGCCCCAACTAACTGACCTAGGCGTGGACCGACGGTAACAATTGGCGCCAGTTGCCCGCCAGTGCATGCAGCCCAGCGCCATACATCTTTTTCTTTATAAGCATCTCATTCTTTGAGCAGGCTTCCAAGCAATCAAACATCACGTCTCGCTGAGTAGTCCACATTCCGAGAATATGACACAGGTGATTCTGATGATAAATACGAATGCGTTGCGTTCAGTATGTCCAGGAAATGTGACGTGTCGAAACCACAGTCAACAGTCTCAGCTCCGACACAACAGCCATAATTGAAAATTCCAGACGGGCCCAACATCAAGCCACCACTCGCGAGCACCTCCTGTACATTGTCTGAGTGACAAACATTCTCACGACCCTTCGTGAAAACTTGACATTAGCGATACACGCGCCACTCTGCAAAGATTTTTCTCACAAGCGCGAACGTTTCATAGGCATGCCCTGAGAACCCTGTTGACCCTCCTTGTGGTGAACGACTCAAGGACTCGACTAAATTTTTTTCGGATGGATACACGAGTCCAGTGGCGGCATGCGTTTGGTTAAACCATTCCGGGAACGTCTGCCCCAGATCCTGCAAAGAATTCTCAGAATGTCCGTTCTCGGAACCATTCATTCTTCGGTGGCGGGCTTTCCATACGCCTACTGGCAACTCATACCATCAATTAACAAAGTAGACATTTCACCTCACCGCAAACGTGTTTCCTGATTCATCGACACTGTCAAGCATGATCCTATATCTCATTACCGCAAACATATCATAGCACGACCTCGAAGTGTAGCTACACCTCTGCATATCAGCCCCAAAGCACCAAGAAACACCTACCGCATCTCACTCACTCACTTCAGCCCCCAAGAAAGGCTGATGAATGCAGCAATCCAATCCCATCAGCGTGCTGTCATTCACACACTCACTCTGCGACTGACTCATGTGGCCGGCCGAGAGATGTTCTCTTTCTCTGGATCGCCCTAAAATCCTTTGTCGGACCTAAGACATCGGCTTTGTTACGGCTTCGGACCTCCGAGGCGCTGGCCTAAGCCCTACGCAGTACAGAACGGGAATTGCCGGATGTAGGTGATTCTGTGTGCGCTCGATCAGCTCTGCAAACGGTGTATACGGCAGTTTCTATATGGAGCGCTTTGTCTCCCCAGATACTACACGCTGGTCGCGGCCTTATTAAGGTTGCAGTATCATTAACCGAGAAGAAGAGCTGGTATCCTGCGAGCTGCCTCAGATTAGATATCTAACCGTATTTACGGCCGAACCCGTCCGCTATCGGCAGAATTACCAATCATTTGGCGTTCGGACCGTAGTGTTGGACGGCTGGCTGGATATCGGCATGCCGAGTAGATGTGAGTGGTTGTCTTGTCCGACGTCTCTACATTACATAACGTGAATCACGGAGGAATCCATGATTCGCAGCTCAGGCGCAGACAGCACGTCGACTGCAACGTGAACATGAACACACCCATTGCTGAGGTGATGGAGGTCGTACATCGTGCTAATTACTTCCCAGCTAAATTAGCTCGATGCGGGAGTAGGTAGCGGATAACATCAGTTTCGAGTATATAGGCGCTAGTCTTACCGTAGAAGATAGACTTAGCTACATATCGTATGATCAAGACACATTGGTGCTGTGGATAACGCCAATCATGGTTCGATGCGGTATGGCTGGAATCGTGATAGCAAACTTGTGAGCGGACCGAATGAAAGTCGAGGCAATGTAGATGTTAAGAGTGGAAGTAGAACTTTGAGACTTGGAGGTGGATGTGGTCAGTATGGAAATAGATGATGATGTTGATGAGCAGGTGCGAGGAGTATCTAGAAAATGACTAGACGACAGCGCTAGACCGCAGCGACATAAGCACAAAAGTAAGTGCTAGAGCGGGTGTTCATACATAATTCAACGGCCTTCTTGTTTGAGTGCAAGAGATTGTCGACAGCTTGTCTTCCGATTTCATCAAGCTTGTGTTGTTCAAGATGTAGGCAGTAGAAGAGTGTACATGTTTACGGCAAGACTTGCGACGTTCTGAAATATTTAGTCATGTTTCAAGAGGACATGTCCCTGGTGTACTAGAAGACGAGTTTAAAGAGTCATGGCAGATGTAAGGGAGAAGGGCTGGAGTTTGGTATGCGAGTCTATTAGTTTCACTACACGCCTCCGTCATATGGCTATCTATAGACATTACTTACTTACGGTAGAAGGTGCAACAGGACAATAGACTGGGCACTTACCAACGAGATGCCAGCGGATGGTCCCACAAAGGTGGATTTCTAGTCTACTAAGTCGGTGGATATCTAGTCTATCGAAGAGGTGGCCTCTCGAAGGTGGATACCCACTCTACCGTGAGGCCATTTGCTAGCATCTCGTTCGTGGATGCCTAATCTATCGTAAGATTATTCTGATGAACCGCTAATCGTGACTAGCATTCGTAAATAGGCATATGGCGCAGGCTCGTGGTGCGTTCAAGAGTTATGAGCCCCATTCGCGAGGTTCTCCAGCTGTTTGTGTCAGCTAAATCTATCGACAGTGTATGCTAGGTCTACCGCTGCTCTACTATTATATCAACACTAGAGAACCGAACGTGCTACGCGGTAAACACCATCAACTTTAAGAGAGCGAGGCAGTACATGCATATTTCATCTGCAGATGATCTCGAGCAGATACCCGATAATGATCAAGGCTAAAGTAGGTTATATGAATAGGCCTTAGCCACTACGGGTAGTGAGGGCCCTTGTTGCGAGCCGAGCCTCGGAAGACGGGAGGCTTGAAGAGGCCAAGACTCTGCAGCTGCTGTGCCGCCATAATGTTGAGATATCATCAATGTCGATGCAGCGGGGTTAGTGGGGCTGAGCATGGTCGCGATATGTAGTGACATATCGTGAAGCGCGTCTTCTGATATGTTTGCCAGGGTTTGTGAGGCAGCGAGATGGAGTCGGTGGCTCTCCCACTGCCAAATGGGGCCGAGTCACGCAGCACTGAAGTCTGCGTAGAGGTTGCACGCCCCTGCGACTGCTGCTTGTCTAGGAAGACGGCGATGGCGCGACGACGACTGTGTGATTGGAGCTGCACGATGTACATGTCGCAACAGCTAAAGGGAACAACAGTTCGACATGGCATTCAGGTGCGGGATGGGCTGATGCAAATGGGGGATCCGAAATCAGACGAGGATAAAGGGAATGCCAGGCTCGCCTCAAGCAGTTAAGCCTGCCAGCCAAAGGATGGAGAAGGGCGTCAAGCAAAGGACCGAAAGGAAAGCTACGTCTCTCTGTCTTGGACGCGCAATATTAATTACTTGCCTTGTGGGGTGGAGCGCACTAATACACGAGATGGAGAAACAACACTAATATGTATGTAGAGTCGTAGAGAGGGTGTTTAACACCGCGACCGCGCTTCCGGATGGGTCTCCGATCTCACCGCGACCAATCACAGTGCAATATCAAGTGTAAGCGCTCAGCCATAGCCCTCGTGTTCATTGATGTGCTGCTGTGCCGCAAACGTGGGCCCGCGATAGACGTCTTCTTCCAATTGTCTTTCTCGCAAGCGCTCGAGAAACCAACACCCCTGGTTCATTAACCCCCTCCTCTAACTGGCGCCCAAAGACAGTCTAACCATTGGCTACAGCTGGCGATACCATGGGATCCATGCTGGAAGGAGGGCAGATATTAGGTACTGCTGCTCTCACCAGACCTCTAATGCCATAGTACAGACCGTACAGTACTGTACGTAGCTCTGTCCAGCCTTGCAGCAGTCTACTATTCATCCACCGCATCGGGTCCGTGGGCGACTGCTCTATGGCTCGTTCACTCGGCCATCAACCGGTCAATCTGCCCTCCTGCAACTGAATGAATATCTTCCCGTCTCTCGGCCTCACCCTTCAGCTTTCCTTCCCTTGTCGCCCCCGTTTCTGCTTCGTTTCTCAGAGCATGCCGATCCCTGCGTTGTCTTGTTTCTTCTCGTCCTGTTTAATGTTTATCACGTCGTGCTTTTGACTCGGCCTGTGCCTTCTATCCTTGTCCTGATGCCCTGCTGCTGATATTTACACAAGCCTTGCCCAGCTCTGGGGACTGGCCTTGTCTCAAACTTCACCATTTCAACACTCCCACTTCTCCTACCTTCGTTTCGTCTTGCCTTTCTATTCGTTGTGCAGGTCACTGGCTGTTGATATGTCTGCCTACTATGAATCCCCGGCCATGAGCCACCACAACCGCCACCATAAATCTAGTCCATCAGATGTGAAAGAGACTAATGGCCAAGACGACAAACAGTCGAGGCCTGAATCTATATCCTCTGAAGGCACCAGCATCGAATCAAGCCGCTCCTCCAGCTTCGACGAAGCCCGCGAGCATCGACGAACCCACAAGACCACCTCGTCCATCCCAACACCCATCAAAACCTCCCACTCCTCCCGCTTCCGCCCACCACCCCTATCCCCACGCTCATTCCGCTCCTCACGATCTCCTCGTAGCGGCGTCCTCGCACCGCTCACAAGCGACGGCATGCCCAAACCACGATCTCCACAGTCCAGTCTCTACTCCCGCCGCCACGAGAGCAAGCGCTCACCATCATTGCACAGCGCTCAATCACCCTCCACCACCCAATCCCCACCCTTCTCTCCACGCTCCCTCAAATCCATCTTCTCCAGCTCGCACATCCACTCTCCGAGCGCCGGCTCCCACTACAGCACATCTACCTCCACCACCATCGCCTCCACCGCCGCCTCCTGTCATCGCCGTGACAGCGCCTCCCAAATCGACCCAACCACCGCCGCCGCTACCCTGCCTCCAGGCCAGACCATCGCGCCCAAACTCTTCGACCGCAATATTCCCCGCTCGAAGCAGAATCGCGAGCCGGACGCCCCGCCCCTGCCTACGCCCTCGTTCTTCGAGCCCCACGACAACCCCCTTGACACAGCCCCTTTCCCCCCGGCCTCCTCCACCACGCATACCGGCGGAAAGGAGTCCAGTAACCCGCTCTCCAAGCTCGCGTCCCGCTTCAAGGCCGTGCTAGGTGGCGGTAGTAGTAGTGGCGGGGCGTCGAGCGCCGAGCAAAAGGCCATGGCGCGGCGCAAGAAGAGCTCAGATCGGAAGTTCAAGCCCAAGACTGCGCGCTTAGTCACTGAGAAAGTCGAGGATGTGCACTGGACTGAGATGTAGGGGCCATTGTGGGGACTGACTGAGGTGTTCATGTTGTTATGTTACCTGAGCTATGAAGGTATAGCAGGTTCTTGATGCCGGTGTAATATCTCCTTCGTTTGAGACGCAGGGGACGAGCATATCGCGCGGACTTTTCCTCAATCCATTGGGACTTGCCATGCTCAGACGCTACAGAGCGTGACAGCGCCGACTCGGCTGTATATTCCATACTGAATGAGTGTCTAGGATTGGATTTCTCTAGATATATATGTTGGGCTGCTCAAGCATGCAAATACGTGCATCTTCTGTGTTCGATGCGCGGTGTGCGTCACAATCTGAGGCATTGGATCTTGGTGTGAACTTAGTAAAGCTTTCTGACTGCCTTTGACTGCTTTTACTAGCTAGAGGGCCACTTAGGCATGTCTCTGCCTTATACTTTGGTCTGCTTGCGCGTGATGGCAGTTATTATGTTGCGTGGTAGTGGATAGATCGATGGATATACACATACCATGCCCTCGCTTCACTCCACACTTCAGCTGCGTTATAGTGTGTCTAACAATAGCCACCGCAGTATCCAAAGGACAAAGCCCATCCCATCCCACACCCGATTCCTGCCCTGATCATCACAACACCTGCCTCAACTACCCCAGCCCATCAAACCTCGTCTCCGAATCAACTAAAAACCCATCCAAAGACAGCATATTATACCTCCCCGCCTCATCATCCCGAATCGGCACAGTCGGCGCCATATTCGCCAGCCGCAGGGTGAACCCCCTCACGCGCAACAAGCCCAGAATCCGCGCCATCTCGATCGCCCTCACGGTTTCACCAGACAAATGCCCTACCTCCGCCCGAAACGTGCTCCAGAAGGCGTGCTGCAGCGCCTCGTAGCCGTCGTAGCGCCGCCAGCCGTTGCGCAGGTGCAGCGTGCCTGTGATGGCTTGGAGGGAGTGCAGGTTCTGGCCAAAGGGGCAGATTTCGGCTTCGGCCCAGTCGATGACGCCGGTTAGGCGGCTGGTTTGTGCGTCGACTATGATGTTGCAGGTGCTGAAGTCGTGGTGGTGGAGGACCATGGGGAGGGAGAGGATGGAGTCGAGGAACTGGAGGCAGTCATGTATGATCTGGTGGAAGCGGTGGGGGAGGTTGTCGAGTAATAGCTGTAGATCTTCGGTGTACGTTCGGCGTAGATCCTCGCGATAGGTTGAGGTAACTTCTTGGGGAGATTTCCAGGAGAGGGCGAAAAAGCTGGTAGTAAGTCAGCGCTATCTGGTCAGATATGTAGAGGCATCTTCATGTTTGAAAAATAAGACAACACGAAAAATGAACTATACCGCGCCACATCCACCATAAGTATCTTCCGCCGCATGAAATTCTCATCCGAATTCTCAGGAAAGCCATTCACAAGCATAAAATCCAGATAGCTCACACCCGGTACACGATCCATAACATACACGCTCAGGAGCTCTCTTTCACCCTTCTCTCCCATCTCTCCATGGAAAGCAACACTCGGCGCCCAGGAACCATATATCTTCCGCGCCAGAGCCGCAATCTCCAGGTCGAGCATCAAAGATTTCAGACGGAACTGAACCACGAATTCGGACTTGGCACCGGCGTAGACCGAGTAGCTACAGTTGCCTTGCACGGCTATGGGGACAATGGTCCCCCCGACTAGGTCCCTAGCTTTGGTGTCGCATGCTTCGCGTGTTGCGGATGTCTGTGCAAAGAACTTGCCAATTGTATTGTCTAGAGAATATACCGGATAGGCAGACATGGCAGCTCATACACTGTTCTGCTGGAATGATGGGATGGAGCACTTTCGGATCCCCTGACGTACCCTGTTAGTACGGGATAAGGCTGAATGCTTCAGATTAGTGTCTCAAATTCTTGGTTTGCTGCCGTGGAGTGGTCGTAAATGTTTGGCGGTCAAGCTCTCTGCCTTCAATTTAAGGTTTACCAAGAGGTATCATGTGATGCGAGAGAAGATCACATGATATAGATTGTATCTGCAGGAATGAGGCGTTCGAGGGACTATATAACGCACTGCATAATGTGAATTCGACTATGAACTATTGGCATCGCTGTTCGCATCGCTGTGGTGACATTAGCTGTCGAGTTGTCAGAGGCCAGATGAGATCTTGCTATATCCGCATGTCAACATTGGTCGATGGATTGAGACATTGTACACTATGGTAGCCTATGCACACCATACATATTTCACTGTTCGGAAAGAAGAGAGAGTGGTTGGGGTGAACTTTGAATCCTCAGGGTTTGACTCTCGCGATGTCCAGGATCCCGTTCATGGTGGATAGTGAGTGGTAGTATGAGAAGGGATTCTGCTGACGGACCAGCTTGAGAAGCGTCTGAGGTGTGTTAGTAGAACAGATTCGGTGACATTGGAAGTGTGGCAACGTCGTTATTGCCGGTGCCGGAAGATTCGCATGGATGTAGATAATAGTGCCCCTTCTGAAGCTCCAGCTCAGCAAATCCATGTGTTCTTGAAATCACCTACTATTGATACAAATTTGGCAATCCTGAGCAACGATTCTATATCCACCCCATCTATGGCGCCTCGCTATGCAGATATACAAAAGCTTCCCTCGAACCTCGAGCCTTCATGTCGTCCCCCGCGCACCAGCCGGCGCCCCCTCACGCCTCTTCATGATCTGCTGCCCGACGGCATTCCGGACTTTCGCATCCGCTCGTACGGCGTTCTGTAGTATCCAATCCGACATGCGCTCCTGCAGCTCTTTCATCTGTCGTTCATCGCCCTGGAACGGCGCCGTTTCCATCTGCAGCAGACGCATCCCGTCCATATTGAGGCTAGTCTGCGTCGTGACAATCTCGTTGATCTGCTTGTGGTTATGCGCCGTCTGATCGCCATCCACGATCCCCACTTGGCGCTGCGACGACGGTAGCGGTGGAATCGAGGCCGCCTGCTGCGACGCAATAAATGCCGCCACCGCCGTCGTCGACACAACGCGTAGGAACTGATACGGCAGTAACGGACGCACCTTTATCGCCGCCAGAACAGCATTCAGATGCCGCATAAACGCCGGTACGGTAGTATGTGTCAAGACATGCACGTTCAGCGCAAACACACACATAAACGCCAGACACTGCCAGAATCGATTTCTGCGCGGCGCGATCCCTACGTACTGCGCCAGAAGCATAAACGCCAGCCCGCCTAGATACGTCTGCATGGCCTGAATACCGCCGTACTGCACGTAGTCCCACACTGAGCGGTAGTGCTTCGGGTCGAGTTTCAGCACCTCCGGGCCCAGGCGATCATACGCGTAGCGCTTCGCCGTATCCGAGAGTATGTCGCGGTATTCTTTAAGGAGCACGTACTGTGTCTCGACGAAGGCGCGGCGCGATGGGTCTGCGATCTTGTCCGGGTGCATCACGGCGGTGATGCGACGGAAGCGACTGTTTATGGCGCGGTCATCGGCGGTTGGGGAAACGTCGAGGGCACCGTACAGAGTGCCTTCCCGCTGCATATCCCATACGGCTTGGTAGATGGAGAAGAGCATGAAGATGGCGAGCACAGAAATGTGTATTGTGCGGTTATGCTGGACATATCGCTGGCTGCCCGGGGTCGGCTTGCGGGAGCCGGCGCGGTAGAGGAGTGCATAGAGAAAGCTTTGAATGTAGCTGACGACGCGCGGGAGAAACCACCAGAAGACAAGGGATTGAAAGCTGTACATTGTTAGTGAGTATATAAGTTTGGCGCCGGTTGCTTTTGCGCGTGGATGATGTGTAAGTACTTGATCATTATGGGAACAGTTCTTATTTAGAAGCTAGAATATGCCAAGTAGTGTCGCATGTCTGGGTAGTAGAGTATTGCGGGTAGCATGTACAGTATCGCCAGTCTGTGTAGCCGGTGTGCACTCCAGTTCGAGGTTGAAACTTTGAAGCAAGTGAATTATTATTAGTTCAAGCCACATATATGTCGTTGCAGGGTCCAAAAGCCGGGGCGTCGGCGTTTGATTTCCCCGACGCTCGCCCGAACTCCAGAATTTTTCTGACTGAACCTCAATGTCTTGCGCAATATCAATTGCGACATGTCTGTTGGCCTTCACACATCAAACATGTTTAAGTCAAAACCGCGGTCCAAAGAGGACAAGAAATCAAAAGAGCACAAGAAGTCAAAGAAGAGAAAGGAACGCTCAGAAGCTGTGGACGCAGACGCAGACGCAGACACCGCCGCCCGATCGCCCACGAAGAAACGCAAGAGCAAGCACAGCAGCAAAAACACTGCGCCCGCAATAGAAGACGATGTATCTGAATCACCTTTCCACCTCCAAACCATATCCCTCTACCTTCCTCTCTCTCCCGTCGCCATGCGCAATCCCGTTACAGGCCTCTGCGCAGAACACCTCTCGCCGCTTCTCCTCACATATTATCCTCCTCTCCGCGGCACCATTCTATCCTACGACAACGTCCGTGTCTCAGAGAGTCCCCTCGCCCCGCCCGCTCCTTCCAATGCAGCTCCTTCTCCCGCGCTCGCCCGTTCCGTGGACGAATATGCCGTGTGTATGATTTGGGTGACCGCTGACGTTCTTATATTCCGGCCGCGCAAGGGTGTGCGCCTGACGGGTGCCGTTAATCTACATTCACAAAGCCACCTCAGTCTGCTGTGCTTCAATTTGTTCAATGTGTCGATTCCCGCGGCGCGGCTGCCACGCGAGTGGACATGGGTCGGGGGCGACGATGGCAGGACGCCAGAACCGGAGCCGGAGCTACAGACACATACGCCGCCACCGAGCGCACAGGGAGATGGGAAGAACGCGGCACGGAAGATGGCTGCGGGAGATGGGTTCTGGGTCGATGCAGACGGGAAGAGAGTGGATGGCATGATCACATTCACGGTGCGGGACTTTGAGGCGGCAGCTGGCTCAGGTACGGATCGGGAGAAATCGTATATTGGGCTCAAGGGGACGATGTTGAGTCCGGAAGATGACGAGGCGGTGGACCAGAAAGATGCTGAAAGGGGCACCAGGGGCCTACGGAACGGACAGCTGGCGTCAAGGCCGAGACGATGACGAGTCTGAGAGCAGGCAATTACGATTGGGAATTTCTGATCCCTTTGAGGCGTTTTTGGAGTCAGGGAGACCGTGACTAGCGAGAAGCATTGTGACATCACTCAACTCGGTTGCGCAGCAATGGAAAAATTAGGTGTCGACATTACGAAACAGAGCCGTAGATGACTAGACCTCAGGATGGAGTCTGAGGCTTCTTGTCAATAGACTTCATTTTCCAGCCATACAGACGTTGCGACACCATCGTATCTAGCACGCACAATTATCGGTAGATTTTCATATCCGTGGAGCGTAAAAGTTACTTCTGCCGAGCCGCCTCTCACTCAAAGCTTCTGCACCTGAAACAGCTTAGTTGTGGGCTTTTGTTCCCGGTGCTGACGTTGTGGTAAACATGGAGGTCTTAGGTTCTCATGCAACTAGCAGGGAGACGAGCGTGCGTAGGTTGTCCACGGTAGTGCCTTGAGAATCCAATGATGGGAGGCTGTACAGATTGACCAATGGGCTCTGACTTGGCGAATAAACCTGCCTGGCAGTTTAAACCATCCCCTGATATCCAAATTTATGTAGCGAGATACTAACGATACTTATGTTCGCACCCTGCTGTCATTCCTTAGGATTGACTACTAGCTCTTGACAGCAATTAGGTAAGCGAGAAGAAAGCTTTGCTTCTATGAAATTACAACATACAGTTCACTACTCTGTGAGACTACAATTGTCTTAACGAAGGAAGATATCATTATTTGATATAGTAGACCGCCGCAATTCTGAAAGAGCCTTCATATCAGATTCTGGCACGTATCAAAGGTGTGTGGTGCGTTGTCAGTGGCTTCCGTGCCTAGGCAATGGCTTCGCGCTATCCATATGAAAAGTACAAAAGAATGGGCTGCTGATCGGTATACCCTACGAGTGTCGTGGAGGATGCCAAAGCTAAGATAGGAGAGACTTGTGACCTGTTTCCAATGACCGAAAAGCAATAGGTTCCTGCTGGCATCTTTGTCTATCTCGGTCTCACAACGATAGCATTTAGCGATGTTCACGTTCGATAAGGTCGTCACGTCGAAGGCGGGCAGCCTGGGCACCTCGGATGTGAGGAGTCATGCGTTAAAATGAAGCCGAATTCAATTATAAGGGGTTAGACTCTCGACTCCATACTTTCCGAAGGGCCCGAGTCTGAGCATTCTCGTCTGTCATAGCTAGTCTCTCAATTGATGCCAAAGCAACCGAGATAACTGCTTAGTGTCTCTATCCTTTCGTGCATCATTTTCTCATAGGCTTCCCTGTTCTGCAGTTTCACTTCTCTGGCCCTCTTCTCCATCTTCTCGTGTGCTCTCTTTTTTTTCAATTTCACTTCTCTGGCCTTCTTCACCATCTCTTCGTGTGCTCTCTTTCTTTCTAATTTCGCTTCTCTGGCCCTCTTCTCCATCTCTTCGTGTGCTCTCTTCTTTTCTAATTTTGCTTCCTTGGCCTTCATCACAATCTTTTCCTGAGCTTTTTTACTTTCCAATTTCGCTTCTCTTGCCTTCTCATCCATCTTTTCTTGAGCTTTCTTCCTCAAAGCCTTCGCCCTTCTTGCCTCCTGTGCCATTTTCTCATTGGCTCTCTTCCTTTGCGCTTTAAGATCCCTGGTGTTCGCCTTCAATCCTTGATCTGTATCCTGAGGTTGAGAGACTGCTAGCTTCATCTCCTGTAGCTTATGAATACACTCAATTGCCAGCCCAAGGTTGCACTCACCTCTAGAATGATACCAGAGATGCTTTCCACAGAAGACTGCTCCTGGTACGAGGGGCTTGGAATATGATCAGAGTGAAAACTGGCCTCTTTGGCAACAGTGATAATGGCCACAATCTTTCGTATCTCCGATGTCATTTTGACCGGTCTCCAAGAAATCCGGTATGCCATCGTAAGTGGGAACCTTCTGCTCCAGCAATCCTCTCTATTGATTGGCCAGGTTTCATATCTGAACTCTTCAGCTCCTTTAACCATCGGATGGACCAGCTCAATACATCCGACAGAGTACCCACCAATCAAACCCTTGATAATGGGTTCCTCAACAAGTTGGTAGTTTGTATGGCCGGTCGGATTCAGCATTTCTGGAGGAGGCGGTAAGAGGACCGTAACTTTCGAGCTTCGGCGTGCTATGTGAGACGCGAAAAGAGCCGAAGCACCTTTTATATAGAGACTCCATTGTTTTGGTGTCTTAACTTGCTTGAGGCAGGACGAGTGTTTAACATCCATCAACGATCCCATCGCTGTCGTTAGAGTCTGCAAGTTCCTTTTGTCTGCCCATGCTTGGGCTACTTCACGTGTTACACCACTCCATAGCACCTGGGAGTCTATGCGGCACTCGAGATCGAACTGTTGCTTGATTTGTTCTATTTCTACTGCCGACAACAAGTTGTCAAGAAGGCTCGGAAGTGAAATTTGTCCGTTTGGAGATGAACCCAATTGGGAATTCATCGTAGATACGTCTACTCGAGAAACGTATTAGCAGACGCGGTTAGAACAGGCTTTGGGAAGTCATGGACACGGGAAGCTCATGAGAGATGCGCAGTATCAGACGTTATATATCATCCCTGTAGTTATCAAGGTTGAACAAGAGGGGAACGCAGACTCCCCCACCATCCTATGCAATGAGCTTCTGAAGCACCTTTCGAAGCGAGAATAAGACATCCAGATTATTGTCGAGTTTATTTCTCATTGTTTCAGCATTATCTTGTCACATTTTCAAATGTCAAGAGATCTATTCTCTCTACCAGTCTCCGAAATCTGCCTCATCGAGCATAAGACTATATGGTGATATCTCTTTACGTAAGCGGGGTAGTGTGGAGCGTTCTGGTACGTATTCCCTTCAATATGTCGTCAGACCCTGTGCGAAGCTACACAATTGGCTTGTCATGTTTTCATACGTCTTCTCATTCGTTTGTGACTCTGTGGCTTCATCCGGCCCACTCGTTCCCAAACATGATACCTGCCCTGGTTGCATCCCTCCGTTCCCCGCGTTCTGGGGCCCCTCATTTCGCAGCTCCACTCCGAGGTAGAGGAAGCATGGGTAAGCTCTATGCTATCAAAGTAGGCACGAGAGACCACCATATACCTCTTGTGACTCCTTCGTCCACGTAGTTTGCATCTTCTCTTCCTCTCACATCTCCCCCTCTCACCATCTTGCCATAACTCTATAACACCACAAGCATGACAACAAACGCACCTCCCAGCGCCCCAGCCCAAGATTTAACCGTCCCCACCGAATGCTGGGCCGGCGTCGTTGACAATCCAGGCGCCGACTTCGTGCTCAAAGTCGAAAAGGTCCCGGTCCCCTCCCCAGCGCCAGATCAGGTCTTGCTCCGGCTCAACGCCACGGGTCTATGCTACTCGGACCTGCACTACATGCTGAACGACCTGGGAATGGGTCTGCCGTGCATGAAGGACTTTGGCGTGCGCTCGCCGGGCCATGAGGGCGCCGGGTATGTAGTCAAAGTCGGCGAGGCAGTCAAGGGCTGGAGCATCGGCGATCGCGCGGGCATGAAGCCACTGTGGGATACGTGTGGGAGTTGCAATTTGTGCTTTAGTGGCATGGGCCCGCATTGCGCGGGTGCGGTGCAGGCCGGCTTGTTTGTCACTGGTGCGTGCCTAAGCAGTCTTATTCCAAATTGCAAAAGACGAGGAATGGGAGGCCGTGTTGGGCAAACACGAGGATACGTAACATGTGCGTGAGTGAGCGCTGACGTGCAATTCTACAGGTACATACCAGCAGTTCATCCTCGCGCCGGCGAAGTATCTCAATCGCATCCCGTCCGGCGTCTCGGACTATGTTGCTGGGCCGGTCATGTGCTCTGCGTCCACCATGTACCGTGCGCTTGCGAATTCCGGACTTAAGGCTGGTGATTTTGCCTGCTTTCCTGGAGGTGGAGGTGGTGTGGGCATTCAAGGAGTGCAACTTGCTAAGGCCATGGGCTTCCGGCCTGTCGTCACAGACAGCGGGGCCGACAAAAAGAAGTTAGCTCTGGAGATGGGTGCTGAAGCGTTTGTGGACTTTAGAGAAGTTGAGGATGTGCCGAAAGCAGTTGTCGAGGCGTGTGATGGAATTGGAGCACACGGCGTGTTCGTCACGGCAGTACCGAGTTATAAGCAGGCGGTTGCGTTTACGGGCATGAGGCCTGGTGCAGTTGTTGTATGCATTGGACTACGTGTGTATAATGTTCTTACCCCTGAATGGGTCTGCTAACGACGAGTTCCAGCTCCGGAGGGCACCTCGCTGGGCGCTGATCCGCTGAAATACGTTTTCCAAGGCCTTCAGATCAAGGGCAGCCTAGTCGGCGATCTGCACGACACACATATGGCACTTGACTTTGCGCGAAGAGGGAGTCTGAAGCAAATCTGCGAAGTGTGGCCATTGCATCGCATGCCAGAAGCAGTTGACAAGCTGAGAGAGGGAAAGGTTGCGGGCAGGATTGTGATTGACTTCAACGACGACGCTGAAATGACGAAGCTGTGGGAGAAGCAGAAGAGTACGTCTGCTTGAGGGTATTGTGAGAGCGAATGCGGATTCTAGATGAAGTGGCAAGCCACATCACGGGGAAAGTAGGCATATATAGTTTCAGAAGCAAGAGTACCGTGCTGAACACTGCGTGACCAAAGTCAAACTAGCACAGCAAATCTAGATATGGTATTACAACTCCATCTCGTTAGCAGTCCACTAAGTTAGTTTCTGTTCCTGTGGCTAATCTTTTGACTTTCCCGCTCACCCAACGCTGTGCTTACAAAGTTACAATCAGAATTTAGACATCCGAGATGCAGCTCCCAAATAGGCTCGCTATAGGGTAGAGAAATCTCTAATGAAAGAGTGTGCATGAACGATCCCGTACAACTCTATACAGTCTGTCGTCAGCCATAATTGGAGATATACTTTTGCTCCAGGGATATGTATGCCGAGTAAGTCTTATCGGATTATCGGATGACTCATACTCTCCGCCGCCATATCTTGCTCCGCTACATCCGTGATTGTCTTTCCATCCAGTCTTCGTATTATACATTTAATACCGGTGTCGGAACAGATCCGAAGCGAGCCTCCGGATATTAGGAGCTTCGGAGCCCGGCAGTGCAAGCAAGTACATACGAGCACCCCCCCTCCGGACCTACACCACCGCAAAACGCACCACGCAGATTCCACGCCCAAGCATCAACCTATCCAATCCACGATGCCATTCGCATTCCCCACCCTCATCGCTCTCCTCACACTACTCCTCCCCACAGTTATATCCAAACCCCTCCAAACACCAGAGACACTATACACCTTCCCAACCAGTGCCACCGGCCCAACATTCCTCGAAAACATCGCCGTCCGCGCCGACAACTCCCTCCTCCTCACAACGCTCTCCTCAGCTACAATATACACATACAACCCCGAAACGCCACACGTCGCGCCTTTCGTTCTAGCTACATTTCCACCGCCCCTGAACGGCGTAACGGGAATCGCAGAATATGCACCTGACATGTTCGCTGTGGCGGTAGGGACATGGAATGTTAGTGCGCAGCGCGCCACGGGACTAGAAATCTGGAGGGTGGATCTTTCGAGAAGCGGAGGCGGAGACAAGATAGGTGCCGAGACGCGGATGGTGGTGCGAGTACCGGAGGCCAGGGCGTTGAATGGCATCACGGCTGTACCCGGGCAAAAGGGCAGGGTGCTGGTTGCAGAGAGCTACGGCGGCGTTGTGTATGCGGTTGATATGCGGCGAGGGACGTACGAGGTTGCGATTTCAAGCGCATGTCTGGCTGCTGGGGACAGGCTTGGCGTTAATGGTATCCATGTTTCCGGCTCGTATGCATATTTCGTGAATTCTTTTGGCGGTTTCTTTGGGCGTGTGGCTATTCACGCCAACGGTACGGCGCGAGGGGATGTTGAGAAGTTGGTGGGGTTCGAGGTTGGCCCTATGAGTGTTTGGGATGATTTTGCTACGGATGGAAAAGGGGTGTTTTGGATTGCGAGTCATCCCAACACGGTGGTGAAAGTGGGGAAGGGGAGAGACGGGTGGGTTAGCGAAGTTGTGGCAGAGACTGGAGACAAAGGAGATATTGGACCGACGAGTGTGGCTTTTGGAAGAGGAAGGAGGCAGAACTTGCTGTATGTTGTCAGTGGGGATGGGAGGGTGCAGAGATTGAATACTAGGGAGGTGTGAAAGGTGAGGATTGAGTGAATAGTGAACAAAGTCATAAAATTTCAGCTCGTGGGCTATGTTGACATCGTGTTTTTGGTCTTTCCATATATGAGCGTCTACATGTTCCGAGTAGCCATTTTTTTTAAATATATTGATGAGTACAGATCTGCAACATCACAGTGAACCGAGCATCCGCATCATGCTAGAACACACCATACCTAGACGTATGGAATTGTCGAACAGCGTATGTAGTGGGTAATCCTCGACTTCCGGTCGACAAGTTGCGCATTGCACTATCCTCCCCGTATAATATGATCAGTTGAAGTTTCGAAACATTCTTTCGAATGTCGCACGAGCTTTCTCTTCCGTCCACGGCTCGGGCCGGTTCTGGTCTGCATGCGTCCAAGAGTCTGAATCAAGGTCGAGCATGTTGACATCTTTCATCTGGTAGGCGTCATTGCCATACGCATCCCGATGCTTGTTGTTCACTGAAGGATATGAACTACCGATGTAGTCATCGTCATCATCATCGTCGTCATCATGATAACCATAGTCGTTATATTCGTCATAATCGCTTGCGCCTTCGGTGTAGCCACTTCTAATACTGGTCCATGTCGGGTATTCGTCCGTGACCAATGCCCTCAAGTCATAATTCTCATCGTAAGGTGGCTCCCCGTTTTCCTGCACGACGTTGGTATTTCGACCCCGTTTGACAACTACAAGTACGGCTCTGGCGTCCTGATCGTCTTTGCACAGAAAAGTGTCCTCTACTTCGCCAAAATCTGTATATTCCTCTGGCGGTACAATCGACTGGTAGAGCTCCCTTGCACCGGGTTGGCGTACTGATTCTCTGATGCGTGACTGAGATCGGAAAATCGTTACCGTGGCCCCTGAATTGGGCCCATCTCGATTTGTCAGGGTCGACTGCCATACTTCGGGCTGCGGTTTGCGGATGTATGTCTTCCCAAATTGCGTGGTCTTGGCGAAGCTAAGGATAGATGAGGTGGGCGTGATATAATGCAATTCCTTCCATCCAGAACCACACGATACCAGCTCGTCAAGGATTTGGTAATCCACCATGCCTGAGGGTCCCTTGAGCATGCCCGCATCACCACCGATGACAGTGAGGGTGTCCAGTCTGAGTTGTGGCACCAACTTTAGGATCCAAGCAAGCCTGTAGTAGACGTCGTCATGTGGCAGTGAAAGCATGACCGGGCGACTGTTGACGCGTAAGTGACGAATTGCTGCGACTCTTTGCTCCGGGAACTCAGTGAGTATATCCAGCAGCGCCTCTCCTGTTTGGAAGTTGAAGAGGACCCAGCCAATCCACTGTGAACCAATTTCACGGTGGACCTGTTGGCAGGTGTATAACAGCGAGAGGGAATGAAGTCGGCTTTTCTTTTTTGCTCGCTTGATACTACGAGGGTCATCAGGATCCTCTCCATAGGTCAGCCGTGTAGAGGTGAACACCCAAGAATAGATATTGTCTCTGATCTCGCGAGGAACCTGCAAAAGCCTGCTACATGATGGTTGTCGCACAGATCTGGCAGGGGCTTTGGTCTTCTTCTTTCTGGGCATAATGATGTGAGTTTGTTGCAGCAAGATGTGATGGTCAACAAGATGAGGTGAGCAAAGAAAAGCGTTGTTGGCAGTAGAGTTTCAGCCGTTTTAGTGTGGGCACGTGATATCGTCTTTCCGTACATTTTCTCACCCAGAATATCAGACCTATAAAGTCTATTTCATTCTAGAGCTTTTCCCCGTGGAAAGTAATAGTACGACACTATACGCAATCGATCTTAGATCGTGACTAGGAGGGTAAGCCAGGGTGCAGGCTGACGAGCGAATCAGAACACCTTCACATGCCGCGGCTTTGGTTCACATGCGCGAATGCGAGCTAAAGCGATCTGACTTCACAGTCTCCGTTCACCATGTCAGTATGCACTGGTAGTTATAGATTTTACTACATGTTGTAGCTTTTGGATTCGTCTTCATACTGTCTGCCCACCGCACCATGCGTAAACATGGCCGCCCAATCTAAGGAAGACCCGCTCCACGTACTCTACACACGCTACATCACCCTCATCCGCTCACGCTTCGCCCGTAGCTCACGCCTCACAAAACTTCTCGCAACAGTCTCCCTACTGTTCTCAATAATAGGTGCTGGCTATGGAACGCAACGATGGTGGTCGCAGCGGCGCGCCGAGAAAGAGACGGGTCGACGACTGCTCCGACGCAACTCCGGCTTGCGTATGAAGGACGGGACCAGAATCATATATGTGCCGTATCGGAACTCGACGTCCAAGGTCACCATATACCCGACGAAACCGACCACGTTTGATGCGCATCGCAGGTTGTTCCTGGAACCGCCGAGAGCGGCGGGTTTGGGCAATGGGTATACACCGCAAGTGCCGCCGCCGCAGACCAAGCCTGGCTTGAACCTGGCCTTCCTTCACCAGTTCCTGAGCTTGTTGAATATAATGATTCCAAGGTGGAACAGCAAAGAGACTGGTCTGCTGCTCAGTCATGGAGTGTTCCTTATGCTGAGGACGTATCTCTCGTTGGTTGTGGCACGGCTGGATGGTGAGATTGTGCGTGATCTTGTCGCAGGAAATGGGCGGGCCTTCCTGTGGGGGATCACGAAGTGGTGTGGAATAGGAAGCTTGGCTTCATACACGAATGCCATGATCAAGTTCTTGCAGAGTAAGGTGTCCATCGCCTTCCGGACCAGGTTGACGAGATATATCCACGACTTGTATCTGAACAGCAACCTCAGCTACTACAAGCTGTCGAACCTGGATGGTGGGATAGGGCAAGGTGCCGACCAGTATATCACGCAGGACCTTACGTTGTTCTGTGCTTCAGCTGCATCGCTGTACTCGTCGCTCGGCAAGCCATTCGTGGACTTGTGTGTCTTCAACTATCAACTCTGGAGGTCACTAGGGCCAATCGCTTTTACAGGGTTACTGTCCAACTATTTCTTGACAGCGACGCTGCTGAGGAAATTATCACCTCCATTCGGGAAGCTGAAGGCCGTTGAAGGCAAGCGAGAGGGAGATTTCCGCGCGTTGCATTCGAGGCTGATTATGAATGCTGAAGAGGTGGCATTTTACGGTGGTGATCAAATGGAGAAGATGTTCCTCGAGAAAGAGTTCAAGCAACTAAAACACTGGATGGAAGGCATCTACAGTCTGAAGATCCGATACAACATGCTCGAAGACTTTGTGCTGAAGTACTCCTGGTCGGCATTCGGTTATCTCATCACCTCGTTACCTGTCTTCTTGCCTGCATGGGGTGGTCTTGGCGGAGCTACAGAGTTGCTGGATGCTGGCAAACCTGGCTCTCGCGAGAACGGGCGAATGAAGGAATTCATCACGAACAAACGCCTCATGCTCTCATTGGCCGATGCGGGCGGCCGTATGATGTACTCCATCAAAGACCTGTCCGAGCTCGCCGGCTACACCTCTCGAGTATACACACTCATCAGCACGCTCCATCGCGTCCACGCCGACGCCTACTTCCCACCAGCAGGCCAACGACCCGACCTCTACTCGCTCTGCGACGTCCAAGGCACAGTCCACAAAGGCTTCGACGGCATCCGTCTAGAACACGTGCCAATCGTAGGCCCAGGCCTGTTCCCCCACGGCGGCGAAGAGCTCATCGAATCCCTATCCTTCATCGTCCACTCCGGCGAGCACCTGCTCATCACCGGACCCAACGGCGTCGGCAAAAGCGCAGTCGCCCGCGTCGTTGCCGGGCTCTGGCCTACCTACCGCGGCCTCGTCAGCCGGCCCCGTCTCCCCGGCATGGACGGCGTCATGTTCCTCCCACAGCGGCCCTACCTCAGCACCGGCACCCTCCGCGACCAGGTCATATACCCGCACACCGAGCTCGACATGCGGGACTCTGGCCGCCGCGACATCGAACTCAGCCAGATCCTCGAGAACGCCAAACTGGGCTACCTTCCCGACCGCGAGGGCGGATACGATACCAGGAAGGACTGGAAGGATGTGCTTAGCGGCGGCGAGAAGCAGCGTATGGGCATTGCCAGGCTGCTCTATCACGAGCCGCGCTACGCTTTTCTGGACGAGGGCACGAGCGCTGTTAGTAGTGATGTCGAGGGCCTGCTCTACGAACGCGCCAAGGCAAAGGGCATCAGTAAGTACACACCCATCCATCATGCAAACTTCCCCCCAAACTAACCACACACACACAAAAAACAGCCCTAATAACAATCTCCACCCGCGCCTCCCTCAAACGCCACCACACCTTCACCCTCACCCTCGGCAGCGGGCCCCACGGCGACGAATGGGAATTCCAACAAATCGGCACCGCGAGCGAGAAGTCCTCTGTCGAAAAGGAACTCAACGATCTGCGTGACCGGCTGGCTAAAGTGGAGGAGTGGAAGCTGCGCAGGAGTGAGATTGAGAGGGAGTTGGCTGAGGTTTGGGTTGAGGGGCGGAGGGATGGGCCGTTGGAGGCGCCGGGGTATTGTCGGGGGGAGGGTGGTGAGGATGGGAGTGGTGGTGAGGATGGGAGTGGTGGTGAGGATGGGAGTGGTGGTGAGGATGGGAGTGAGGGTAATGGTGACGATGGAGATGACGATGAGGGTGATGAAGTGAGAGAGGCTGGTGGAGATGGAGATGCTGATATCGATGCTGATGCCGGTCTGTCTGAGGTACAGACATAGAGACGGGCGGGTGTACATGCCATAGGAAAGATCCAAGAACAAAGTAGAGCTGCGCGCAAGTGTACCAATATCGTAATGCTATTGCTATTCCAGGCATAGAGATGAATGGATACATCCACCGGGTAGAACAGATCTCGCTGATATGAGTGTATAGCTTGTGGTGTGTGATGTGTGGCTTGTGGCTTGTAGTGTATAGCTTATACCTGTGGCGTGTTGCTTGTGCCTTGTAGATTGTGGCTTGTAGCTTGTGACGTGTGGCGTATGGTGTGTGGCTTTACTACATCATACCTCAACCGTACCCTACCTTCCTATCTGGGACTAGCCATCATACCAGGCCTACTTCAGCCCAGCTAGACACTAGACCTAATTATTATGTACATATCGATACCTAGATCTAGTTAGTAATTAGATACCCGTTATGAACGAACTATTTACCCAGCTGAAACACATAACAAAACACATCTCACATTCACAAGCAAGAAAACACATACTCATTCACACATACACACTCACACGCACACATACATGCATACACAGAACAACACTGCACGCGACCAAGATGCTGAAAGAAAAGCATAGCTTCAACTTGCTTCAGAGCTTGGGGGGGTATCCATTTCAACCATACATGCATCATATATGATTCCGCGACATTTCGACATAAAACGCCGCCCTCTCCTCTTCTTCTCCTCCCCCTTATTATCCAATAAATTCCCATCCATCGCCGTCCACAATCACATGCCCACCAACCACAAGATGCATACACAAAGACGCATAAAAACAAACAACGCCGCCAGTACGTCTGTAGTACATTGGTATCTTAACCCCTAGCCCGCCACACCAGGCGTAGTAAACGCAGCCTGATCGGTGACGAGCATACCCGCAATACCAGCACTCGACAGCGTCGACAGAATACCCGTGATCAGCGCCGAGATAGCCAAGCGGGAGACATCGCCGGAGCGACCAGGGGCGAGTTGCGAGAGCACGCCAATCTGAGTGCCAAGCGAGCCAATATTGCCGAAGCCACAGAGGGCGTATGTGGCGATGAGGTTCGAGCGAGGGGACAGGTTTGCGTAGCGGGGGTTGGTGGTCAGGTCAGTGTAGGCGACAAATTCGTTGATGACAATCTTCTGGCCGATCAGACGGCCGACGTTGAGCAGGTCGCCGCCCTCGCGCGAGACGCCGAGCAGGAAGGCGATTGGGTAGCATACGTAGCCGAGGATAAGCTCGAGGGTGAGGTCGTATTCGCCCTGGAGATCGAGGTAGCGGCCCCACCAGGTGAGCAGGCCGTCGATGAGGCCGACGAGCGCGATAATGCAGAGTAGCGTGGACAGGATCATACCAGCAATCTTAAGACCGAGCCATGCGCCGTTGGCGAATGCGTGGAGCGAGTTGGCGGCCTTGTGGTCGTCGTCGTCGGGAATGACTACACGGCCCGATGTGAGAGTCTCCTCTTCTTCGGGATAGCGAAGCTTGGACATGGCGAGCGAAGCGGGAATGGACATGACACAGGAGCTGATGAGGGCTTGCGGGTTGATGCCCATTGAAATATATGCGACCAAGACAGATCCGGCGATGGTGGCGAAACCGGAAGTCATGACCTGGTGCAGTTCACCCTTGGTCAAATGGGCGACAAACGGCTTGATCAACATGGCAGATTCACCCTGCCCGATAAAGGGCGAGGCAGATGCAACGACAGCCTCGGCACCGGACACACGCATGCTCCAGAAGAAGAAGACGGCAAACTTGCCAATGAACCACTGCAGCGTGCCCCAGTAGTACAGAAGCTGAACGAGGGCGACGAAGAAGATGATGGCCGGGAGAACGGAGATCAAGAACCAGTGGATGGTGTCGACGACATTCTGCTCCGTCAAGAAAGCCACACCGCGGCCAGCAAAACCAAGCAAATCGCGGGCAAGCTCAGAGACGAAGGCAAAGATGTCGTAACCGGCCTTTGTGCGGAGCACAAAAAGAGCCACGATGAATTGCACCAAGAAACCAACAATGACTGTGTGCCACACAATCTTCTTGTAGTTGCGAGAGGTGGCGGTCAGGAGAGCAATAAAGACGACGAGACCAAACAAACTGACGGCGCGGTTCGCGCGAGTGTTGTCGGCGCTTTCGTCGGAAGCAAAGGAGCCAACCAGGAAGACGGCGACAACGAGCACAGCAGCAGCAGGTGTGCGCATCTTCTCTGGAACGACATCCTTAATACGGACAGCAGTGTTGTTCCAGGCGAAGGCGAGCACCTTCATGACGAACGGCGCGAGCGGGACGTAGAGGGTGATGATTCGGAGCGAGATGGCGAGCCAGAACAGAAACGGCTTGATCCAGTTCTTGTCATGGCGGTGGAGAGCGAGTCCAACAATCCACCATGCGGTGAAGAGGAGGAAGATGAATCCGTCTGGGAGGCAAAGAATGTCAGCAATGGTGGTGACACGCTCGTCTGCGTTTCGACTTACGGATGTATGGCCTGAACCTCCTGTAGAGATTCGAGAATTTGCCGTCGTGTTCCTTTTCCTCTACAATATCGCCAGAGCGCGAGGCGCTGCTCCTCTCAGCATCATCGTAGTTCAGCTCGCCACCCTTCTCAATGTCTCCCTTGAGCGATCGCTCCGGGTGACCGCGACGATGCAGGTTGTTGTCCATGTGGTCCTGGTGAGGGATAATTGACGGCTCGTCGGTGGTGCCCTTGCTGTAGGTGACATTGCTGTTCGCATTGGCAACACGATCGCTGTGGTGGAGGTGAGTGTGGTTGTGCTCGTTTGCGGGATTCAGAGCCGGGTCGTTGTTGGGCACGACGCCGACCTGCGGCGAGGCATTGTGGGCGGCAGGTAGATCCGACATGGCTGCTGGCGGAGGAAAACAAGCCTTTCAGTTTGGGGAGGGGTCCCAAGATTATACTCCGCGGGTGGGAAGTGAGGAGTGAGAGGGAGGGAGGGAGGAAGAAGTTCACTGCGCAACAAAGATGGGCAATTGGAGCACACGGCCCATTATAAAGCTCGGTGATGGTGGTATGGTGGAGTCGTGTGTGTGGTGGTTGTGTCGCTGCTATCTCTCTTGTCTGTCTGTCTCTCCAGCTTGTGTGTGGCGCTGTGCGTTACTGACGGGGGCGGCGGCGGCTTGAGTTTGGCTGAAGCAGCAGCTTAAACAGCTTCCTGGACTGGACTGGTTTGCCCGCTTGTCCCGCCCAGGCTTATCGGCCATCT
Source organism: Pseudovirgaria hyperparasitica (assembly GCF_010093815.1). Classification (NCBI taxonomy): domain Eukaryota; kingdom Fungi; phylum Ascomycota; class Dothideomycetes; order Acrospermales; family Acrospermaceae; genus Pseudovirgaria; species Pseudovirgaria hyperparasitica. The sequence goes on from NW_022985555.1 coordinate 1,276,465, forward strand.
CCGCCCACTAAACGACTCTTGTCACAATCCAGTTAACATATCACACTCACATCACTCTCCCTTCATAACAACCAATTGTCACCGCCGTCCCTGTCCCCAGACCCGTCCCGCGCCTCCTGCAATCCTACCAGTCCATTCTACCAATCCTACCTACCAATCCTGCTGTTCCAGCCAATCCAGAACCCTCTCGCCTATCTCTCTCTACTGGCCCCGCTGCCCAAGAGGAGCAGCCACAAACTGCGCGGACAGATACACCAACACACCACACAATTGGCCCAGACACAAACTCTTAGCCATGCATGTATGTACATGTGCATGTATGTAGCCCACAACCCGAGAACGGCCTTCTAGAAGACTGTCAATCAACTTGCTAATGCCCGCCCTAGCCTAGCTAAGTTACCATTCCCCGGTGCTCGTCAGCAGTCAAGCGTCAGCCTCATCAGCCATTGAACATTAGCGGTCCGCTCTTATCGCGACGCACGACTCAGTACTTGATTACACTACTCGCCATCCACGACTCAAACATGATGGACTGATGGATTGATGGATGGCAAACCCGTCTTGTCGGTATGAGGAGCAGCAGCAGCAGCAGCAGCAATCAATGTTTTCAAGAACAAATATGAGAAAACCTGTCATTTAATGCATGCATGCATGCCATGCCATGCACCAGCGGAGAACACACACACAAACCGCTCGCCATCGCCGAAACTGCGCCGCAGGTCCCATACCACTCCCACTCTCCCACTCCACGCAACATTCAAAGAAAAAAAGGCCCGGCGCGGCAGAGCCGTGGAATTACACCGACCGACGGCCGCAGGTATCGCGATACCTTGCCGTGCACCAACTACAACGTCGCTATTCTCCTTTCTTCTTCTTCTTCTTCCTTCTTTGGCCCTGTTTCTGAAGCTATAATCCAGCGCTGCACTACACGTGAGAATACTAAAATGTGGTGACGACGGCTTGCATTCCCAATTCCATATTAAAAATAGAGAGCTTCTTGAATTGATAGCATGTATGCATGTATGCATTCTTACAAGGACCTCAGAGAGAGCCAGAAGGCCAGGTAATTTTGACGTCCGTGGGCATCTTGCTATCTCGCCAAGACGCCTCGGCCGGCCTTGACCCTTGATCCCTGCACTAATTATCCCTACCTACCTAGCCGTGCCCTGGACCCTGGTGGGCCTGGCTACTTGTCCCTATCATGGGGATCCCATGAATACCCAAAACGTCGCAGTCGTAGTAGCGAGAGGCTAGGTGTGAGACGGGTGTGATGATAATTTAGTGGGCATAAGGTGATGTCTCTTAACGACTGAACTTTCGTATATTTTAATGAGTATACAGTACGTGATGTTTTGCTCCAGCTTCACTTCAATCTCGCTTCCGCAGGCGTGGAGACGAGCACATGTACATACATGTATGCATGAAACATAAATTAGTCCGTTCGAATATACCTACCTACATGCATCGTACATGTTTTCTTCGTCCCATGCATAAGCTTCGTTTCGTTTCTTAATTTTCTTGGCCGTCGGTTTCCTAAGCCTGCTCGCTAATGTTTCATATCGTGCTTGCTAAGCGTACCTATCTCTCTCTATATTACTACAAATCCAAGCAGTGTCTGCCTGCCGACTTATCCAAGTCGATATGCCCTTCCCGAATAAGCCGACCTTTATCCCTTTGCGGAATGGAACCCGCTCCGACGACTTGGCAATCATAGGTTTGTAAACTGCACCCCGTCACCCCAACTTCCTTCCTGGCCCTCTTCTTGGGGATCATCCATTTTATTATTATTCCGGTCCTTCAATCAGCATCTTGATGCCCTTGCCCGCCTTGACGTCCGCAAACGCCTGTTCCGCCTCGGTGAACTTGACCTTGCCCGTTATCAGTGCCTTTGCGTCGAGCTTGCCGCTGGCAATCAGATCTGTCGCGAGCTTGTAGTCGCCGCTGCTGTACCGGAAGCTGCCCTTGAAGTTGATCTCTCGTTGCGCGAGCACCATGATCGGGAGAGTCATGTCGGATTTGCCCATGCCGCCCTGTGGACAGATTTCTTGTCAGCCTTGTTGATGGATTGATGGCATGTGTTGCATAATTCGCTAGATATCTCGCTTACCTGCACGTAGGTGCCCCCGGTTCTGAGGCATTGCATGCCCGTCTGGATACACGGCTCGGCTCCAGTCGCGTCAATCGCGACGTCGGCTCCTACGCCGAGCTCGCACTCCTTGATCATCCTCGCCGCGTTCTCTTCTGCGCTTACTCTCTGGCTGACAAACGAGTGTGTAGCGGCATATCGGAGTGCAAACTGCAGCCTCTCCTGGTTGATGTCCACGGTGATGATCTTGGTCGCACCAAACGCTTTGGCAACGCCGCAGCAGAGCAAACCAACTGGTCCAGCGCCAAAGATCACAACCGATTGTCCAGGCTTGATGCTTGCCTGTCGACAGATATGTACCGCCACCGCCGACGGCTCGACCAGCGCGCCCTCTTCCATGCTCATGTTCTCGGGGAGTTTGTAGCAGAAGTCTTCCGGCAGGACGTAGTATCGCGCCAATGTTCCGTGATAGGGCGGAGTCGCGGCAAACTTCATGTCGAGGCAGAGATTGTAGTAGCCCTCTTTGCAGCGCGCGCATCTCCGACAGGGCACGCCAGGTTCCATGGCCACGCGATCGCCGACCTTGAGTGTCGACACTTTCGATCCGATCTTGGTGACTACTCCGGCGGACTCGTGGCCTAGGACCATGGGTGATTCGACCACAAAGCTTCCAATCGCGCCGTGGACCCAGTAGTGGACCTATCCAAGGGGGCAACGTCAGCAATTGTACAAAACAGTCTTGTTGGTTTGCTCGACGCATCTGGATAGATGGACAGTGCCTGGCTAGGAACAGGACTCACATCGCTACCACAGATTCCAGTCCATTTGGGCTCGATGATCACATCATGCTCTTCTGCAAGCTCCGGGATGGGCCTGTCTTCGTACTTGAGCTTGCCTGGAGCTTCAAGCATGAACGATGGATTCTGCTTCTGGCATTAGCAAACTCGAAGGCAATCATGCTGTGTTCATGTCTGCACAAACTTACATCTTGATTCAACTCCCGCCCGGTTCCTCCATTGCTCGCAGCCATAGCTTCTTTATAGCTTCCAATGTCAATCTGTGTGAACGTAAACGGAGCTCCGGATCAAGGACGGATAGCAGGACCTTCGAGATGTAATTTGTACCTCTCAAGCTAGGTATCCCGTCTCTCTTTTAATATAAAAATAGAGAAATGGCGGTCTAGGTCTTGGGACGCGAAAGAGAAGGCAAAGAAGAAGAAATTTCCTGTTCACGTTGACACACACAAATTCCGCGGACGGGCCGGGTGACGCGTTGTGCGCCCGAGTCAAGTTGCGGAGCTACCCCGCGATGGATTTCATGACCCATGGAGAAATACCTCACTTGCCCTCTTCCGGTGGGGTTATCCCTTCTCTTCCTTTCTTTAGCCTGGAGAAAGTGCCCCCCACTTTTGTTTTGAAGCATGATGCATGATGCATGATGCATTTTAGCCTACAGAGAAAATAGTATAGAAATAGGTTAAAAAGGGCACGCGGCTAGAATCTGTGACATCGGAAATTCCGCTCTTTGTTATTATTTGCCTCAGATTCTAGCTCCCAGTTCCACGTGCGTGCATTAGTTGGTATGATCTTGTCTCCACTTGGTCATGAAGGTTTAGTTAGACATTAAAAGCCGCTCTCTGCGCCCCCCTTTCCGAGATTCGCATTCTTTTAATAGTAAAAAAAAAGCACCCCAAAAAAGGTATGCCAATCTAATATAGCAAACACCATACATGCCCCTTGTTCCTCCTCCCCAATGCCAAATTCTATCTTTTCTTTTCAAACAAAGCTCCTCCAGATGCTAGAAAGAGAAGCACATCAGAAGATCTCATCATCCCAGTCCAACAGGAAACACACCCACCACCTCGCCGTCCCGTCAGACACCTGCACGCCCACCAACCACAGCAGCTGCCGCGACAGTCCCCACTTGACAGGTAGCTCGAACGATCGAGTCCCACCCAGATGTCTCTCCAGAGCGTCCAGCACGCTTCTCGGGCAATGCATGAAGTTGAACGTCGCGTCTTCTCCTCGCGCGTGTATCTCCGGCGAGGCGAAGATGATGGCGTAGTCTGTCAGCTTCGCATAGGGTCGCGGCGACGACGGCGGGCGAGGCAGATGGGGGGATCGCGGGGATGCAGGGCCTCTGCCTCGCGGCGAGGCAGGGAGGCGGAATCCAGCTGTTGTGCCGGGTGAGGGCAGCGGGATGCGTGAGCGGGGCTTCTGCTGGACGACAAAGTATCGCTTGAATTGCATCTTGACGTCGGTGAACATCTCGACGAAGGCGGCCATGGCGGTGCTGTTTGGGTCCGGCTCCGGCAGGGAATGACGGCTAGTACCATCTGCAAACTCGGCTTGATGGGTGTTGTTGAGATCGTATGCTGCCATGCCGCGCAGGACGGATGTGATGTCGATCTGGCTTGCGAGGTACATCTTGCCTCGTCCTGGAATGAAACTTGTCAGCGTCCCTCGCCATTCGAGGAGGAATTTCGGGCGGCCGTCTAGTCCTAGTTCTTGTGAGATGTCCCACGTCTCTTGCTCGCCTGGCTGTGCCCCAGACATGACTCCGCTCGTACCCAGTTGCAGCAGTCCGAGGTGAGAGAGTTTGTATGAGGACGTGGTGAGTTTCATGGGGTGGCTGAGAGCCGTAGGATCGGTGATGCAAAGAGCTGTGAACAATTGCCCGTAGTTGATCTTCAAGGGAGGGGAGCCCGATGTGTCTTGAGATTTCTCGAGAAGAGGAGATGCTTGCGGACTCCTCCTAGACACAAGGTCTGTAGCTTTGACCACGGACCGGATACCTGCAGAGTTGTTAAATTGCATAGCACGGCGATCGATTCTCTTCGTGTCAGCTGGCACAGACTTAGGCGTGGAGGCTATGAACTCGCCAGGTTTGAATGATAGATCATAATTTGACGTGAATGTTGCCTCCGACCACCGCTTCGAGCGGAGGTTCGACAAGTCTGAGAAGTCATCGTCTGCGAAGAAAGAGTTTGGACGGATCGCTTTCGAGCTCCTAGGAGACGCCGCTACATTTGTGAGACAAGGTAGCGCAGAAGAGATCGGAAGGCGGAATGGTGTGGAGCAGAGTGTGGGATTGGATGACTCCGAGGAGGGGAACCGATTTGCAGTCTCTTCGAATAATGCGTTCCGGCCTTCTTCTGCTTCATGGTCTCGCCGCTGGAAGTCTGCAAAGAGGCTTCGCTGCTGCTCCAAGGCTTTTGGAAGCATAAGAGGTTTAAGGCGATCCATGCTCGAGCATTACGACATTACTGCACGGTGAAGCGAGTACAGGTCGACGATGTAGACTTTGCGCGTGTGACTGGGCGTGATTGTCCTGTTTGGGTGGGCGGTCAGGCAGAAGGCGATGTGAAAACAGGGTTGGCAACCGTGGCAAGTGAACAGTGTTAGTGTTTCCTACATCGTGAATTGAGCTGCGCAGCACAAGGATTTGGTGTAGATTTCAATTCTTGGAAAAACATTATGCTACAGCTCTGGGATCGACTCTTCGTCCGTTAGTGCTGTAATGTTCACAATGCCAGGATAGAGTTTGTGTTCGGGCCTATTTATCAGATCATAACATGATTGACGGTGTTTTGCAGGAATTCGCTACGTTAAAGACTGGTATATATGGAGATGTACTTGCAGCTTCGCTTTCACAGATGTTCAGCTTTCTCTCTTGCCGGTGAACTTTTTCGTGAGTTTGCCGTCGAGTGGAACTCATCTTCTTCATCGTCAGCAATAGTGTCTTCATCGTCATCGAAGGCTCGCAATTGAGCAATGCTGTTGGTGATGCTGCCGGCCGATAAGACAGACTGTCTCGCCTCTTCTGTATCTTTTGGATACGACGGCTCCTCGTTTCGTTCTTCGGGCGGCGATGCATCGTTCGAAATTGGAGTGTCAATCACCGTGTCGGATATGACGCCTTCGTTACCCAAGGCCTGAGATTTCCTCACCCGGATTGGGTTCCGTGGAGGTAGCTTCGGCGGCGCAGCTTTGTTGACGGTGACAATGGTAGGGCGGAAAACAGCCTGAGCCATGGGAGGTGTCTGGACCTGCTGATATACAACAGGATTCTCGAATATCTCGACATCGGCCTCATCGTAGTCATCGTCGAGATCGTCGCTAAGATCTTCATCCTCAGAATCTTTTCCCTCGCTGTCAGATATAGCGACGGAATGGCGGTGGCCGTTCGTCAAGGGTTCGTTTCGATGATTGGGTTCTACATCGTGTCCTTTTTCCTCGCCTGAATATGGCGTTTCAAGATTCCTAGATTCAGGACGAGTGGGCTGCAATACCGTCTGATGATCGACTTGTACTTGTTCGTGGTCCGACGAGTCCGTCTGAACTTCTCGTTCGTGTTGCTGAGATCCACGGACCTCAGGCTGCGGCCGAATGTGCTTCGAGTCTGAATCCAGACTCTCCTCGGCTCTCACTTCTTTCTCGTCATTGTTGGTAATGGAATCATTACCATCATCATTTGACCTTGCATGCCCGTTAACAGGCGAGACAGAACCTTGCGAGATCTGCTGTGGCTCGTCATCATTGGGTTCGGGGGATTCTGTGATCCGCGACTGGATACTGTCGCGGATCCCATTCGAGAGGTCTCCTGAGCCCGGACGCGTGAAAAGAGGTCCGTCCATATCCGTTTGTGTGGACATGTCGCTCATGGACACCACGCGATCGTAGTTGCTGACTTGACTTGCACGTCTGCTGTGGCTCCATTGGCTCAGTGTATCCACACTCTGTCGGTTGAAGGTACCAAATATGGGACTCTTGGGACTCGGGGCGAAACTGAAATTCTGGCTCGAAACTCTATTCCGTGTCCCAGCTTCGCGGATTTCCAGTCCAGCCTGCTCCAGTGCTCGGACACCGAATGGATCGGGATCTTCCTTGTCCGGGACTCCAAATACATGGCCGTCAGCTTCGATCTCATAATCGCCAGGCGCAGGCTCAGACGGTAGCAGTGATGAGTCTACATTAGTGTCTCCTTGAGATGCACGAATAGTTTCGAGCAGTCTTCTGGTCTCAAACGGTGGGTGCCGCACCTTACCAGCCAGTATATCGCCAACAGAAATGCGCTCATTGTAGAAGCGTTCATTCTCGTCCGTCCGTTCGATGACTACCGTCCCATCAACTTGTACACCAGCATAAAATCCCCGAGACTTTAGGTATGTGAATATGGGCGCCTGTCTCTTGTGAAGTTCCGTTTCAAGTACTCCGCCAACACCAAGAGGACCTGCAACAGCACTGACCTCCCCGCCAAGTGTGCAGCGGATCTTGCTAAAAGCGTCCAATGCTTTTTGTGTATTTATCACCACGACGCAGTCATATATATCCACTCCGACGAGGAAGCCTAGTCCAGCCGTGTGCAGCATGATTCCAGATGGTGGTGACCATGATCCATCCTCTTGTCGTGCAACAACGATGCCACTGCCGCCAGCACCCGAGACCCAGAGACCAGTGCGCATTGTGGTAAATATCGCGAGCCCTTTCGCATTCTTGATAACCTGATTTTTGAGCTCGGCTTAGTCTTGATCGTTTGTACACAAATCGGTCCACATTACCTCTGGTGGTATCCTCTTCAAGACCTTCTGTTTCTGCTTGGGGCCGTCCGTGGGCTGTATCTCCTCCTCCTGATAGAAGCCATCCTCTACACACCATTAACGACGGTGAGACGGTCGGTATGAAGTAGAACCTACTGCAGAAGCTCCTCAGAATGCGCGCAGCCTTGTCGCTCTCTTTATCTAGGGTAGTGGGCCAGAAAGCCTCAGATCCCAGCTTATTAGAAAGCCTGTTGACTGGCGCACCGAGCTTGTCGACCCATGTGTAGACCTTGTCGAAGCCTACTTTGCTGCCGACCTTTGTTCTCTGCCAGAAGGTCTGAGTCGGCATGGTGGACGGGACCCGGGAAGCTCTACGATCTGTGACTAATCAAGTGATGTCCCAGGCACGACAATTAGACATTATGAGCTGAGCACGACGAGGTGACGCAGGACGTTACGGCATGGATGAGAGTGTATGAGAATATGTGAAGAAAGGGTGTGAGCAGACGTGGACACCGGAAGTCATGGAAGCGTGCGCGCGAGTAGAGCTTCTTTGAAATGGTACGTCAGTAAGCCCCAAATTGTATTAATCACAGCCAGGGATTCGACCAGCTGATCCGCGCTAATGCGGGCCCCGACTCGCACCTGTTTCTGGGTCCGTTGCCACTACGTTGCACGTAGCATGAGACGGACTGATAATACCGTGGATATGGTAAAGATGAGATGATGCGGAGTTGATCCTGCAGGTTGCCGAAGTTGCTCGTGGAGACCTGGGAATGTTGCCAAACAACTCCCGAATACATGTCTCGTTACATACGTACAATGCTTACGATCGGATTGTCAGCTGAATACGGAGGACTAGACGGAAACCAATAAACTTCGGCTTTCTTTTTGGGAGAAGCGGATCTCGGACCAGGGGCAGCGTAGGATTTTTAGCTTGTCCGTAGTTTGGAGATAATGCAAGTGCCCACGTTCAGGAACGCACAGTCCGAAAAAAATTTGGTGTTGAAGAATGTAACTAGTAGTTCACCTGCTACTTACTGACCGCATGTGCTGTACATCTACAATATACACTTCAAGGCGTGACTACGGCAGCCGTTAGCCCCGTGTTATGCAGTAAACTTAAGCTCCTCATCCCAGACTGCCAGTGCACCTTGGCCCACGCTCTGGGCTGTTATGCCTGAGGCACCCAAGGACTGCTTAGTCATCAAACATTTTGTGATGATCCACTTCCAACGCGGGCATCAGCGTGCGTCGCCTTACTACACGCGAACAAGAGACGACTTCGGATTATACGCGCATCCTCGCGCGTCATACATCATTGTATTACGTATACTCGCTTCTAGCGTCTTCCTAGAAGTTTTGGGTCGGCCTGCATATCTAAAGCACAGCACACATCACACAGCTCAAACATGAGATAGAACATCATACCTCAGAAGCCCGATTCCTAATCCACCTCACCTTACCTCCTCTAGCGACGATGTTTCAGGTCCCTAGCGATCCTCCATCCACTCCAAACTCGCGCAACGAGGGCTCCATTTTCCCGTCCACGACACCTGCCGGTCCACCACCTTCCAACTACACGAATAACTCGTTTACGCCTATTGGTGCACCCCCTTCAACAGTGTTTGGCAGTTCCCAGCTCAGGAGTGGTGCTGGCAACACCGGTAGATCAGCGTACAATGCGCCGGGCCGGTTTGGAAATCAGTTGTTTGCGAAACATGGACAGCCTATATTCGAAAGTGGAAATGGCAGCAAGTTCGAAGCTCTAGGTAGTAGTCCACCGAAGGGAGGACGATTTGCGCAATACGAAGATGACGAGGATGATGATGAAGACGATGAAGACGCCGAGGGTGAAGAAGATGAGATTGGTCAAGAGATGCAGGATGCACTGGATCAAATGGACGAAGGTGTCCATCCTATACCACGTTGGAACCTCGGCGAGGTTAATGCGTCACACTCGATACCCAACAATGGGTTCAATATGTCAACTGCTTCGAGCCTTTTCGACCCTCCAGGCTTACAAGACTCAATGATGAGAGAGCCGCTGAGTCTACCTATGCAGAGCGTGGAAACACATATACGGACATCGCAGGACAAGTATGATTTTTCGAAGCTCGCGCTGGGCTTGGCATCTCAGAAGACCATGACTGAGATGTACGAGGCCGACGAGTTGATCTTAGAGCAGGAGGATCTATTCCAAGAGCTGTATGGAGCTCTTGCGGCCGAGAACACCGCTACGGCCACGCGAATGCTCCATACCCTTTCTAGAGAGCTCCCAAGAATATGGACACCGCAATCGCTTCAGTCGCAAGCTTTGTCCAAGTCAGAAGCTAAGCAACGGAAGACATTTCAGAAAGCAAACTATATAGCCTCTCTTCTCCTTCAACTGTACCATCCCCCCCATTTCCCTACGCGACAAGAACTTGGGGCTTCCCTTTTCGGTCGATCGTCCACGAACTCACCTTCTGGCGAAGTTCCTGTTCCCAAGGTGCTCTTAGATTGGCTCAACAATCATCACATTACCTGGGCAACGGAGCTTGATGCAGTCCTTGCACAAGGCAGAAACTTCTCGTCCAGTCCCTCGTTCTGGGATGCTGTGATGACCTCTTGCTTGAGAGGCAAATTTGAGGATGCCATCAAGTTGCTGCGCGATGCCAACTTCTCCTTGGCACACACTTCCATTCAGGATGGAAGCAATACAACAGGCTACCGTGGTGCCGACTTAGCCACGATTGATAAAGTCATCAACGATGCCATTATCGCCATTGAAGGGTGTCCAGCTATCAAACACGGCGACTGGAATGTGAAGGGTGAACGGTGGAAGATATATCGTCGGATGGTAGCACAAGCAATACTTTCCTTAAGAGAATACTCTGAGGGTTCTAGTTACGACCGTTCGGCCATGAGACCAAGTAAAGGGCCTAGTGTCAGTGCCGCCAGCAGAAGAGCTGAAAGCAAGGTGCCATGGACTGTATATGAGAACCTCCTCATCGTGTATGAGCATCTCCTCGGCAACTCTGAAGAGCTTATCAGTAGCTCTACAGATTGGGTAGAAGCAACTGTCGCCTTGACAGCTTGGTGGGATGGAGAGGAGGACCAGGAGGTGCCCTACGGCAGCATGGTCGCCAGTCGACTTTCTCTATCAAGATCACACCATGGACGGACATCAGATGATGCACCAAAAATGGCCTATCGCCGTAGACTCAGTGCTGCCTTTAGTCAGGTCATCAACACAGAAGACGAAGAATTCGAGATCAATCCCACAGACAGTACGCAAGTTGCTTTAGCCTGTGTTTTTGAGGACAGATTAGAAGAGACTCTTTCAATTTTGCGATGTTACTCTATTCCGGTTGCTGCTGCAGTCGAACAGATTGCAAGCATAGGAAAATGGGGCCATTCTGCTTCACGGGACATCATGAAGGGATTTGACAAGAGCGACTTGATGGTGTTGAGCCTTGGCAGAGAACAGTCAAACGGCGGGCTTGGCGAGGTAATCAAAGACGAGCAATTAATTATTTACGCGGAGTGTCTATCTCAGAGAGACGTACTCTTCGAAGAGCAGGTCGAGAAGGAAGGCTGGCAGCTCGCAATACAAGTCCTCAGTCGTCTAGATAATGTCGAGGCTGCCAATAACGCCATTACAGACTTATTGGAAAGTCTGGAACTCAATTCTACGGACCGCGTAGACAAAGTTGTTGTACAACTCAATGAGATGGGCTTCGCTGAGCAGGCCAACTCGGTTGCGGAGGTGAGCTTTTACATAACAATGACCAGCAGACGCTGACCATATATCCAGCGTTACGCCGACACTACCGCCTCGAATACGTACGAATACGGCACAACTTTGATCTACTACGCTCGCGCTCGAAACGTCAAGAAGCTTCACTCGATTCTCGATCTTCTGATCTCTCTGTCCCTTGTTAATTCCACAGCATACCCACCTCGAACAGAACTGGACTTACATCTTCAATCTCTTCTTCTAAGTCCAAAGAAGACTCTTGGTAGCCTTTCTCTCATTGACCAAGATGCTGCTGAACTTCTTGCGAGCTCCCTATCAGGCTACGCCACCGTCCGCAAGTTCTACGACCTACGTGATGAAGACATATATGCCTCGACCACTGGTACAAAACCTGCACATCGCATCTTGGCCCGTCAACGTGCTGCGACAGATGCCCTGATGACTCTCATTGCCTCCGCATCCACACCTATCCGCGGTGGTCTCTACGATCCCGACTCCGAATCCGTCTTACAAGTAGACGGCCTTCTTGTGCTCCTCGGCGAAGCTCTTCCCCTCCTCAAAATCGAACCTTGCCCGGTCAGCATGTCTCACCTAAACACACTACTCGCCGCAACCGAAGACATTGTATCCTCACCCAGTCTCATCCGTGAACAGTGCGAGGAATGCTTGCGCAGTACACTTGCTACAGCACATGGGGCCGCTGAGATGAGCGATCCACGCGATCTCCTGAAGAAGAGCGTCTCTGCGTTGAGTGAGAAGACCGGGACGACAGCAAGCTCGCAGTTCTCACTTGTCGGAAGCAGTCTGCTAAGTCGAAGCGGCGAGAACAGTGCTATCTTGACAGGACGGACGTGGGACTGGAGGAGAGGGTTCAAGCCGGATACTAGACTCTCTGATGTTATCAGTGTTCTCCGAGTCACCGTTGCCGATGTGGTGGCGAAGGCATGGATTGAGGATGACGGGTTCGATGAGTATGCTTAGCGAATACTGTCTAGAGAAGCTCAAAAAGGGGGCTTAGGTATTGGAGCGAGTAAACTTGTAGCATATTGTCATAGAATAGCGAAGTGTTGTATCGTACTAACAGTCATCATACCTTTAAAACGCTGATTAGACGCATCTTGACCGAAGTATATTCGGTCGCGGCAAATAAAGTCGAAACGACGGCGTCTATCCAGCTTCTACGCGAATGTGTCTAGACAAGACAATAATCTAGTAATTACGACCGCTGTCTACCTCTTCTTCAAGCTTTCAAGCTATCGACCCCCATACATTATACCGCCCAGCTGACAGGCCCTAAAGTTAATTATACATAGACGCAGTAGGTCTAAAAAAGGTGTTTATCGATTCCACGGTCACCGCTGTTCTGGACGACCTCACAGGATTCTTCAAAGCATTTGTGACGAGCAATTAATGTTTCTCGTTGGCCATCCATCATAATGTTAGCATGCGTCATGCAGTACCATAATCAGTCTGCCCTCCGCAGTCTCTGGTAATCCGACATCATATCTGACGCAGCGAGTGTACTCGTTTCATTATAATGCCCATATCCCTGGTGTATGTTGTTGTTTCATGGCTGGATATTGGACGTAGCGGTGAGGGCAAAATCCTGATCTACGAATAAGCGAACGAATCCCCCACGACATGCTATTTTTTTTTTCTGGAAAAGTAAAATTCTAGGCCTTTGCTGCCTACTTTCGGCTGATTTTCTTCTATGCGTGGGGGATTTTTGACATTGGCCGGAGGCTGAGAATCTACCCCGCAAACCGCCCTGGGCTGCGAAAGGTTTATGCCCTTATATATATGTATACTAGATTGAATATTATAACGTTCTTAAAAAAATGGGCGTCTATATGCTCCTCACACACAAACTCATTCTTGGTTTAATCACATATTGGCATGTTTATACTAGATTTACACGCCTTGCGTAGACTGGACACGAGTCTGAATGCACCCGAATGAGGAGGTTGTATTATGCTTTTCCTGTTTCTCCACACGCCACGTGGCGGCCACGCGAACTCCACCCAGTAGAACGGGATCCTTTTTGAGTTCTCGCATCCATCAACATTACCCCGATGTAGCTAGCGCTCACGTCATTGATGCATTAGAACATGCCTCGATAGGGTCGATGATGGCACATGTAGACTAGCCGAGCCGACTTGGATATGTTACAATGCGCTCGTGGGTGTCATCGCAAGTCACAGTTCATGTCATTCAAAGGAATATGTGCGCTTTCATGCATGGTCTTTGCTGTGTGCGTGCAAGTCCTGAGTCTCGTCAGAAAACTGCTGAATGTGTCGAGCACGGCGATGGCAGAGCACAGTGTTATCAAGTAAGAGTGGGCGGTTCTGCTTTCTTAGCAGTTTGATAGGACTGTAGCATTATTATCATTATCATCGTCATTAGGAGCCTTGATCGTGTTGGACGAGTAGTTGAGCGCCTCAAGAGGCTGAATTTGAGGTAGAGGATCACTCAAGCATTGAATCTGAGCAGCTGTCTTGGGGTCGCCCCCATTAGGTTTTACGTGAGTCTCTAGACGACTATCTCCGATACGTACATTATCCTGTAAATACATTTATCTTACTTATTAGTACCCAGGTCATTACCAAACAACGAGGATCGCACAAGAGACACGGCTGGAAACGAGTATGCATGAGAACTAGGCCTCATTGCGAGTGAGTCTGTCCATTATCCAAAAACTTACGATACACTTCGAACCTTTTATCCCCTAGGAAGACCGAGTTATGTGGCTAGAATGTACTTACTTTTACACCCTCTTCAAGTTCGCTATATTTAGATTCTTCATCTTGTCATTTACTCACTTTATGTCGTACAGCGAGCGTCAAATCGCAGCCCTGGTACATTCCGTACTCGATATGGATCTGACCCGGTAGCTAATGGCTCACTCTGTATTTTCGAAGAGACTGATCTATAGAATCCGCACGCTTTTCTCAGGTGCTAGTCATGGTCCCGTGTGAAATATACCAGATTAGAGAAAGTAAGAGAGATCGGGCTTTTGTACAACCCGGACCACCGGAGACAAAGCGAATTTCTACCAGGAAAAGAGCAAGCTAGAAAGATCATAGTAAGAACTCTAATGAGAAGAGACTGCTCTGGTCGCTAGCTGCGACTCATATTATGCACTAGCACGTGATCTAGCTGCTGACAACTCACATCCAGACATGCAAGGCAAGCAATAGTCAGAGCATAATTGTATTAAATTGCCAAGACAAGCGTTCTAGTTAGGCGTAGGCTTATAATCTAACTAATAGAATTACCTTGAATTGTTAAGGATTACCGATTGTAGTAGAGTACATAAGATGAAAAGCTGGGCTGGAAAGACTAGAAACAGTCACGTGGTACGACTAACAACGTGACAGTCATATCGACTTAAATATTATCACGTGACTGATGATCCGACTCACTAAATTACCTAGTTAGGGTACCTAAAACCATAAACCACAATCGATACAATAGTCTACAATAGTCGCAAGCAATCGAGGAGGCACGCTTACGCTTGACAAGCGGCTGGAATTTCACAATTGCGCTTGCAGTACAGGGATTGTCTGAAAGCCCGCTTGCGCTTGACTTGAATTGCCTTGCAGAAACAAGGCTGTATCGAGACAAGGCTACAACTGCGCCTATAAATACTATAGTCTCGTACTTCTATACCCCGCTCAGGCTACCGTCCCAAGAATACTGCCTGCTTTGCAACCTACAAGAAGCCATCCCACTTGCATGAGAATGGATCCGGATCATCCAGATATCGTTGCTTATCTTTACCCCGGCGACGAGTCTACGGTCCAGTTGCGAACTATGAAAATAGAGCAGAACAACTTTCGCACGATACCCCCGCGTAAAGACAAGCGGTCCAAGGCTAAGAATCCTGGGAGGCAGGTAACACACTGGGACGAGCTGGATTACTTGCCCTGCCTGGCGATAAGGTTTAGCGATCCTCCTCGAAGTCGTGCCGGATTGGTTTTTGGTAGAGGTGAGAACGCAGACGTATTGCTGCCCAACGCGAAAGGTATAAGTTTTATTCACTTCATGCTGACCTTCGACGAACACAAGGAACTCGTGGTCAGAGATCTGGGCTCCAAGTTTGGAATTCGAGTGATTTACGACGACGAAGAGGGTGTTCGAGTGAAGAGTCGTGCCTGGAGCGCTCGGGGTCCGCCTTATCTACGGCAGACTGTTCCTTGGGCGACCATCAAGTTGGTCAACAAAGTCCAGTTCAGAATAGTGGTGCCGAACCATGACACATGGTCTACAATATATCGTGACAAAGTCGCACAGTACCTATAGGGAACATTGGACCCTGACAAGCTCTTCGAAGACCTCGGTATCCTGAGTGGCCCATCGACTGCGATGCCAACCCCTGGAGGGGATCGAACACCGACAGTGCAGGAATCCAACGGTATATACTGGACCAGAGAGCTTGGTAAAGGAAGCTTTGGGGTGGTCGACTACCTTTGGAATGTTACCACTAGAGAGGAATTTGCCAAGAAACGCCTTAAGTCCAAACGCAAAGGAGAATTGGAACGAGAAGCCGACATCCTGAAAACTATATCCCATGTAAGCATGATGTCTTGAACTAAGCCCTATTGAATACACTGACCAGGGACCTACCCGAACAGGACAACATCGTTGCTTTCAAGTATGCCACATTCCATGACGGACCATCCCTTTATTTTGAGTACGTTCCAGGAGGCGACCTGACCAAAGACCAATACCAGATTACGACATCGTTTCAAAGGCGACAGATCGCTTACCAGCTCCTCGATGGCATCTCGTACCTACATGAGACCAAGTCAATAGCACATCGAGATATCAAGCCGGCGAATATACTGGTGCAACATTGGAGTGCCGACAAGGTTCATGTCAAGCTAATCGACTTTGGTTTGTCAAAGCCATCAGCAGACCTTCAGTCCTTCTGCGGTACTCGTTTGTACATGGCTCCGGAGGTGTTTTGTACGCATCTACAGAATCGCACGAAGGGAACACATGCCGCGAAATACAGTCAACTGGTCGACATTTGGTCTGTGGCTGTGCTTCTGTTCGAGCTGGAGCACAGATCTCTACCAGAATGGAGATCAGAATATGAATATGCAGGTGATCATTGGGGGGATATCATGGTCAACCGTTTCAAGATACACCAGAGGGGCCACGAGAAAGATCGGTTACATATCCTAATAGCTCAAATGCTAGTAGTAGATCCGACGAAAAGGCCGTCTGCGCGAACATGCTACGAATTGGCACGTCCACTGGCCGTATTAGGAGCCGAGGCTATGGAAGGACAAGAAACCCCGAATAATGCTTGCATGACACCTAGACCTGCAAATCAACAAGCCTCCGAAGCCGAAATCAGCGACTTCGAGCATACTGAAAACACTACGATCGATGCGAATGACAATAATGAAACAGTCCGAGGATTGGGGATGGGGTATCCAAGATTGTCTGGACCAACGTCGGACCTCCTTGCTGCTCTGGCCGGAGGCAACTCAGCCTCGTTCTTTGACTTGAACCCGTCAACGATGTTTGAGTCTCAAGTGTCAAACTCTAAAACTACCACTAAGAATACTTGCAAGACGTTACTTGTAGTCCCGCCAGTTGATCGGAAGCGGTCGAGGCTGCAAGAGATTCCAGACGCAGGTGAGTGTGCACCAGCCAATCGAGAGTCAGACAGTAGGTGCGAGAAGCGATCCAGAGTGTCGGATCAACTTGTCCAAGACACACATAGCTCTTGAGAGTTGTGATATAATGGCAATGCCTTGAGTCTACGAGTTCGCAATGCATATACGTTACCCTGTTATCCTGCGATTCAACTATGTTCGAGTTCGCTATGACATCACAGTCCTTTGTTAGAGTCCTTTTTTGTATCAAGACACGAGTGTGTCTAATGCCTATTCGATATGTCTTTTAGTGCGTAGGCGTCCACTGCGGCGAAGTGGCGGATCAGCGACAACTTCGAGTCCCACTTCAGGCTGTGCTGTCGAGGAACGATAGACGTCATGCTGCCCATCAAGTTTGGTTCTCTTGTGAGAGCTATGAGGTCTATCTGTCTCCTGCAGCCTTCTAACCAAGTGTTGCTTCAATTTCAAGCCCACAAAAGATATTTTCCGCGCCTTGAGCTCAAGCTTCAGCTCATGAACAGTTCTTCTGTTATAATCCACCTCGCTATCGGCTTCGTCGCATACAGCGCCACCATTGTCCCTAGTCTTTCTTTTGTTCTTGCCACTCGTACCAGGTTTGTGAGTCGTCTTTTTTGGCTGATTGGATGAGGCAACTTCCATAGCAGGCAGTAAATCAAGAATCCAGCGCGCACGTAACTCTTGTCGGTGAACATATGCCTCATATTTTCGGTACATGCCCGTTTTTTCGACAAACTTGCATATTTGATGCCTGGCCGCACGCCACTCGGCTTTGTTCGAAGGCGGCTCTTCATCGTCATTGGTGTGGTCGAAATCGATTAGTTCGTCCCACGCTCTCTGATAGTCCGGTTGTTCTGCCTTCATGATTTCTGCGTGCGTATCTTGCCACCAATAGGTATAGTTGAGATACTCTACCCATGTCGTCCATGCGTCCTGGCGTCGCGGATCCTCGGCGAGTTCGAAATTTTGCAGAAAGTGGTGGGATGTAAGACGTTTCTTAACGGCTCGTACGTATTCTGGGAAATCTTGCTTGTTGGATACTTCGAAATGCCTTTGTTGATCGTCCCACATGCGTCTTGTGTCCGACTCGAAAGAGGATGCAGACACGAACCTTATTTCCCCAAAGTGAGTCCACATATTTCTTTCAGCCTCTAGGAAATACGCGAATCCCTCGTCGCTGGCACACTGGCCACGATTATCCCACTGCCAACTCCCTCGGAAGGTCGTCCAATCTTCAAGTTGAGCTGAGAAAACAGGCGGTACGGTAACCTTGCTTTTGCCAAGGTCCGCTTCTATGAGCCATGATCTTAATATGTCTGTACTGGCTTCTTGACCCATTTCAATGGTCTGAAGAAGACGTGCGAAAGACACTACGGGGCGACCTCCCGCTTGGACGAGTGCGTCGTGGCAATAAGCCTCATGCCGACCATTATCACGGGGAAAACCGGGCTCAGGGCTAGGGGACGGGGTTTCGGTCCTCGTATCTCGATCTTGCGACAGCCTGTTCGCTTCGCTTTGTGACGTGTCTTGGGCGAGTTTGCTGAGCGATTTCATCAACGCGTTGACGAAGGAGTCCGGCTGCTCTCTCGTGGAACTATTGAAAATATGTCATCAGCAGAGTTCAGTATAAGAATGAGGGGAGCTTTGTACTCACGTCAGTTTCTCGATCAAGTCGGCCAGCTCCTCACTTTCACGGTATTGATCCAAATCCGATATACGCGAAATATCGAAACCATGGCTAGTATGACAATCGTTTAGGAATTGGCGAAACTGGTCACAGTCGAGAGTAAGTACTTCTTGAAGAGTAGCAGTTTCAGGTTTAGGCTCCGACTCCGGAATGCTACTGATGTTTTTCATTGTTAGATCAGATGTGGATCATTGTTGAATGTCGGGCGAGGCTAATTAGGTAGGGACTTGGCCGGGCGAGGCTGCCCTAGCCTGGCTGGCCAGCTGATTTACTAGCATGCACGTTGTATATAGACAAGCATTCCATAGTTTACAGACTATGGGCTACTTAATTAATCTAGATATATATTATAATAGAATCTTTTAGTAGCTATCGAAGGTTATCTAAAACTAACTTATTTAACTAAAGCTTAGAGATACGATAAATCTATCTATAGATATAATGAAATAGAACCCGGAATACTTAAGTAAAAGGACTTTTATCTTATAGCTCTACTTGACACTTGGACTTTTATCTAAATTATATGGTACTTGGTACTAGAGCGATATATAATAGATATAGAGTTATACTATTATTACAAGTCACGCGTACACTACACGTGACTGTTATAGTAGGTTAGTACATAGAGCTCTAATACTTTTACTTCTCTCTAAGTCTCAAATTTTTCCAATTATCTTTTTAGTCTTATGATCTATCTAGCCTCTATAGTATTTTAATAAGAGAGATATAGAAGATATTATAGAACTCATATAAATAAGTAGGTATAAGGCGATATACTTATAGTATGGTAGACACTTCTTCCAGCTTACTTCCGCCACCCGTCCCTCCGGGATTCATCCCATCTGGATTACTTCGTTAATTCAGCCTACGCAACCCGATTACGATCGACATGTTTTGGTATGCTTCCGCTTCCTTCTTATGAATCCTGCTAATCAGATCGAAGTCTCACGGACCATCCCGTCGAAGACTTTATCGTCCATATTTCCCAAGATCGCTGGCTATAAGGCTCTATGCTAACATGCGAAGTTGTATCTGAAATACCAACAGATACTATAAAGAGCTGGAAAGACGATGACGGAAAACTATATTGCCTTTGAACTTTACATGAGAATAGTAGTACTTTGGCCACATTAAGAAAGCATGGCTGTTCGAATGAAGATCTTTTCCATCATGCTGGCACAGCCGCTGCAATTTGGAACATTGGAGGACTTTTTATCAAGGTCAAAGCATGGCGACTTGGAATGCAACTAGAAAGTGACACTATTCGCTTCGTTAATGAAGTGTCGAATCTCCCTACACCAGAAATTCTACACTCTTGGATTGATGTTCAGTGGAATCGGTCGTTCCTAATACTCGAATCGGTTAAAAGGAAGAACCTTGAACTAGGCTTGGACATCATTACCCACTGGTTAGCAAATTCAACTCGCGGATACAGTTACACGATATTGCAAGGCTCCAGCGAGTCGAAGATCAGATCAGCTAAAAACAGCCGATAGCAAGGGCATTGTTGAGCCGTTTCTAACGGCAGGGCCTCCAGAATCCGAGCCCTCCTGGAGACCTCAATTTCTCGGTCCCTTTTCTATCGACCAACTGCAGGCCTATCTATCACAATCTCTTGCCGTCGATTCCATAACGCCCTTTGTCTTTTCGTTTGCTGACCTCGGGCCGGGAAATATTATAGCAGATGACAGTGGAAATCTCAAGGCAATCCTTGATTGGGAGTCTGCCGCTTTTTACCCTTTGTTTTGGCTTGGAACGAAGCCACTTCTCTCCGCGGGCTTCTTCCTTTCTAGACAGGCTAAAGATAGGAAAGCATGGGCGCTCCTACTGACCGCTCAAGCGAGAAGGGTCGCGCCAAACATTGAAATATATGACACATGGCAGGCTTCCATCACTTAAAAAAATTATCTTACGCCTTACCAGGAAGCTAAGAAGCCTCTCAGGCGACACAGCAACGCTTGCCATATCCGGGTAAGCCAACATTTGCGTAGAGTATAATTAGCGGCTTTAGGCCTGCAAGAATGAATTTAAGCCATAGACTGTTGCAGATCGTTTGTTCTAACGAGTTTTGGAGCTGGATCACCTGATGCTGAACTGATAAGCAATAATTCAGACAGACGAGGCCCTGTGAGGTCTTCTACGACATTCAAACTCTGCCAAATCGAACACGTTGTGTATAGGATTACAATGAAATTATACTGCCCTAGACTAGCTACTCTATAAGCAGGTCTTGGATACTATACTGTTATGTCCTTCGTAGTGGTCGAGCAGAAGTACATTAATATAAATCAAGAACGACGAAGCTCAGAGCCAGGGCTTCGGTGTTGATGTTTTGTCGTTACTCGGGTTCTAGGTGTACTCCGATCAGATGCTTGTGGGTTAAATGGGGCAGTTTCCATGCGATCATTGCACAGCTACTTTGATTGCGGTCTGGCCGTTGGCTCATACAATGATGTGCTGTTCTCATTAGGATTGATCTCGAGCTGTTGCAAGATTATAGTATAGGAGCTGGCTCGGTTATGGCTTGCTGAACGGAGAGGCTGCTCTCACTGCCGAGGGCCCAGGCTTGCGACGATTTTAGGACGTATATGTACTCAGCTAGCAAGAGAGAGCTTTCAGGAATCTTGTACTTGGGCTCCAATTAGACTGGAACGCACATATCGATGAGATTCGTAACATAACGAGATCGGTGAGCGCACTTGGCACCTTAGGGAGGTCACCAACCAAGTACCGCGTAGAGTTTCGAACACTCTCGTTCAAAGTCGCGCACACAAAGGACTTCTTCAGGCGATATAAGCATGCCCAATCTCGCTATTTCGTCGTTTGGATTATGTACCGACAGGACGCCGATGCCGAAGGGGTCCAGGAACAAGTCATCAGCGCTTAGAAAGAACAGTAGCGTGAGCAGTGGACTCGCCTCATCACACGGTATTTGCACGGTTCGAAACGATGTTTCCCAGGTGGTCAGTATACTCGTGCTGTGCTGATGGATCAGAGATTCAGGCATCTGTGAGAGCAACTCTCGCAGCCGCTCCTGATACTCGGGCACATGATTTTGGATGGAAGACTACAACTGCGACGTCTTAGATACGTACACGCCTGCCAGATTCACCGCAAGTGCGAGGCAGCCGATCTCGTCCACGATCTTCTGTCCGAGACTTCGACCGAGGTATCGCCCGCCTGATCGACCTGTGGTGACGTGTATAATAAGTCGACTGCCTCGCTTCTGCTCTTTTCTTCGACGTGAACATGCAATCTCGTCAGGCCCTTTGCGTGCTGTGTCGTGATGATAAGGTCTAGTAGAGGCTCCTGCAGCATATATAGCGACTCAGGTCGACGTAGCTGTTATCAGTCTCGTCCTCAATCCCAGCCGGCGCTGTAGAATAGAATCTGCCAGCGATCACGTTAGCTCGAGAATCAGCTCTTTACAGCCATCACGGCGTCACCCACTACCACATCTACCTGTTCGGTTCTTGTCTGCACATCGAACAGTAGCTTTCATGTATATTCATCAAGTCTCGCGTGTAGTCTGCGCAGTACCGCCAGAGATAGACGAGCACCGGCTGTGTCTTGCCCACGCCGCCCAGGACCCATACTATGAAAGCTATTGGGTCATTATCTTGCTCGTCGCGCGCGTGGTGGAAATGCTGCTCGATATTGGGAACGAACGTGGAGGGTTTCTCAAGCATGGTCCGGAATGGATGTACTAACACGGAACCCGTAACGCGGGGAAGCTTCATAACCGCGGCCGTCAACAACATCCATCCGATGACTACGTGATATGCCATACGAAACAATGTAGACGCCTCAAGCACTTCCGCACCCGTTATCGCTCTTACAGCCCCTCGTCCCATCTCCGGATGCCCCCAACAATGACATACCAGAACCTCACCATCGAGCGGCACGGCCAAGTCTTTGTCCTAACTCTACGCAAAGCCCCCGAGAACCGCATCGACTCAGGCTTCGCTCAGGAAATCATCCGCGCGCTTCGCGACATTGAGAAGGAACTGGGCCCGGGCGCTGAGGGCTGTGTCATTACACGAGGCAGCGACGAGAAGTTCTGGTGCACAGTGCGTCCTCAGTCCCCCACCTCCCGCACATAACTCACACATTACCTCACACATATCCATATACAGGGCCTCGACCTCGACGAACCAGACACAAACCCACATGCCAACACCGACGGCTTCTACCCGCTCCTAGCCACGCTGCTGGACTATCCCTTCCCGACCATTGCCCTGCTCACCGGCCACACCTTCGGCGGCGCATGCCCCCTTGCCCTCGCGCATGACTATCGCATCATGAACGCGTCGCGCGGTCTCTTTTCCATGCCGCCTGTCAACCTGGGGCTGCATTTTGAGGGTATCGGTGCGCTGCCGCGGCTCAAGCTGCATCCGCAAATTGCGCGCAAGATGCTCCTGGAGGCGCACAGATGGACGGGCAAGGAGGCCGTGCGGGATGGTGTTGTCGACGAGGTTGTCCAGCCGGGCCAGATGCTGGAGCGGGCGCTGGAGAAGGCCAGGGAGGTACAGGGTAGGAGTAAGATGGGGGTGTTTAGTTTGTTACGGGGGGAGTTGTACGGAGAGGCGGCGGAGAGGTTGAGGAAGATCAGTTATGTGCATGGGAAAGTGGTTATGAGGGCTTCTGGGGCGAAGATCTAAGTGGTATAATATGCCTTGGTAGGTATCCTGTCGATTATATGGGTAGGTCAAGAAAGTGAGGTAGGTATATATGTATATATATGCGTCTTAATCTGTCCATAAAGTCAATTTAACAAGATATGATCAATCTTGGGTGCCTTCTTACCGGCAGAGGACGGGAACATTGGTCAACTATCGGGCTTCTCAGTGGCCCTCACATGCTCCTTCTTTGCACTCGCGGGCTTTGGCTTCCTCAAAAGCCCCCTCTTCTTTTGCGCATTGAGACTCCTTCTTTCCACCGGCGGATTTGGCGTATTTGTCATTGTATTATACGTACTCCCATCAGGCGTAACCTCTGTCTGTACTGTGCCCCATCCCTCACGGTACGTACTCTTCTCTGTACCCCTGGTGATATACCTGGGCCAGAGGTTGTGCGATCCTGTGGCGATATCCGTCCAACCAATCGCACGCTCGAAGAACTCCAACGCCGCGAGAGGTTGATAGAACGGCACCCCATGCCCTGCTTCGTAGATCCGAACGAACGAGAATATGCCCGCTTGCCTGACCTGGCCATGCGTGATACCGTCGGACGTTTGTATATCGACGAAACCGGCCGCGGAGTAGCCTGGCGCGTTGACCTTGTCTGCGACAACTTGGCCGCCGAGCCAATTACACACGTAGTCAGCATCACCAAAATAAAGTGACACCTGCACGCCTTGCCAAAGTAGGCTCTGGATGCCATGAATAGTGTCGGACTCGCGGCCATTATCACCAGTAGTACCGAATGCTTCAGCCACAGTTTCAGAGCCTTCTGAAAAGTTCTGGAATGCCCCGATAGCAGACTGGACATGAGGTGTGTTGAGGTAGTCAATGTAATACTCGTACGGGAATGGATCTGGAGTGAGGTAACGGATGTCGTATCCGTCACGGTCGGCGTAATCGTCGAGCATATTCTCCACATTTATGTAGCAATACTCGTCGGCATCGATGCAGTCTTCATCTGCACCGGACGCGTAGCACGTCTTCTCCTTTTCGACACAGTTTCCAGGTCCGTAGGTGTTGTCATGCATTAAAGCCTCGATCGATACGTCGAATGGGAAATGATCGTACGTGTTGCCAGGGAAGACCGTCATGTTAAACTGCGCAGGGTATTGTACAATGGGATCGAACCATCCATTGCCAATGAGCACAGACTTCAGGTCAATACGTTTAGTACCAGCCTTCGCCTCTCTGTTCTTCTTGAGGATATAGTCTGGAGCAGTTAGTTTGACTGCGAATATGATACATGAGGACTCACCATTGAAGATCGGGCCGTAATGACCACCATAGCTCTCGGAAGCGAAGTGTATGTCATTTCCAGAGTATTGTGGGAATGCACCCATGAAGCCTTGTAGTGTTAAGTAGAAGTTCGGTGCAGCACTTGCAGTTGAAGTCGCGGTTAAGGCTCGATCCGGCAGCGAATATGTGCCACAGGTTGTGATGCCTTCTGGACACACTGTACTGTCTAAGACAATGAATCTATCAGTATTAGGGTTAAGATACCCTGGAACTGGTATGGAGTAAGAGAAGCCAGTCTGAGTGGGCTGATCAATATACAACTATGGACTCTGTCAGTCTGACATAGTCTACGGGTGCGGAGATGTCAATGCTACCATATTAGAGACATTCGACCAAGAGTAAGGATTGTCCACCACAGCACCAGATTGGTCAATACCACAAGGTCCATTTTCCTGGAAAAGGCCGATCATAGAACTCGAACCAGGGCCTACAATAGATTGTGAGTTCCGGAAGTTCGGAAATACGTTGATATGTACCTCCGTTGATCCAAATGGTCAAGGGTGCCTCTTCCGGGTCAATGTTGCGTGCCTCGAAGAACCAAAAGAATATATGTTGGTCTTTGGCAACATCTGCATAACCGGCATAGCTCTTGACATACGATCTTGTTTCGCAGATACCGACAGGTACCTCTTTGTAGCGAACGCTGACCCCAGCGTATCCCTGTTTAGTGGTGAGATCTGTCGGGGCCGGTACGAATTGTCCGACAGCTCCAATTGAAAGCACAAGAGCGACAAGGGATATGACCATCATCATGAATGGTGACCAAAAATCGAGTAGTCTTTGCGAAACGCGCTACTCAAACACTTGGAGTATTTGAAAGACGATGTGGAAAGAAGAATATCCAGAATCAGACTTCGGCATGTACAATCCTAATGCATACAAGCTCAATCTGGGCCGAAATTTTAATGGAGAAAATAGGCTTAATCTACCCCTCGAAAAGATTACCAGGATATCAAGATTATAACCTAAGTTTAGACATAATTGAGACTTATATCTCGGCCGTAGGCCAAATTTCGATTTTGGCTATATACCTCAATTTATCGCATAATCCTTTACTATAATTAGAGCCTAAGCTTGGTCCGTGCTTTTAGGGTGACTGAACATATAAACCTCATCTAGACCCTAGTCTTGTATCGGATTGTATATGCTGAAGTCTAAAATTCTAGATCTCGAGGGGACATCTAGATAAAGTCAAGCGGTATGACGGCATCAGTCGTCGAACGTGGAGCATCTCTGCCCGCCGATCACGAATCCGAGTTGATGGTCGAAAGCGCCACTCGACTATGGGTCAAGCTTCTCGTCGTCTTGGAATGAGCTTCAGAGGAAAGCTTGAGTACAATGACGCGTTTGCAGATGCTAACTAGCCTTATTGCCAGCCATAGTTGGGCCAGTCTAAAGACTTGTCGGCCGGTGGATCGGGTCATTCGCAGGCCTGACGTCCGTTAATGAAGACTTTGTAGCTTTGACCACGTGGAGCTTTCCATGGGTTTGATGGTAGGGTAGTATGAATGAGTCTTTGCTCATTCGAGAGAGAGTCGTTGGATAGACAACGGCGACGCTGTAGTGTTGGTCGAAATAAGAGTTAACGAAAGCAGTCAATCGCCTAATAAAGGACCGACAGTCTTTGTGCCTGTGCCAATGGATGAAGAGCAAGGACAAGGGCCAAGGTAGACACACCCTTCAACTGCCTTGGTGCTTTCTTTGCAGAGCCTAATTCACTGCAACACATTCGCATAGAATCAATAATATTTCTGAGTGGGATAGTTTATAGGCATATGTTAACGCAGATCGAGCGCCGCATGCTAGGTGCGGACTAGTTTGATTACCTAAGCGACCTGACGGCCTTGAACTTCAGCCTCCCATACCAAACTCACCGTTCTACACCTACATTCGACCCCAGGAGCGCAACGGCTCCAGCACCTGTACCTCCCAACAACCGCTCGGAACCTTTTCTGCCGGTTCATTATATATGATAGCAATCGAATAAAGTCCTTGCCGCCGACGCTGCTGCGTCCTTGCGATCGCCCTGGCCTGACCCTTTCACCTCCAATTTCATCCTCCAGTGACACCCATCACGACGCAACGCGACAGGCAGCAACGCGCAGGACTCCCAGTATATCGATCAGTGAAATACCATTTCATACACCAATAAATCTGTGGCATCATGTCGAACGGCATTGTTGTTAGTGGTCCCCAAGCTGCGTGCAGCGACAAGAGCCATTCACGGCCACATTGCTACGATAAGGGCCATGCTGATAGTATCACTTCATGTAGGGCGCAACTTATCAGGCCATCATCGCAAAGGTGATTGAGGCATCCGAGAATGATTTCCTCGAGAATGGTGTCGACCAGTCGTTACTGCACGAGATGAGAGAGGTAAGCCGAAATCCTACGTCGACGCACCACCTTTGTCGTCAAGCTGCGACATCATGTCTTCTGTTGTTATAGTCTCTGCCTGCAATCAAATATAGAAAGAGACGGGCGCAACTGTCATTTTGTCACTGCACTTCGCATCGAGATGGCGGCGTGGAGTTGAGTTTGGGTTGCGTTGCGTAGTGAGCGATGGCAAAAGCGGGGGTTGGACCGTTGGGCGAACATGGGACGAAGGTCGGGGGCGCTGCCGTGTATTTGGGGCATTTCTTATACCCAGAGTCATCGCTGACCCCGCCCCGCTTGTCCCTGTTTTGGACTAGCCTCTTACATCTTCCCTCTTCGCTTACTCACGTGATATGGGTCACCTGTTACTCCCTCTCAAGAGTATCGCCGCTAACTGGACTATGTCTCTAGGGATGGCAAAAACGCCTCACTGATTTGAAGGGTGCCAACTATCCATGGGATCCCACACCTCCTCAGCCGATAAATCCACCCACTGTACCCTCGAATGGCCCGAAACCCGAGCAATCAACTACGTCAATGAACGGACAACAACCTGGCCAGCGTAGCAACTACACAGGGCCCCAGATCAAGCAGGAGATGAAGCAGGAAGATGGACTAAGCAACCTTCCTTCACAAGAATATCCGCCCCCCGTGCCGACTTATCGGTCTGGTCTTGACAGGAACGTAGCCCAGCAACGCGCTGCAGACCTTCTTCAGAGAGACTTTGGATCCCAGGCTGCTCAGTCCATAGCCGCTATTCCAACCCAAGCCAATGGACAACAGCGGCCACAGCACATCCAAATGCCCCCGCAGAATCAGCAACAGCAGATGCAGCGAATGCAGCAACACTTGCAACAGCAGGCACAGCAACAGCGCCAGCAGCAGTTACAGCAGTTGCAGGCTCAGAACCAGCAGCGACAGCAACAACAGTCGAATGTGTATCAGGCACAACATGATGGTGCCGGTGATGAGCCCATGGAGTGGACTGCCCATCTTGCAGCAATGCACTCCCAGGGTGAAAGTAGTCGAATGGCTGCTGACGCTTTTCTCCAATCTCAAATCGACTCACTCTCTGCGAGTATGGATAGTGGACTCCTTGTGCCTCTCGATGAGATCCCTGCGTCTAGGCGATCCAAGCTTAAGAAGGCTGTGAAGCGTCGAGCTGCTTGGGTGCCATCCCAAGCATCCTCAAGCGAGCCTCGCGTGCCCCAGCTTGATGGCATTGACGATGACGACGATGATGATGACGAGAAAAAGATACCCGATGACGAAGCCATAAACTCGGACCTAGATGATTCAGAAGATGAGCTCAACGAAGCAGACGATGACAGCCAGGACATTGGCGACATCATGCTGTGCACTTATGACAAAGTGCAGCGCGTCAAGAACAAATGGAAGTGCACCCTTAAGGATGGTATTCTCACCACTAATGGGAAAGACTACCTCTTCCATAAGGCTACTGGTGAATTCGAGTGGTGAGCGAACGCTACCACGTCTGCCGGTGGAACACTTACCACTGGCCTATAACATGATCTCATTTTATCTGCTGGTACCCCATGATGCATCACTATGGCGTCTATGCTTGGGTTCTCTTTTTCAGTATGTTGCGCATCAGACAGAGGTGACTAATTTTGGATATATATATATATCCGGCATCACTCTGACTAGGGGCGCTAAGGGACGGTCTCTTTTCCTGCAAGCACTAGTGTCGTGAACGACGTCTCGAGGATTGAGATGAGACAATACAGACTTTATCTCTGATGAGATGAATCTAAGCAGAAGAGATATAGTATATAACTGAAAAAATTGGAGGGGGTTGACGAATCCTGTGCAATGTCCCCGGCCAATACTTGTTGTTGTGCACTATTTGGTATCTGTTCAGTCAACACCAATTCGAGGACCTTGGGACACTCCCAGTCATATGCAGTAATGATGCACGTTCGCCGCTTTCAGCTTGGCGATGTCGGCGGAGTGAATCTAGGTGTCCGTGCGTCAGCATTCTTTCAAACAAAACACCAGCCCCCCAAAACCTTCTTGCCTCTCTCTTAACTCTGATTTCAGCCCCTTGGTTAGCTTTGACCAAACACAGCAAAGGGCTGAATGAGAATTGGATATCACCCGTTCCATGCCAACGTCCGACGTCGGCCATCTCTAGGAACCGCGATGTTTAGTCACCCATAACAAGCTCTCCGGTGCCTCCCTTACGTCACTAAGAACAACTGAGCTCTGATTCGCGAGCCACGTAAGAAATAAGGCAGAAAATGAGTGATATTGTGTGTGTTAGATATCATGCCCGACGTCGGCGCCTTCATGCTCGAGCTTCTGTCATTTGGAAATTGGATGGAGTCTGCGTCTGCTTCCACCAAACAGCGGTACATACTTCCACTTTGATCGATTTGTGACTGATTGGGCGATTAGTTGCCAGTGTGAGAAAATCATGACATTAGTGACTTCGGTTTCTTCATCCCAGAATGTGCGATTACGTGTCTTTTTTTTCCTTTCTTTATGATGAGTGAATGACTAGCAGTGTCCTTCAAACTGCGACGACGCTCTATCCTTATTGGTTAGCCGTATATGCATTGTAAATAAGCACAAGCGTTGAACATCATGACCGCAATCGGTGTGTTTCTATATAGATCTGTGAAACGCGGGCATGGTTGTGTGGGAGAATAGTGAATGGTAACGGCAGTGAACTAGTACAGTACAGAGCATCGATTGGCTACAACCACATCAAAAACGGGATAAACTGTCAAGGCGTTGGATGTCATGGCCGATGTCGGATTTTGCTGATGTGATACGGTGTCTGAGTGAATATTGTTCACTTGAGAAGGGGACTAGGTCGAGGCTTTTTTTGTGGGTGTTTCATGGGTTGGGGATACAGAATCGTTGCTGGTGAGCGATGTTCGGCATGTTCGCTTTGTGCAATGCTTCGATTGGCTGTGTGAATGCTGGAACGGATAGTATTTCTTTCATGTGGAATGTCTTGGGCGATGTCGGCGGGAAAACTATTCATGATGAGTGGTACGCTTAAGCACCGTTGGCAGACAGGCTGGAACATTGTCCAAGGCAGACAAAGGAAGATAGGGGCGAAGATTTCACGGAGTCCTTCAGTGTCCAACCATAGATGACTAACAAAGAGTACATACTTTAGGAAGGAGCTGTCAGACCGTCCAAAACGGGTGATTGTTTATAATTACAACCGGGCAGGTCACGCTTGAGGTCTCCATCGACGAGTGTTATTCCTCATCGTCATCGGTATTCACTACGCCCCCATCTGCATTATTCCTGCCGTCTCCCACGTCATCTTCTTCTTCATCCTCTGTGCCTTCTTCATCACCGTCTTCGGCAAGTGGCACGAACACGAAGTCGATAAAACTGATCTTCTCTTTTTCCGTGTCTACCTCGATCATGAATTGAAGGTTCAACACGCCCTGATGATCCCCACGAATACTAACCTTGGTTGCCGCAGCCATGGCTCGTTGCGCAGCTTTGATAAGGCTGAACTTATAGCTGTTGACGACCTTGCCTCTCTTCCCACTTATGGCTGGCGAAACCATGAATGTTTCCAATAGTCCTTGCTCGCGAGACGAGAACTCAACTGTCGCACTACCAAGCGGGCCAGCGGCTGAAAGTGCAAAGTATGGCGCCACTGGACTTGCTGTTAGGGTCAATGTCTCGGGATTTGTTGCACTGAGTTCTAACAGAGCATCGTACAACCAGCTAGCACGCATGACAATCTTCAGCATTAGCGCGTCTCGTGCGAATGGAATGTCCTCTGTGACAGTAGGCTCGTATGTGACGAGATCACAGGTCGTCGTGATGCCGCTCTCCTCAAGCACAATGCTGAGCGGTGCACCAGGTCGAGCGTAGCGTAGTTTACAGATGCCAGTAAGGCCTAGAACGCGATTATCGAAAGCTTGATTTATGTCTGGGGCGCGCGACCAGGGGTTGGTGCGTGTGCTCGTCAGGTCGGCAAGGCCAAAAATTTGGAGAGTCTCGAGGAGCGAAGGAAGGGATATCTCGAAGATTGGAGAAGTAGGCTCGTCGAGTTGGTCGTTATCGTCGCTTTTGAGTGTATTCGAATGTTGCGATGGTGGAGGAGCATTGTACTGGTAGGTCGTAAAGAGATCTTTTCCGAGGAACGCATGACCTGAACACTCTGAGCTGAGTGGTCCCTGTAATGGCCTCCCACATACCTTCCATGACACTACTGTCTTCTACACCAAAGCGCATACCAGCTTCAGATAGTCGGACCTGGGCTTTGCTTGCGAATGAAATACATCTTAGTAGTTGATAAAGTGTTCTTGCCGTGCTAGACACAGCACTGAACGTAGGTTGGTTATCGGTATCGTTCTCCATGGTCACTGAGGGGGGAAACGGCCGATAGTAGAAGTAAATCAGGACCTTGATTCTTGTATTCAGCTATTGCCCGCGCCTGATACCACACCAGTATGATACAATAGAGTTCCTTGAACGCCGCGCTTTTGTGTTATGGGATCGAGGGAATAAGAGATTTAGACGTTGACGCCGACAGCACAGATCATATACACAGCGCCGAACCTAAGCGTACGTCAAAATGTTTCGTAGGTCATAGTAGAGTAGTTCACGAACCCGAAAGCTAGAGAAGCTGGAACGCCCAATAATGGAATGCTGATCATGGACCGGTCTTATATAAAGTTAATGTGTTTCTTCCATTGGGTATAGAGATGACATACTGAGACCAAAGATTCCTGTCAGAATGAGGCCTACAGAAGTCAGCCATGTGTATATCCCATTCACAGTCATGAGTGCCTACCGGTAAGCAGCAAGGCGAAGCCCACGGTGAATTGGCTGTCTTTGCCAACAGCAGGCTGATATGGGTTCGCAGCAGCGGCGTCCCAAATTTGCTTCAGAGGTGAAGACATTTATGATTGAACCGGAATTCTGCGTCTGAGTTAAAGGCAATCAATCAATGCAGAAGTGAGCTATTCGCGTGGCCTCAACTGCCCACGATGCGCCGTAGTTAGTCAATGCTTACTTGTCTCCAACAGGCGGTGTGAGCAGGCAAAATAACGCCACTTCCAGCGACGCGCTCCCACTAGTACTCCGCACCACTTGAGCAGTCGTTGGCTCGTCCTCCATCACCGAATACTCACGTCGCGCCTTCTGGAGAGACTACGATCATGACAGTGGCGAAAGAAGAAGGTATGTCTTACCATTCAACAAGCTGCAATTTTGAATTCATCGCGCTGGAGCCCGAGGCCAACTTGATCGAGATGCTCATTCATGCGCCATCGGTCGCAAAGCACACTGGTCTAAATGCCTCGAAAAAAGACTGGGCCAGTCTCGGACTATATGGGAAGTCGTGCGGCATCGCTTCCGGCAAGCCGCAATCGATACCATGGCCTCGGGCTTCATCTCACAAGAGGTGCTACACGCGCACAGAGTATCGCGACTGACAGGCCTGTAGTCAAGCGGAAGGCTGAAGATGGCCTCAACGATGCAAGCCCCCTAAAGCGGACCAAGAAAGAGGACTCAGTGAGCTCAGTGGAAGATACCAAACCTCCAGCACCCCGAGCTGTGCCGTTCCCGGAGAAGGTATGCTGGACGATAGCCTTGACAAATTCCATGGCTAACGTTATTCTCAGCCAGCAGTGATTGAAGAGCGAAATGGCGAGATCGAGTTCAGGGTAGTAAATAACGACAACGAACGAGAGAGCTCAATTATCCTCACGGGCCTCAAGTGTATCTTTCAGAAACAGCTACCGAAAATGCCGAAGGACTATATCGCGCGATTAGTCTACGATAGAACCCATCTATCAATAGCCATCGTAAAGAAACCGCTCGAGGTAGTCGGAGGAATTACGTATAGACCGTTCAAGGGAAGACAGTTTGCAGAAATTGTATTTTGTGCTATCTCTTCGGACCAGCAAGTCAAGGGCTATGGGGCACATCTCATGTCGCATCTGAAAGACTACGTCAAGGGAACGTCGGACGTTATGCACTTCCTGACATATGCGGACAATTACGCTATCGGCTACTTTAAGAAACAAGGTTTCACGAAAGAAATAACGTTGGAAAGACCGCGGTGGATGGGTTATATCAAAGATTATGAGGGAGGTACAATCATGCAGTGTAGTATGGTTCCGAAAATACGGTATCTTGAGTCTGGTCGGATGCTCCTGAAACAGAAAGAAGCAGCCAAAGCCAAGATCAAGTCCGTCTCCCAATCTTGGGTATCTCATGATCCCCCAAAGGAGTGGAAAGACGGCATATGCAAAATCGATCCACTGTCCATCCCCGCTATCAAAGCATCTGGCTGGTCTCCAGATATGGATGAACTCGCTCGTGCTCCACGCCACGGGCCTAATTATAACCAGCTGCTACACCTCTTGAACGATATGCAAAACAACAGCAATGCATGGCCATTCCAGCAACCTGTCAACAAGGATGAAGTGGCCGACTATTATGACGTCATCAAGGAGCCTATGGATCTTGCAACGATGGAAGAGAGACATGAGAAAGACATGTACCCCACTCCTGAAGACTTTATCCGCGACGCCAAGCTCATATTCGACAACTGTCGGAAATACAATAATGAGACCACACCATACGCCAAGGCTGCAAACAGGCTAGAGAAATTTATGTGGCAGAAACTCAAGGAAGTGCCGGAGTGGACAGTAAGCCACTCGTTACAGTGACGATGTTTATGACTAACTGGCCCCAGCATCTCGAGTCAGAATTTACTGGCAAATGAAGCACTATTTTGGTTCCATACTGTCAAGTGAAGCATTATCGGGTTATACTGGCGTTTGGCTGGCGTCGAAGATACCCTCGACAAGGACGTCGTTACTTGCTGTTTGATCGCATGGCTACGGTGGTTTTGGCGTTGAATCTACCCTTCTGGTTGACGTAATGAGAGCCGTCAACCACTTATATCACGTGTTACACATGGAAACGGTGGCAATTCTTCTGAATCTAAGTCAATCTGGCCGTGAATAGGGGGCTCGCTATCAAGTAACACTCTTGAAGGTCATGTGCAATGTCAGTCGAAAACAAGGTTGCGTACTGGCGAATAGTTGATTACTGTGGTGACCGGTCACAAATGACAAAGGATTGAGGGAACCCATTTCGTGAATGACTAGAACGAGTGTCTGTTTGTGATATAGATGGTGTTTGGTGATGGCAATTCAACGAATGATCTGGAGAGAGGGGATTTATGTAGGACCAGCACAGACTGAGCCGTCATGCATGATGCGGAATGTCGTTTTCTATTCATCCAGCTGAATCGCACTACTGTGTGGAACTCGGGTGAGGTTCAACAAGTAAATTTCCGCAGAACAATGACAACGCTTGATTCAAGGAGTAGCTACGTGCTATATGATTTAGATCTTCCAGGGGCAATTTGATGAATCCACAGTCAAAGAGGCTACCTAGTCGGGAAAACTCCTGAGACTCGCCAATCTCATTGGGATGTGGTTTTTATCACATGTAAGTCGCCATGCACACCATCTCATTTACATCGTGAGTGTCAATGACATACCTAAACATACTACGGTGCGTAAATGGATGTAAGTGGCTTGAGAAGTATTTCCAAAAGCTAGTGAATCAATGTTAGCGAAGACTTCTTATTCTTCTGCCTCTTTGGAAACCTACCCATGTCTCCAGATTTCGAGCATTCTCTTGTAGATCATCGAACTTGTCGTCGAGACGCTCTGAGTCAGATTAGATAAATACTCAGACCTCGTTGATTATGAGACCTACCAGCTGTGAGATAGAGCACCTGGCTTAGTTTAGACTCTTTCTCTAGTGCTCCCATGAACCATGTTGCATCAGGATGACTTCCAATTTGGTTAAGACAGAAAATTACAGCTGTGAACGTATTAGCAATAGACACTAAAGGTATGCAGATACACGTACTATCCCGGCGGTAGTTGTGCTCCTTGAGGAAATCCATGCATTCGACAATATTGTCCCGGAAAAACCCATACTCGATTGATATCTTGTCCTCGATACCATCTTTCGCGTCTTCTTGACACCAAGGACATCCATCGGTAGTCATCAAGATAAGTAATGGTCGTTCTAATTCTTTACCGCTACTCACAACGTCGTAGACCAAGGGTTGTAGCACATTCTTCTTGAGCCCAGAGCCAATGGGCGTCCAGTTATTTTCGGATGGTTCGGCTGTCAGAATTGTGTCTACCTCATCACCCATCATTCCCGCACCTGCCATTGGATTGTTCTGGAAACGAAGAAATATTCCTCTTTTGTTTGGCACGGCCCGGTTTGTGATTTCTGTGATGCGCTTAACAAGACCACGCTGACGCGGCCACCGATTTTCGCCGTTACTGGGGAAGTCATCGCGCATAGAGGCACTGTCATCTAGATAGATCTTTCAGTATGGCGCCTTTCAGGTCAAGCTCATACGAAGAGAATACATACCACAATATATGACAGGCTGGTACAGGGCTAGATTCGCGAGGCCTTGTAACTCTGGGGGTTCTTGCAAGGGGTTGCTAGGATCATTCTTAAGGTCGAAAACTTGTTTCGCTACGTCGTCCAAGTAGGTGTCACCAGGTTTATCGTAGAATCTCCCGAGGCCATTCTCGTTGATGGCATCTTGGAGATTATTCTTGAAGTCTTCTACAGTCTTAGGCTCATCGACTGTCTGTACCTACACGTCAGCCGATAGCTTATCGGTGACTTTAGATCTCTTACCTCTCCATCCGGTAATTCGGGGATCTTTGATCCCGCCACTTTGTAGAACACGTTCGAAGCAGCAGCTAGAATGCTACCGAGTGGCGTCCATCTGTTGAAGAATTTGAGGACATATACCGCCCAATTGGAGAAATACGTCAAGACACCTCCGCGATCCCTGTCCGGAACAGTCTTGAGAGCGTCCTGAATCTTCTTTCTGGTGTCTGGATCTTGAATTTCTGCAGCCAAGTCTGCAGCAGTCTTGCCATCAGAGTTCTTCTTCTGTAGCGAAGCACCATTGCGTACGAGTAACTTGACAACCTCGGGATCTCGTCCAACAGCAACCGCCCTCATAAGCGGAGTTTCTTTCTTCGTGGAGGTTGGCTCATCGAAGTTTCTGGCGCGCTTCGATAGGAGTTGCTGAACGATTCTTGCCCCGTTTTTGGTCAAAGATGCAGCGAAGTACATAGGAGTCTCGCCAGACCCATCTCCAACAGGTTTCTCAGGATCGGCTTTGTTGCTCAATAGCAGCTCGACATTTCTGAAGCGCATGCTATTGATGGCGTATACCAATGGCGTATACTGTAACTTCTGGTCCGGCTCGTTGACAATGTCTTCGCCGCGCTCTTGAATATGATTAAGCAGCTTCTCCTTCGTGAAGCTTGCAGATCTTGCATCTTGCCATATGTCCGCCATCGTTACGCAGATCAGTCACTGCACAAGACAAATCAATCGGCAAAGGATTAGAAAACGAAGAATTGTCTGCGGGCATTCAGATAGGTATATACTTGGTTTGGAGGTACTGATACATAGACCCACCAATGATCTGTAATACTCAACAGTTCACGGACCTAATCGGTCCCGCAGTACATGTGAATATCGAATTTTACCACTTTCAGAACGATGTCTGAGATAAGGAGCATGTCAAATGTGGCATTTTTCTCCTTGAGCTGAATTGCATGGGGTTGGACCAATTAAATTCCGAATGTCAGCACCACTTCGACGTGGATCATGAGCGAATATGGTTAGGCTTCCCCATGCAACATGCGTTTCCGCGACGCCATACCCTTAATTATCAGAGCTGATGCGTGTGCAAGAAATCCTTGGAGATTGTGTACATTGATAGGAACTGAAGCCCCATGCAACTGTACACATCAGTTCTTTGCACCTCAGCTCTTTCTTGATACAATACAAACCCAATATGTCCGACAACCGAGCTGCATTTCGTGACGCTGCTGACCGAAGGTTCATCATCCGAGACGCAGAGGACCAATTCGCGGAGGATAACGAGATAGTGATCAGAAACGCTGCTATATCACTCAACCCAGTCGACAAATATACCTTGTATGACAGATTTCCTCAGATTCCAGGTGCTGATGTTGCTGGAGAAGTCATAGAAGTCGGACTTGATGTGACAGCATTCCAAGAGGGCGATCGAGTCCTGGGTCATGCTTTGGCAATCGGAACAAAGGAGAACAGACACGGCGCATTCCAACGATATACTGCCATACCAGACAATATGGCAGCCCGTATTCCACGCCACATATCATATCAAAGCGCTGCTGCTCTTCCCCTCGGTGTCTCAACCGCAGCAGCGGCTTTGTTCCAGAAGGATTTCCTGGCGCTTTCCAATCCCACTGTTCCTCCGGCAACTTTGTCAGAGCCTAGAGCGGTGGTCATAATCGGCGCGTCAGGCAACGTTGGAAGTAACGCGGTGCAATTAGCAAAAGCAGCTGGCTACACTGTTATCGGGACAGCATCCACCAGTAGCGCCAAGCTGGTCAAAGACCTTGGCGCCCAAGAGGTGGTGGATGATCGAGTGAACGATAAGAACGTCGTAGTCGAGAACGTCAAGAAGGCGTTGAATGGGATGGACATTTGTGGAGTTTTTGATGCTGCTGGGATGCCAGGAACGCATAAACTCGCCAGAGATATCGTAATTGCTGTGTCTGGTCGCAAGATCGCAGTAACTACTCAGAGCTATGAGGGTGAAGGCCTTGAATTCGAAGGCGTAACGTTGATGGATGTTATGGCTGTTGCTATCCAGAATAACGAGGTCGGTAAGATGGTCTACGGATTCCTACAAAAGGCCCTCCAGATGAAGTCATATCAGGTGCCGGATACAGTAGTAGTCGGCAAACAACTGGGAGATATCTATGGCAATCTAGACGGGCGCGGGAAGAAGATCATTCTAATGGAGTAGGCATTAGAAGGCGGTTGTGTATGAATTTGCACGGAACAAGATTCCGAAATGAAGGCACGTGACTCATGTATATGTCTTGGCAATCCCTAAATTCGCGCTTCGGCGACTCTCTCATCATCCCATTTCATTCTTCTTAATCGGACCTGACGCACATAAAATGGATATTCTATTCGCTTGCTCGATCAAGAAGTGAGATCAGCAAAATCTATGCAATTCCACAAGCCAGCATAACGTCACCGACATCCATGCCTGCTCCTTATCCTCCCGAACAACAACACATTTATGCATGCAGTAAGCCTCCACATAGATGCATGATCTCAGCCAGCCACTGCATATGCATGCATAGTCACATTTGAACGCAATATCTGTTTCGATCTAACTCCGATGTATCTTATCGCTGTAAATATCCCATACGAGCGTAGTGATCGAGATGTGACAGCAGAATCGTGGTTTTATGGAGCGCGGCCGAAAGTGCTTGATGATTGGATATATCCTGATCAGCTTTGAGCGCAAAACATGGCGAATGCCAGGTATAGATATCTCCATAATCTGCCTATACAGGCGAAAAGCATTCCCCTAAGAAGCGCATCATTTTGACATGGCTCGCAAGACCTATCCCATTCGTGGTATCGCAGCAGGAATCGGTGGCAATGGCGAGGTACCAGTAAGAAGAGAGTTTAGTGAGTGGACGACCAGTAGCGATCCTCAAGACGCAAGACAAGTCATTCTATTCTTTTTAGCTCTTGATCGTTTCCAAAAGGTCCATCCGTCCGATAGAGACTCGTACTTTCAAATTGCAGGTTTGTCAGGCATCTTCTGTCATGACACGCTGTCATGGAGTAACTCACACCAGCTAGGGATTCATGGCTATCCGTATGAATCATGGGATGAAGATAATCTTACCGAGACCGAGATCCAAGGCGCAGGTAACACTCGAAGAGGGTATTGTATGCATGCAAATGCCTTGTTTCCAGTCTGGCATCGACCATATCTTCTTCTGTATGAGGTAAGAGTTCAAAATAGTTTTTCTGGATCGGCAGCTCTTCACTGAAATTGAAAGCAACGAATCTATGAGTCTATGCTCGAAATCATCGAAGAGCGACCGAATGACAGCAAAGATGAGTGGAAGAAAGCGGCAAATACCTGGCGATTGCCGTTTTGGGACTGGGCCAAGAATCCCATACCAAAGTTTCTAAGCTATCCTACGCTGAATATCAAGATAGATGGCAAGTCAGTGCATCTTGAAAACCCCATGTACAAATTCAAGATGCCCAATGACGAGCCGATGAGCCAATATGGGGTGGGGAGCTTACGGAATCTTGACACAGGTATAAACCTAAAGGTGAGAATTCATGAAGACCTGGTCAGAAATCTCTGGTCCTCGAAATAGATTATTAATATTGGCTTATTTTATAGTACGGCGATTGCCATGCGACAAGCCGTGGTCTTGACCGTGACAAGTGGCCCACCGAAAAGCAGTGGATTGAAGGATTTGTCGATGACGATCAAGCCAATGTGATGTTGAAAGGGCATGGGTCTATAACTGGCTTTGATTATGGTGCTGCTTCTGAGCTTGTGTATCGGCTCTTGACGTATCCCCTAGATTGGGGTTCCTTTGCAACCCTCGCTCGAGATCTAGATGAGACATCAGTCACAGCAAGTACGACGAAGGTCATGAAAGATATCAATCTGGAATTTATTCACAACAACATTCACTACTGGGTTGGCGGAGGTAAGAATCTTCGGTCTGTGGCTGTTACCTTAATACTACTGACTGTATGACTAGATGGGGGACATATGTCGCAAATTCCTGTAGCTACATTTGACCCGGTGTTTTGGCTTCACCACTGGTACATGTCCGGATTTCATTCTATATCATCATCTGACTCCCTATAGTAACATTGATCGCTTGTTTGCTGTATGGCAGACCCTGAATCAAGACATAAAGCAAGATTCTACAGGCGTGGGTGGTGACAAGGAAAAGTGGTTTGATGTGGATCAACAGAGGTATTTTGACCAAAAAATCGTTGGGTTGGGGGATGCAATCACGAACAAAACTCCTTTGCGTCCATTCCATAAAGATGAACATGGCACGATGTGGACGCCGCAAGACGCAATCAACTGGTACAGTCTCGGGTACACTTATCCAGAACTTCAGCCTTGGAAGAGCAAGGATCATACCATTTACAAGGAACAACTCTTCGCAAACATGAACGAAGCATATGGTCAAGTCAGAAGAGAAGCTCTCGGAGGAGTTGCCGGGAAAACCGAGATCATCGATAAGAATAAGGATGGGACGGTAGACTTGAACGACTATGCCATTAGCGTATCTTTCAAGAAGTGAGTTGCTCAAGCTACGCCGAAATGACTCTGACTC
Organism: Pseudovirgaria hyperparasitica; assembly: GCF_010093815.1. Taxonomy (NCBI): domain Eukaryota; kingdom Fungi; phylum Ascomycota; class Dothideomycetes; order Acrospermales; family Acrospermaceae; genus Pseudovirgaria; species Pseudovirgaria hyperparasitica. Next base: position 1,316,777 of record NW_022985555.1, read on the forward strand.
AATCACAAAGGTTTGCTTTCAATGGGGAGCCTTTCAATCTAGAAGTCTTCCTTCGCCCTGACGATGCACCGAGAGATCGAAAGTCGTTCGCCAAGGACGAATTTGTTACGAATGTTTACAATTTCAGTCAACCAGCCGAACGTGACGGACAAGAAGTGTGCTCCAACTGTGCCGATCGACAAGCAGACGACGTCATGATTCAGTCCTATATCCCACTAACATCTTATCTGATAAAGATGATACAGCAAGGGCGCTTGGACAATCTCAAACCAGTAACTGTAGAGAAATTCCTCCAAGGCTTATACTATCGCGTCAAGATGAATGGAGAGGTGGTGGATGAAGCGAAATGGCTCAGCAAACCCGAATTCGGACTAAAAGTTGACGTGTTCCAGATGAAGATGACATTCTCAGAAGATCCATCGGTTGTGCCTGGGCGCACAGAGCCAGTGATCATTCCTACACTGGGCGTTGGCCCCGACCGCGATAATGCTTCCTCGACGTGAGTAAGATGAATACTTCGTTTGGCCCAGGCAGCTGATCTGCAACAGAACCGGTGTGACTGATCTTATCACTGTAAACAAGATTAATCCTCTTGCACAGCCCATCTCCGACGGTGGGTCGATCGTCTTCAGATGTCCTAGCAGTGTCTCCACGAAATCAAATCGCGAAAGCAAAGACACTCTCTCTCTGCTCTCATACCCGGATGGCAGTACTAGAGACCCCTTTGACGAAGACAGCTACGATTTCGTCCTCAGTATTTTCCTCCGCAGCAAAGCCCAGACGCTAGAGTTCGATAGTCGAGAGGCGGGTAAACCTTATGTCAATGCCAAAAGCTTAGACACCAATGCTTGGATTCAGCAAGGCGATGCAAAGATCCAGATTGATCTCAAGCCGGACCAGTTTGACATTTGGGTCGACGGCAACAGTGTTGGCTCGATTGATAGGACGGTGAAAGGGAGAACGATCACACATGTGAGAAACTGGGTTATGTCTGGAAAGCAGCCAGTTCTTGGCAAAGATATTGAGGCGACAACATATAAGTCATCGGGTCATGTACAAGGTTAAGACACGAGTGTAGAGTTTGCAGATCCATGTTCGCACTGCATCTGTTTTCCCATTTCCTGTTCTGAGATGTTTACATTCGAAAGTCTCCTCTTTCTCCCATCAAGACCATACATCTCTGATGGTTCGGCTAGATCCCTGATCGGTCACTCCTTGATCTCTCTTAACCTCTTCTCTTTCTCCACAATATCTCTCTCCAACACATCTTCCCTCCCCATCATTTCTTCCAACCTCCTTTCGTCCTTCTTCAACCACTCTCTACCATCCCTCGCCTTTCCAAACCGTCCATACCCACGCAAACTTTCTTCATTACCAACACGATTGGCCATCTGAGAGTGCAGGACTCGTGCTCTCAACAGGTCAGCCTTTAGCTTCAGCAGGGCCAGCCTAGCATTCCGGATCTCGGTGATTAAACGGTCTCGCTCCTTTTCGCGTAAAACCAGGGTATCAACCTCATCCAAAGCTTGATTATCATCTCGCGTCTCTGTACCTGGGCAATCCTGTTTTGCCTCCCGAAGACCTAAAGGATCGGCAACGTAGAGCCCGAATGACACAACGATGAACGACGCCGTGGTAGTAAGGGCGAATGAGAGGGCCTCGCAAGAGTATTTTCTAAAGTTAGAGAGCACAGGTGGCCCTGGAGAAGTGTGTTTGATATGTCCCTTCTTCTGGCTGTGCATTAGGGGTTCGGGCAGGCGTACGGCTTTAGCCCGAAGTGTAGGTTTGGTACTGCTAGCTGCAGGCCTCTTAGAGGCGTTCTTGGCTAGCCAGACGTTTGTGGTGGTTATCGAACGTTGCTGTGTATTCATAGCAGTCTGAATAAGGTTTCTCTGGGGAGCGAAGTTCCTCAAGTTTGGACGCGTTGTTGCCAACGGTCGTGCGATGGAGTGAGATATTCTGAAGATATTCATGGTGGTGGAGAAAATAGCAATAATGACTGGGATTTTATGACGGTGTAATATTCGAAGAAAGACGTGTGTGGGAAGCTCTTGTGGACGAATAGTGTCTTATGATGGTAAGATATATGTCCTATCAACAGTCTTGGACATTTCTGATAGATGGCTCACAGCTGCAAACATCGTGGGTTTGCTTGAGAGAACAAATGTCTCTAGGAAGAAACCAAAGGTAGAAAGAATGAAAGGAATAGGTCGCACGAACTTTTCGACACAAAGACAAAGAAATCAACAAACGATGGGGAAATGTTGCACGGATTCTCATACAATGTTTCATGCAAAGTATACGTATATGGGCATCGAAGGCTTAAGGAATAATTTCAAAGGAAGTGCTATGGGCATCGCAATGACAAGATCCGGGTACAAAGCAAAGCAAGTGCTTGAATCATCTCATTCACCACAGCTGCTCTATAATAATCATCACCTTGTTATGAGTTTCAGCTATCAGTTCCATTCATCGAATGACGTCCTGTAACAACTTTGAACAGAGTGGAGAAGATAATATAGCACGATGAGACCCTGATCTCAATGTTCAATCTTCGCGCGACGATAGAGCGACCCATTTCGAAGAGTGAGAAAGTCTTGTTTCGCCGACCAAGAGAACCAAAGCTACCATAGATCTACTTTCGCAAAGATATCTGTGCTGTAGGTTGCGGCATATCTGATTGTGTCGAGTGGAGAGACACATACATGGATGAATTAAGTAGGCCACATCGATTCCTCGGGATATCTGCCAAGTGAGTATCAAGGAAGCAGTCTGGATTCGCAACAATCCGCTGCTTCCTGCTCTGGTAGTAAAAGGCAACAATGCGCTGCACATCATGCTGTAAGTAGATAGACATGCTCCGAGGCTATGTAGAGTCAATGATTCCACTGGCCAAACGAAGAAGACTACAACATTATTCCTCTATAGCTTTATCGATATGTTAAATCTGTCCAAGACGAGCGCCACTGTTGCGACGCCTGCAAGATAGTTGATAAGAATAGCCATAGACTCAGATCTCTCCATGTCAAGCGTATTCATCGTCATGTTGATCGCACCAGTGAAAAGGTTTGCAATTAAGAAGATCGCAAGCCCATTCCTGTTAAAGGCGCGCAGCACCGAGCTGGTCGCGAATTCCGCGCGCGCCTTTTCAGTCTCCCTATCTGGAGAAGTGTATAGATCAGGAAAGCAAATTGTCTCTATAGCACAGTACAACGCCATTTGGGACGTGTTGAATGCGGAAACCCAGAGAAAATATGGCATATTTGCCAAGCGCCTCGAGACACGGAGATTGAACCGGTTATAGGAGACTGAGACATAGTACAACGACCACCATACAACAGCCCAAGCAACCAGTCGGGCTACGGTCGATGATCTCAGTTTCTGAAACAATGTGGCAGTCTTTGGTAAAATCACTTGACGCGGAAGTGCGTAGGTCCCTGTAGCCTGACCTGAGAGAAAGATGGCCAGGTACCCGATGAAAGAAAAGATGCCTTCGCGATTTGCCGAGAACAGGTCCGTGCGAGGTGCGAGAAACACGAATTCCTTGATATTGGTGTTGTTTTCATCCAAAGCAACTTCATAAGCAAAACTTAGGATGAATGCAAGAGCAGCATATGATGGCACAAGCGCAAACAAGGACTGGAAAATAGCCATAAAGGGCGGCAGAAGTCCAAGAGTAAAGAAGAAGTTCCAGTGCACGCCATATTCACTGACATGCTCGGCGTAATCCAGACCTTTGACACTATAGAGACGTATCAAGCCGAGAACTAGAAGAGGTAGAGAATGCCTTAAAGATGCAGCAAATCGCCGCAGAAAAGGCTGCATCTTACCGCTGGCACTTTCTTTGAGGCTTGAGCGCACAGATACGGTACCTGCCGTAAAAACGAAGGATCCAACGCCCATATCCATGAGTGAAGTCCCCCAATTTTCCACCTTGGCGAATCGTCGCGGGAATACTTTAAAGTCAACCGCAAGAATTGCCACACATGTTATTATTATCATTCCCCCACGGTAACTTGTGATAAAAGGCTTGATCGGGAACTGGTCAAGCTTGGTTGCGTCGGCTTTCGTCGCGTGCTTTGGTTGCTGTGTAGGTTTGATTTTCGCAGGACGCAGCGCTGAGTTCGAAGTGAAGTACGTGACAATGGCAGGCAGTATAATAAAGAAGTTGAGCAAAAGTGGCGCAGGGGAGTACAGCGTTGTTGCGAACAGAATAGCTCCACATTGAAGTAGGAAGTCTACGAGGCACGCGCCAGGGGTATACGGCGTGAAGAACAGAGATCTTGACTGGAGGACGGACCATAGGAGTACTGCGGCCTAATCGCTAGATTAGCAACTGATTATGAGCTGTAGGTTACAGTCTGATCCTCACCGGCGCAACAAGTGTGACCAGATTGACCTCCCACGCGCTGCCTCCAGTCAGATTCGAGACATGGTCCACTTTACGTTGCTTGTAAGAGAGCGTCATGCTGGGAAGAGAACGCTGAGAAAGGCACGGTAATTGAAACAAGAGTATGTATCTTTTGGTGCGCCTACAGCGCGCACATATGATCTGCGAAGCTCCTTGCAGTGACAAGGTAATAAGCTATAATATGCAAGAGTCGAGATAATCCAAACGCCAAGAGTTTGGCAGAGATGCGTGGTCACGTGCGGATCGATATCTTTGGGCAGCTGGTAAGTTATGTCTTCTCTATGATCATCAGCACTTTTTAATAGTACTCCTTGATGTTCACCAGCGCTACATTCACTTTAATTACTGCTATTAATTCTGAAGCTCACAAACACCCTAAACTTGGTGTTCAGCCAAATTCGGGAATGGGCTTTATTGAATACGTTGACCCCTTGCTGTGGAGACGTATTCGCTTTGTTGGTGGAGAGCCACGCGGTCTTTGACCTTGCCAATGCGTACTGGTGTTACGACTCATGCAAGTCTTCTCAGCGACCGGCGGCTCATGCGGAAAATAAGACTGTGAAGAATTCAGATATCTCTGACTGGTATGGAACTGATACAGGGGCTGCTTCGTATCAAAATCACCTGCAGGAAGCGCCCGGCTGGAATGACGGCGGTTTGAGACTGCTCATACGAAACCGCGAAGCTTATCTGCCTGAGCTGATATATTGGCAACAACGAGCAGTGTAGAACAGAGACAATCGGACGCTGTTTAAGTACGTGTCCGTGTTGTAGCGTACCTAGTCAAGAATTTGGATTAATCATATTAGACCGAAACGGAACGGCCCACGCATGGTTTTCGCGGTCCCCGCCTAGCCAGGCAGGGCAAGTCAGGGTCCCATCGGGGAAAGAACAGCGCTTTCAGCTGCGACAAACTTAGCGACCTTAGGCAGCTTATAAGGTAGGCGCTGGCGCTGGTCACCGGCCCCGGGCTGCCGGTCCCACTCCATCTCTCACTCGACGCCACTGCCACCTCGATTACTCAGATACTCTCTATCGTCGCATCTTCTCACCACACCTCCCTCGGCGCTGCCCTCACCCCTCCGCGAAGCTGGCCTTCCAGATCCGCTGATATCACCTGAAGTCTACATCTTTGTTCCTCTGCACTCTTCCCTACTTTCCGTAGGATCATAGCGATGTTAATATGACACTCTGAATATCTCCGGTCCTCCATATTCCTTTGCGACAATCTCCGATACCTCACGCCAACCTACTTGGACCGCCATCACTCACAATGTCGGGTTCCTCCCAACCCGCGTCTCTTTTGGATGCCGATCGAGCCCTTCCCACACCCCGAATTCCGACACTGGCGATGACCGCGACAGCAATGACAACAACAACGTTGAAAGTAGAGGGCATGACTTGCGGAGCTTGCACCTCTGCAATCGAGAGCGCCTTTGAAGGCATTGAAGGAGTAGGAACGGTGAGCGTGAGCTTAGTAATGGAAAGAGCTGTTATCGTCCACGATTCTGCGAAGCTGTCCCCCGATCAAGCAAAGGAAATGATTGAGGACCGCGGATTTGATGCCGAAGTACTGTCGTCCGACCTTCCGACTGCGCGAGCCGTCGACAACATCATTGAAGAAGCCAACATATCCCTGATGACCACCACTGTCGCAATCAGCGGTATGACGTGCGGTGCATGTACGTCGGCTGTGGAAGGAAGTTTCAAGAATGTCGCAGGCATCAAATCATTCAGTATTTCTCTGCTTTCCGAACGAGCAATTATTGAGCACGACCCTAGCATAATAGCACCAGAGCAAATTGTAGAGGTCATCGATGACACTGGATTTGACGCAACCATCATGGAATCGCAAGCATCACAGCTTCATAAAATCGACACCCGGAAAACAAAGATTCTAACCACGACCGTCGGCATAGAAGGTATGACATGCGGTGCATGCACGAAAGCAGTCACGGACGGATTTGATGGGGTAGATGGCATCCTACAATTCAATATTAGCCTCTTGGCAGAAAGAGCTATCGTGGTTCACGATCCTAGTAAGATCACTGAAGACCGAATAGCCGAGATAATAGATGATTGTGGCTTCGATGCGAAGATCATATCGTCTTTCGAAGGCGGATCTCAGAGCTCAAAAAGTTCGTCTTCAGTGTCTCTCAAAATCTATGGCATGTCGAAAGCGGAGCATGCATCCGATCTTGGGGATAAAATCTCAGCTGTGACTGGAATCACGTCCGTATCGATCAATCTCAGGACCACCCGTGCTGTCATAAACTATAAACCCACAATAGTTGGTCTTCGAACAATCGTAGATACTATCGAAGCAGCAGGATTCAATGCACTGATGGCCGACGCTGACGATAACAACGCCCAACTCGAGTCACTCGCGAAAACAAAAGAGATCCAGGAATGGCGTCGCGCTTTCAGAACATCTCTGATGTTTGCTGTCCCGGTACTCTTGACGAGCATGATACTGCCCATGTGCATACCGGTCTTGGACTACGGCAGTTGGGAGATCACCACTGGCCTGTGGTTCGGTGACCTTGTTTGCTTAGCTCTTACAGTCCCAGTCCAGTTTGGTATTGGAAACCGGTTTTATGTCTCCGCTTATAAGTCTATGAAGCATGGCTCACCCACCATGGACGTTCTTGTTGTATTGGGCACATCGGCCGCATTCTTCTTCAGCCTTGCTGCGATGATCGTGTCCATAGTGGTCCCACCTAACACCCGCCCAGCGACTGTATTCGACACAAGTACAATGCTTATTACTTTTATTACCCTAGGACGCTATATGGAGAACAGAGCTAAAGGCCAAACTTCGAAAGCTCTCTCTAGACTGATGTCGCTGGCACCATCGATGACAACAATTTACGCAGATCCCATTGCCGCAGCCAAGATCGCGGAGGGATGGGAATTACCAGAGAAATACTCAAAGCCCACAGAGGCTGCATCTGGCTCCTCCGATGAGAAAGTGATCCCGACAGAACTTCTCGAATTGGGGGATATCGTGATTATCAAGCCAGGCGACAAGGTTCCTGCCGATGGTCTCGTCATTCGTGGCGAGAGCTATGTGGATGAGAGCATGGTGACTGGCGAAGCTATGCCCATCCAGAAGAAGAAAGGCAGTTTCCTCATGGCTGGTACTATTAACGGTGCTGGTAAGATGGACTTTAGGGTCACTCGAGCAGGCCGTGACACTCAACTCAGCCAAATCGTTCGTATGGTGCAAGAAGCGCAAACTAGCCGTGCGCCGATTCAGCGTATCGCTGATAAAGTCGCTGGATACTTTGTGCCAATAATAATCACCCTTGGTCTATCTACATTCCTTGTCTGGATGGTGCTTAGCCATGTCCTTCGAAGACCACCAAGGATCTTCCTCGACGATGAAAGCGGCGGCAAGGTCATGGTTTGCGTTAAGCTTTGTATCTCTGTCATTGTTTTCGCCTGCCCATGCGCACTTGGTCTGAGTACACCTACCGCAATCATGGTGGGCACTGGCGTCGGCGCAGAGAACGGCATTTTAGTCAAAGGAGGAGCTGCATTAGAAACCGCTACCAAAGTCAATCATGTTGTTCTAGATAAAACTGGGACTCTGACTGTTGGTAAGATGGCTGTATCCAACTCAGACATTCTTGGGCTATGGAAGGATGACACTCAGAAGCAGCGACTGTTCTGGACCTTAATCGGGTTGGCTGAGATGAATAGCGAGCATCCTATTGCCAAAGCCATTGTAATTGCTGCGAAAGACTATTTGAACATTGGACCAGAGTCTGCTCTCGACGGTAGTGTTGGTGACTTTGAAGTTGTTCCAGGGGAAGGAATCTCGGCCTTCGTTGAGGCCGCTATCTCCCCCGAACGCAAACGTCACCGAGTCCTTGTTGGAAACGCGCCGTACCTCAAGTCTCAAGGCATCAAACTCCCGGACGGTGCAGATGATGAAGAAGACCCTCGCACAACCCTCGACTCTATTCGTTCTGTAGAGGACCGTAATCCATCCTCTAAATCTGACGACCTGCGCTACGCTGGGACTACCACCATATACACCGCTATCGCAAATGAATACACCGGCACAATATCTCTGGCAGATTCGCTCAAGCCAGCCGCGAGATCTACAATTCTGGCCCTCGCCCGTCTCGGCATCTCGTCGTCTATCGTCACCGGCGACACACTTCCATCTGCTCTCGTCGTGGCATCCCAAGTGGGCATCGCACCCCAAAATGTTCACGCTTCTGCAACACCAGCTGACAAACAGCGTATCATAGCTGAGATGGGCGAGAGCGGTCGCGTCGTTGCTATGGTCGGTGACGGTATCAATGATAGCCCAGCTCTCGCATCGGCAGCTGTCGGGATCGCTCTTGCTTCTGGCACAGACGTCGCCATGGAAGCTGCAGGTATTGTTCTCATGAACGCAAATGATCTCCTGGCTATACCAGCATCTCTATATTTGTCTAGCAGCATTTTCCGTCGCATCAAAATGAATTTACTCTGGGCTTGCGGATACAACATTATCGGTTTACCATTCGCAATGGGTTTCTTCCTACCCTGGGGTTATCACCTTCATCCAATGGCAGCTGGTGCAGCCATGGCTTGCAGTTCAGTGTCTGTCGTTGCAAGTAGTCTCGCGTTGAAGTGGTGGCGAAGGCCAAAGTGGATGTCTGTAGAGCAATTGGATCCTGCAGCAGCAGAATTGATGGATAGGGACAATGCTGGTGAGATTAGGCCAGAGCGCAAACTCAGCCTCTGGCAACGTGTTCGAGGGACATGGTCGCGGAAGCAACGGGAAGAGGAAGGCTATGTCCCTTTGCAGAATATGAGTGAAGTTTAGATTTGTACAATTATGCTCAGGGTTTTAGAGTATGTCTCTCCTTACATGGCATTTTCTGCGTGCTTTCCCTATGTTGAGTCGGGACGTTCGAGATCGGAGCGTAGTGGCATGACGACTTCATGGGAACGTCTTACTTATGTTAATCACTATACCACTTGAAAAAGTCATCCTCAGCACAGTGCGAAAGCTGGCAGAGTTACTAAATTTGAAGCTATTATTTCCAAACAAATGTGAAAGCTTGACGTCACAGCACAATGTATCGCGCTAGCACGTATCCGAACTGGCGTGTCGCGAGGCATACCTGATTAACTGCGGTGGATAATTACTGGCATCTCGAATACTGCCAAACTATCATTTCGCAAGCATCTGCATTTATGCTTAGCCCGTTTCTTTTGTTTCCGTCATGTCTTTTCCAGCGTGGGTTTCTGGTAACTCGAATAAGCAAGGTCGGTCCAATACTGGACTCGGTCGGGGCAGCGTACCAACAGCCAAGAAACCAAAGTCGCGTCCTCCAAGAAGCTTGAGAGATAACATTGGCTTTTTACAGCGCACATTACCGAAATATGCTGGTCCATACAGTGTGAGTCAAGGCGTCGATTTCACTCCTTGGTAGTATATCCGTTGATGCCGAATATAGGTCGGATGCATGGACATCGAAGTCCCCGTCCGCGACCCGCGCCATATCTCAGACATCACTCGCGGTGGCGTGCGCATTTTAAAGCTCGACACCATCTTGATGACAGTCTACTACCCGTCAATCATCGGTACTGGCTCTGGACCAGATCCCTCAGGACGAAAGCACTGGTCACGTGCGACCTGGCTGTCGCGGCCGCGAGTGCGTATGGCGAAAGGGTACGGTGATTTCGCTGGATTGGGTACGGCTGCCGTGCCCTTCTTTACGGCGACTACCATGTACACCAAACTTCCGGCCTTCAGAAATCCACCGTTGGCAAAGCACTGGACACCGCATTCTAATGCGCGGCATGAGGGTTGGAAGGTGAAAAACGAAGTTAGCGAGCCGCCAGAAGGATATCCCCATGAACCGGTCTTTCCGTTGATGATGTTTAGCCATGGGCTTGGAGGCACCAGAACGTGTTACTCAAGTGTATGTGGCGAGTTCGCCAGCCATGGATTCGTTGTGTGTGCTATCGAGCATAGGGACGGTTCGGCGCCCAGAACCTTTGTGAATAGGACCAAGGAATCGCGTGACCAGGAGAAGAACGGCAAATCTGAGCCCAACGGCATGGCGCATCGTGCGGGCACAGGTGTAAATCGAGCGGAGCTTAAGAAGGAGAAAGTAGGATACGACATGATAGACTATATCTGGCCTAAAGGCAACCCGTACGATACAAGTCCATCGAACGACCAAGGCGTGGACACGCAATTGCGACAGGACCAGATCAAATTCCGCATGGCTGAGATCGAGGAGGCCTACTGGGTATTGAGCGAACTAGAGAAAGGCGACGGCGAAATGATTGCACAAAGAAATCTTCGGCGGAAAGGAAACGTGGGATCAAGCTCCCGTGGTTTAGAGGGTATCAACTGGAATGAATGGAAAGGGCGTTTCGATATCAAGGATGTCACCATGGTGGGTCATTCCTTCGGTGCTGCCACCACAATCGAAATTCTGCGCAACAGAACCAAGATGAACTGGGTTTCACAAGGCATTATCTTGGATATTTGGGGCGCGCCACTAGGGCCATCCGCGGAAGACCCGGAACATCGGATCAATGCTCCTTTATTAGGGGTCAACAGTGAGGCATTTATGTACTGGCAGCAGAACTTCGATACTGTTCAGAAGTTATGCCAAGAAGCCAAAGACCAGGATGCACCGACGTGGCTCTTGACTGTCCGTGGAACAGTCCATATCTCACAGTCTGACTTTGCCATCTTGTTTCCACACATCCTTGCCGTGCTTCTCAAGATGACAGTCAATCCCCGGCGGGCTCTCGACTTGAACATCAACGCCAGCCTCGAATTCTTGTGTCAGGTAATGCCACGCCGCCACGTTGAAGTCGTTAGTCGTGCCTTTGAAGACGAGAAAGTGCTGGCCATCGAACCGATTGATAAATTACCAGAAGAGCGCAAACCAAAAGACGAGAGGTATTTAGCTGCACGGCTTGAGGCCAAGCCACGTGAGATTCGCGCGAGGCTTCTACCGAAGTTTGAAAGGAAGAAGAAAAGGATTCAAAAGGAGTTTGGAACGTCTGATTACAGTGAGATCTGGATGCATAATTCTTCCAGCCAGGGGTGTTTGCAGATATATAAAGAGAAACAGGGAAAGGGATGGTGTGACGGTCCTTGAGAGTTTATCAGAGCGTGATCACTTCTATGAAAAAGATACCGAACAGAGCAAAATTAATAACTTCAAGATCGATTCCACTGCTCTAGGCCTTCTCTGGACCAAGGTATCAGCCTCGAAGCTAGCACATCCTGGACTCCAGCCGTCAAAACAAATGCTGTTCTCATTCACTCCGCACCGTGCACCGCTCGAACAAACTCCTATCAGTATTTCGTCAAGACCGGAGAGCCAGCACATGGCGGTTGGGAGAATTTGGTTTGCACAAACACCTTCTGCATGCCATCCTCCTTCTTCTCGAATTTGTAATAGACCTGATCCATCTGCGAGATGTCTACCCGGTGAGACACCATCTTGAGCGGATCGATACTGCCATCCTGGATCATCTTAAGAAGTTTCTCCCAGTACAGATGGACTGGAGCCTGTCCATTGCCGATAAGTCGAATACCACGCTCCATCAAACTGCCGATATTGAAATGGTTGGTCTTCAGTCCAGTATCAGCTGTCGAATGAAGATTTGAAAGTTGGGCAGAACACTTACATAACCAGCATAAACTCCTGTAATACCACACCGCCCGTAATTCTTCACACTTTCAATCATCTCATTCACTATCTCGCTCGTATCCGTCTCCAGCCCCATTTGCATCTCGAACCAGTGCGCCCATCCCTTTGTATACTCGCCCGCTACACATTCCAGCGCCACGTCTGGGCCTCGCCCATCACACATCTCTTTCAATCTCCGCACCACACTAGTGCCCTTAGGCAGATTCTTGAAATCGATGAGCTCAGTCTTCGGATGCCTCTCTTTGATATAATCAAGTCGCCAATTGCTATCAATGACAATGACTCGCTTTGCTCCGTTCATAAAACTGAAATCGACGCACATTTGCCCGATTGGGCCCGCGCCCCATATGGCAACAGTGTCCCCCTCTTTGACACCTGTATCAACAACGCAATTCCAGCTTGTCGCAATCACATCGCTCAGATAAAGACCTTTCTCGTCTGGCACATCATCCGGCAATTTGAGCAGGTTTACATCACCGCAGGGCACGCGCACATACTCAGCTTGTCCGCCAGCGAACCCTCCCGTGAAATGTGAATACCCAAACATACCTGCTGTACGCCCGCCGTACATGGCATCCTCGAGGGTATTCGCATTCGTTTTCTCGCACTGACTGCTCAGCTTCTGTTTACAGTAATAACAATCGCCACACGCGATCTGGAAGCTCGCCACCACGCGGTCGCCCTTATTCAGACCAGTACGGCCGGCGTCGGCACCCATGCTGTCAATAACACCACAGAACTCATGACCCAGGATATCGCCTTTCTTCATCTCGACAATGGCTCCGTGCAGCAGGTGCAGGTCGGAGCCGCATACTGTGCTACCAGTAACTTTCAGAATCACGTCTCGCGGCTCGATGACGACGGGTTTTTTGGCAGTCACCATCTTGACGCTGTTCTTGCCAGCCCATACGAGCGCTTGCATTGTCTCCGTATCGTCGCCGGCGCCGGGTGTGAGAGATGGGTTTGTGACATCTTGCGCGGTGATCGCGGAGCCGGAGTGCCCGAGGGCGGATTCAAGAGCGTAAGCGGCTTGAGACAGAGCCATTCTGAACAGGAGGATTTGGATGCAGTTTGAGAAGACGGAAAGAGAACAGGAGCTTGGGCAGGAGGTAAATGTATAAGGTAGCTAGGTAACACTTAACCTGACTGGGGAATCGGGACGCAAATGCTGTCTAGAGAGGGCAATGACACTACAATGACATCGCTCGCTTGTGTCTTTCAAGGGGGCGACAAGGCGTAAACATTATAGGGCGACGTGCCTGCCGGTCAAGTCCCATCCCTAGTATACTCTCGTCATGTAGCTTTATTCAAATCCTGCACGTCATGATCTTGCGGCGCCTTATCATATATGCGCATCCCTGGCATAAAGTATGAAATCCACATGTGCCATCTAGTAATCAAATACTAATGGTGTGGATATGGGATTTCGTCAGAATCCCATGGTCAGAACACCAGATCTCGATGGTGGGGTCATGCGGAATCCTGATGGCAATTTGACGTCATACGCACGTTTTGGCGGGGGCGGGACGGACCACAGGGGTCGCGCAATAGTGGATCGCATTAAAACATGTTCATTCATGGCTCGGCTCCTGCTTATGCCATAGCGATTGTGGATGGCAAAGTCTTCCGGACATGGAGCACAGTCACATCATAGAACAGTTGTTTTCATGAATATTATAAACTCGTGGATGGCCTTGAAAGAACAAATGTATGAAGGGTCAATTATATGTACGAACGGATGATCTGTCAGGCGTCCGGCACACGCTGAAAGAAACGCTGAACAAGTCTGACCACCCAGAAGAAACTCCATACCTATTATATCATCTACTCCTCGCCGACATACATGAAAGATACTCCCATGATGTCGTCGTATTTCCCATCGTGTTTCAACGCTTTAGCCGAATCATACGTTACAGAGTATTGCAATTTATCGCCAACTTTGATGATACCGAGATCCTTGCACTGAGAACCTCCTGAGACGTGGGCAAGCCCATCAGAACTAACAAAATTCGCATTCGCCCCGTACGATTGCTCTGAAATGCAGATGTGCTGGTCATTGAGACTCAAGGTAGAGTTAAGTCCACCATCATGAACGTGGGACTTGGCCACTAACAAGCGTCCTGCTACAGTGGATGTCCATGAGTCCGAATCATATGTGGAGATGCCAGGGACCAAAGTAACATCGCCATCTCCGCATGGTGCTCCTATGTTCGTCCAAAGTAGCTGCGCCTTGTGATACTTGATGCCTTCTGGACTATTCTTTGGAATCCATTCGTAGTGCACGGAGATCTGGACTTCTTTGTCTTCGCCCGATTCGTTCATTATCTCGACAACGTTGGTCCACTCTGCGTCTTTGCTGACATAGTAGCCCCAGGGGCCATGCTCGTCCAGCCGCCACTCAGGACGCTCATTGCCGGAAGTGAAGAATAGATCTCCAGCCATATTACCACAGACCGCATCTACCTCTTTGTTGTTGAACTGCATGAAATGGTGTAGCCAGACACCAGAATCCCAATTTGCGGGAGTACCATCAAGATAGGTGAGGTCGGCTTGCATGGCGACGATGTAGCAGTCTGTGCATGGCTTTGAAGCGTCTGTCTCTGGTGGAAAGGATGACATGGAATGGCGAGCTAATTGATACGTTGAAACATCCTTTCGAGTCTGCAGATCCTCGATCATCGAGCCAGCACCATACGTTATAGTGGTCTTTCGAAGCGGCGATGTCGATTTGGGTCCATGTGCAGCACTAAACGGCGCCTGCGTCAGAAGAAGACTCAAGAATAGAAGAAAGTACGCCATGTTGGTGTCTAAAGAAATTGGGAGATATTTTGAAGAGTGATATGGCTGGATATTGTGATGACCATCTGCAAGTACGAAGAACGGCATCTTTATATGATTATAATCTATTTGATCAAGCAGTAGTACGTGCCTCAACTGCGTCTGTATCTCAGCACTATGTTTCAGCCATACTTCCGGATATTGGCTGAATGGCTGAACTGCAGCAACGCTTTATCAGCTGCAGAGTTTACTAAAATATTGACAAGCTATGAATAGTTGCACTGAGATGTTGAAAATATTACAGAACATTAGAAAAACGTACTTTGTTTTTTCCACTTACTCAATACAGAAATGGTACGATGCAAGAGTTCGCTTATGCAGCAAGCCACAAATCTATTCTGGGATACGTCGCGTGGCAGCCTTGTAGACCTCGTGCCAACGCTGCGAGACTCTTGAGCTAATGATGTCTCATTGGTGGATAAATTGAATGCGCTTCATGATCATGTCCACTTTTTGGTTTGTTGTGTGTAAAGGTAGGGGCTGATGCCTTTACCCCTGACAACTGACGGGGGTTAAGTCGAGGCTGACAATTCAGTGCAGAAGCTTGAAGAAATGCCCAAATCAATACACTATATAAACAACACCACGATTCTCAAATGTATCGATTTCAGTGTCGACCAACTTCGGGCTATTCGCAGTCATACTCTTCACTCTATTCCAACAAGTGACCCTACAAGCATCAACATGAAGTCCACAACTCTTCTTACATCTACTCTCATGCTCGTCATGGCCAAACCTATTCTGACAGCGCCTATCACAGTCGAAGACAATCAATCTGCCTCTATCCAGGAGCGTGAAGCCACCGACCTTACAACAGAGGCGACAGGTCCAAACGGATCACAGGACTGGCTTACGCCAAGGTCCGATCATAGTGCAGATACTGAGAATCCCCAAAGGTGAGGGTCAGATAATGCTGCACGTGGCTGCTACATACTGTTAATGCCTAAACAGAGAACCACTCGAAGAAAGGGATCAAACATCGAAAGGATGGTACTATTGCTGCGTTATGTAGAGATATCGAAGAGACGGTGGCACATAAATATACTCTGAACAACTCCACTACATCCAAGTGCCAGATACCCGTGACAGCCATACGTGAATAGCAACATAAGCCCTCGACAAAAGGTCTACTACCCTCATCTAGCTACTTAGCGACTCCCAAAGCGCAAGCCCCCCGACCGCCCGAGGAAACAGCATCCGCGCAGCCATCAACGAACGCATTGGACTCCTCCAACACATCCACAACCCTAGCTCCATCAGGCCTCGTAGTATCCATAATCACACCCTCCCTCTCCAACAGCGCCAGAATCTTATTGCTCGGTTCCAGTATCAGTGTCCACATCCAGATCCATTCAACAGGCATGATGCCTACTGCAGTGGGCCATAGCTTCCATGGTAGTGCGCAGGGCGACTCTTTGTGTTCGATATAGGCCACGTCGCTGCATATCAAGACGGTAGCGAAGTCACTCAAGGGCACAGGGCGTGAAAGTTTCCAGCAGACTAGGTTCATTTATTAGTGGCGACGTGATCGGACCCGAGGATGGTAGCGTACATTAAAGGAAGGGGTCGGTAGGCGGTAGTCATGGACTTGTCTTTGAAGAAGGGGCTGGTCATGGCAATGCCTCGGAGGATTGGAGGGCAGTGGGGTGGCATGAATACGTCGCCGAGAAACGCTGATCAGTGTTAGTGGTTTAAAAAATAAGTTAAGGGTGGTGGTTTGAGATCGATGGTGTGACGAACTCCTGGTCTAGTATTCTCGCGATTCAAGAGAGATAACGGGTTCTATGATCTATCAAACCTGATTGATGGTACAGTTAGTATGGCGATAGTGAAAGGGCATGAACTAGAGCGTAAATATGCTATATATGCTTGGAAGTGCCTAGATAGGACTCGAAGGACCGTATCAGCCCGGCTTCCAGAGGATACCCCCGGTGCGATAGTACCAACCACAAGGACCTAGTCATCTTGGAGGTAGCTTTGCGGCTATCGTATGTGCCTCTGGAAATAAAACGTACGACAAGAAGATTCCAGACGGAGTCGAACAGGTCGTTAACGATGTTAACGATACAAACGGCGTGAAATGGATGAGTTGGGCGGATGGGGTGAAAAGGGCGAAAGGGGCGAACAGAGCTACCCCTAAGCCTCCACCTATCGGATCCAGAGTCCGCTTAGAACGAAAGCCGTCGAACAGGACCTACATATACGACTGGCTGTGGCGTGTCTTACTTCTTACTGAATATACGAGACTAGTTTTTTTTACAACGGGGTGCAACTAGTTTGCTCAGTTTCATTGTATTGTCAGATGACAATAACTTTGTCGGTCGGAATGTATATGAGTCAACGCCGTGTCATGCGCAAGGCCACATGTTTATTGCAACGTGAACACGTCAATTCCCTCTGAAAACAGTGGCATTAATAGCCTTCGTGTGCTGCTATGTGACATGGCTTGCGTAACTGACCACTTTTCACAAGTCCTCACTACCCTGATACATGCTGATAACGACCTCTATTGTCTCTTTGTGTAGAATCAGTGAATAGGCTGCTCACGCGGCTTACCTACCCTGCAAAGCTGATCGTCTCCTTGATCCATGAGCTCCGGTATTTTGCTGCCGACCCTACCTTTCAGCAACAGCTCTCGCGCCTGATCCATCACGATGATGATCTTGTTCATTACGAAATACATGTGCAAAGAAGTCCTCTATCAACTTGATTTGTCAAATCTATCCCCAGCAGTGCACAAGGTTTGCAAGTTTGATGCGATGT
Organism: Pseudovirgaria hyperparasitica; assembly: GCF_010093815.1. Lineage (NCBI taxonomy): Eukaryota > Fungi > Ascomycota > Dothideomycetes > Acrospermales > Acrospermaceae > Pseudovirgaria > Pseudovirgaria hyperparasitica. The sequence goes on from NW_022985555.1 coordinate 1,334,477, forward strand.
TTTGTGCTCGTCCATTGTCAGCGCGGCGTTGACCTTCCTGAGGTATCTACGGTGATGTTCGTCATCAACACCAATCCGCAATGTGTGTCATCATCGCTTACGCAGCAATTTTTTGCATATGAAGTTCGATTGGCAGCCCTTTCTCCTAATCGGTAAAGCCAGATTGAAGAGAGAAGCCATCAGTCCTTTGAAGATGCTGGACCACCAGTCAATCGAGATGTAAGATATCTGTGTAGTAGAGTCTCTAAAGCAAAGAGAATATGCTATATATACCTATCGGCCCCCTATCGAGTAGTGGGACTGGAGAGCTACCCGGCAGTCTACCATCCACTGGTGGTGAATGGGAGGCCGTGCTTAATGTATCATGTCTATTAATCGGGCTAGAGACTTGCATTAGTATCCTGCCCGGCAAAGTACACTTCACCATATGGATTGTTTGGTATCCTAGGTAGGTATAAAGTCAGCCTCGATTGCATCAAAAACAGAGACAGAAAAATGGACGTCTTCATATCCCTTCTCTAAGCGAATTGCCACCGGAATGGTCAGCAGAGGAGTGATGCGCGAACATCTCCTTTCCGTTGAATGCTTGTTGAAAACGGTAATCGAGCTCATCATCAAGGTTGCTGTTTCCCCTATTTTCTGTCAGTGCCCCCAATGGTGAATATCACGAAAACTATCCCGTGATTTCCTAATTGACATTCTGTTACATCACAATCATATCAATATCGCCGACAAATAAGGTAGTAAAGGCGAGCAATGTTTGGCCTAATTCAATACCACGTAGCATATATGACGGGTTTGGACTTCGGAGGCATACACAATCGATCCTAGAAGTGAGCTCAACAAGCTCTGCACAATATCAGTATAGGTACTGTCACCAACTAGGGCTACTAACCATCATCACCGTGCACAGCAGTACACAACTATTACGCCACAATTTTCTCTGTCCGGGGGCGACACCATACATAATGTTCCGAACAAATTCCAGTTGCACATAATTTTTCCAGATAAACCTTATCAGCGCAGAAGGTGCTGCAGAATGTAAAACCAAAAGAGCACGGACGTACCTATACTGATGGTATATATACAAACCAGCCGCTTCAAAAGCTATAAACCTCGCACCACAAGTTGGTTAAGTACCCGGTAGGCTCATTCACAACCCAAATCCCGCGTTTAGTTATCTACTGAGTCTGCAACGGTATGTATACATTATCATCTCCCGAAGATGCTGATCATCATTAGCAAAGCGCATACTCATGGAATGGTTCTCCTGTCCATTATCGCCTAACAGAGATTCATGAAATCTAAGGCGCCCTTGACTCGTTGTTAATCTCCTGGGCAAACAGACATTGTAAGGCATTCCATAGTTCTGAGTACCGCGAGAAAGGCGAGGATGAATGAATATCGCAGCAGGATGAACACGGTATAATACATGCCCATCTGTCAACGTGTCCTTACCCGTCACTCCCATTCACTCACTTGCTACACAACCTTGTGGTCTTATTTGTGGCTGTGACTGCCAGTCCTCATGGCGCATATATAACGCCCCAGCGCCAAAATTGACATTAACCATCGCCGCTGCACAAACCCCTAGATAGCATCTCAGAGAAGACAACAGCATTACTGGAACGATCAACCAGGAGGTCCATGTTGTTACACCCTCGTGTGCCCGTTCTTTGCATTCTCATCCACAAACCACCTCGCTTCTGCCAACTTTACCATCACGCGCACAGTGCATTCATCTATGCATGACACCCATTTACGCTCATCGTCAGTCCAGGATCATACTGCTCATCATCACCACGACGCCTAAGTCCGAGCGCACTGATCACCAAAGAAAGTGTAAAAGGGCAAGCATTCATACAGACCTTTGCTTGGGATAGAGGGACATGTCGCCTGCTAAATGCTATTGGTAACGAACATTAGTGGTAAGCGAACATGAGTGGTAACGAACATAAACTGGTCACTGTTGTCCTGAGCTCAAGATCTAGAGTGAGAGGTACGTTTGTGAGGAAGGCACGAAACGCACGAATGTATGAGGAGAGATGAGAGTATATATACACTTCCAAAGTCATCTCGCCACTTGCCCGGCATATTACAGATCTCTCGTCTAATCTGCTTCACTTCCATTCAATGTTGGATTTTTTCCAGGTGTATGGTGGGGTCATGGCGTTTTTATTGATGTTTACTATCACTCGAACATACGGCTACTCATTCACTATGCTTGAAACACATATCGCCGGCCGACGCGGACATATATATATATTTATATAGATTCCCGCGCATTATACTCAGGAAATTGTTCGCCCACAGACTGTTCCTCCACCTTAGGAAGCAAGATTACACCCACCAGTACCATGACAAAAAGGGGAGAAGAAATCAGTTTCCTCGCTGGTATGTTACAGAAGCATGACACTGTATACACCTACCCACCCAACAGTCCCCACAACGTACGACTAGAATGCATACCGGCGGAGAAAAGTAAGAGATCAGTCATCGAATCTTCGAGCTGCCAGGGAAAAGCACTAGTTCAATCGAGCCAGTAAGAGTGGCATCTCTGGCTGCCACAAGCGCCATGTCTGAATGATCATGTCAAGAGAGATTGCGGCAACCAGAAAGGCCTATTATCAACAGCAAGAACGAAGGGAGATGACTGAGTCGGCTTCCCGATCGTAATGAGCACAATAGTCTCAACAGGTGTAGCGGAAGCAATCTGCTGGGTAGCAGCCGATCCAAACTTCTCGGGAGAACATGAGATGGCCGATGAAGTGAGAGGACGGCATTCGTCCGAAGGCCACGGTGGGAGATCGATGTCTCCTACTGTAACTGCGAGTCTAACACCTGCGCTTGAATTTCCACTGCCCAGCGTCCAATTCAGAAATCTAGACTTCCTGGATCCCCTACTTTCCAGAGCTGGGGTGAACATTAGTCAACAAGACTCATACATACTGCAATATAGCCAACCGGCCATGGGGAGTGAATTTATTTTTCCCTTTCAATGGGCAGTAATTACTGAGTACCTGGTTAGCCCGATTGATTGATCTTAACCTCAGCGAGTAATGGCCTAGCCCACTGATGTACTTTCTCGAACCAGATCTGTTGCGCATGTCGATGTCCAGATTTGAATACCAATGATAAGTGAAAGGTAGAGGTTAGAAGGTCCGGGTTAGAAGGTCCGGGTTAGAAGGTCCGGGTTAGAAGGTCCGGGTTAGAAGGTCCGGGTTAGAAGGTCCGGGTTAGAAGGT